>NC_082343.1:26295655-26600489 GCF_027477595.1 Haemorhous mexicanus | reverse complement strand
AAAAGAATAATACTAATCAAGTACATACCTTTTGTACAGCTTTATGTTATCATTAAATAAAAATGATACCAGAACTGCAGAGGTAACAGCTCTCTGAAAGGCTGAGTCAACAAGAAAAAGAACAGTCAGCAGTGAATAAGAGAAATCTGGGATGCTTTCACTTCAGATATTTAGTAAGGAAGAGGAAACAGCACAGGTAAAACATAACATGGAGTGTTGCTCTTTCTGCACATAGTTTAAACTTAATGTTATAAGAGCTGTGCTTTGGGCTGCTTTTCAAGGAAGGGAAAACTAATGGAGTTTTGGTTCATGGCAGGGACTAGCAAACCAAGAAGGACCAATTACAATTTGAATAGATAAGTGAAAGCTGCATGATCTTAGTTGCTGTGTCATACTGGGTTTTGTTTCCATGATGCCTTTTACAGTTTTATTGTTCTAGTGCTTCATACTTGTGTAGTTTGAAGGTTGCTGTGTACGTGATTAGATTCACTCCCTACTGGGATATTGGCCAAGATATTCAAGGTGATTGTTTATTTTGAGCACCTCCATTTCTTAAGGGTCCAAACCAGAGAAGTTTTGGAGTCGGGAAACTGAGTTGTCTGTGTAGTTTGTCAACATGACATGGAAAGACAAAAGAAGAAAAAATGGGTGTGAACAAAATCCTTGTTCATTTTTCGTTGTGTCAGTGTCTGATCTTTGGTTTTCTGAATCAAGGCGACAAGATTTGGGTACTGCTGTCCTGGAAACTGGAATATGTACCTGGCCATGATCCAGGCTGAAGGAAGTAAAGCTGAGTGGTGATCCTACCCTGTCTCTCCATTTCTCTTCCCTAACCTTGATGCCTTAAGTTTTAGTTTTTATATTTCTCAGATTCTGTGCTGTCTAGATGTGTAGCTCTGAGCTTCACTTTAGGTGTCAGTAAGCTCTCTTCACAGGGTAGTTAGACAAAACAATCCTTTTCCAGCTTGAGAACCAAGAACAACCATTACGAGCTTCGGGTCCAAAAGTATAAACAATGAAGAACTGAGGGGAGCAAACAAGGAGGATGGGACTCCATAACCTGAAGCTGTAATTGGACAATTAACCCCGATATGCAAATGGACCAAAACTGATAAAAGTGTGAAACCTCAAGACCAGATGTCCATTTTGTGACCCCTTTTGTGTCCACCTTGGGTGTAGCCCTGGCCAGGCTCTTGTGCTGCCCAAGGTGTATTCTTTTAAGACCTTTTAATAGATACCTACTTTATTCTCTTACCTCTGTCTAGTCTCTGCTCCAGGTTAAGCCTCTTAAGGCATCAACCTCCCAACTGCCCTAGAGCTTTACTGAAGATTTAGATGAAGTCTTCTGGTAGGACAGTGGTGAGATCAGTGCTGACTGTACCATATGTGGAATAGGCATAACAGCTACACTGGATATCTGTAATAAAGCACAAATAACCAATGTATTCCATGTCTCTGTCCGTTGTGTGGGTGAATCTACCCAATGCAGGGGTAGCAAGAGGACATGCCTTCTTAAAGGACAGCATGAGTATTGGTGCTGTCAGGATACTTGGCTTAGAATTAACTTTCCCCTCAAATTCCTTCCTGCTGATAGAGAGAAGTACAATTTGTGTTACTGAAGTAACTGCATTTATGAGAAATACTTGAGTTGAACTGAAAAAAAAAAACCAAAACCAAAAGGTCCTGGAAGTATTTCATTAGGTTCTAGCTTTTTGATTGCCTGTTTTTAAGACAAGATGTTGGCTGATAGAGCTCCTTTAAAAAAGCACTTTGCATTAAGGGAGGGGAAAAAGCAGCATAAGCTGTGAAGTCTTAATTGTTAGAAGTGCAACAATAGCTTAAAACAGACTGTAAAGCCTGGTTTGACAGCTGGAGGAAGGGATACTTTATTAATAGTTGTAAGGAATGGGTGGATAGGGCCTGAAAAAGGCAACAGGGGATATAAAAAGAAGCCTTGTAATATGAAACCATTGCCCAAATCCCTGACGGAACAATTTATGAAAGCGCCTGCGTCGCATAAGCGCCGAGTTAATACTTGGTGAAGGGGATGAGCAGCCTCTGGGTGGTGTGCCTCACTGGAAGGGAAGGTGCACAGTGCTGCAGCCCAGCTCTGCTGGGGCACAACCTGTAATGGGCTGGAGATGGGCACACCAGACTCACTGGCCAACAGCCTCTGCTTTGTGACTCCAAGTTTCTGTCTGGCAAGCCACAGATGACTGGCCACTATGCTTGCTGTATAGTCATCACACTTCAGTATTTTACAATCTGATAAGTCCCCTAAATATCCTTGCAACTGATAGCCAACTTGCTCTGCTAATATGACCTGAGACATGTAACTCCAAACACTCATTTCCTGTGGGAGGTGGCAGGGAAGATCCCCTTCTATGGAGATTTCATGTAGCTAAAATCTCTCCAGATTAAATCCCCAGTTAAAGCACAACTGCATGTTTTCTGTGGCCAGGAGCTGACTGCATAGGAGATAATGGGAATGCAAAATCCCTCTCGTTGGTCTAGCCTCAGCTGCAGGGCTTCTTTAAAATTCCAGACTGCCTGGGTATCCAGAGCAATGTCCAATATTAGACTATGATTGTCTGTTTATGACAGATCCAGAACACTTAAATTTTCTACTTATTTAAAAAATAAGTCCTTAGGTAAATGTCAATAACATCCAGAATTCGTGAAAGCCTTGGAAGCAGAAGAAGCAGAAGAACTGCAGTTGTGGGGAAGTTTTGATCTCATTTGAAATCATATATCCATAAAATCTCTTTAGTGCAGACTTCCTGTGTCATGCCGTGCTGACTCTGTGTGAGATCTGACATTGTTCTTCACTCTTTAATAACAAGAGCTCAGGAGGGTGGGGAGAGGGGAAACATAAACAAAAATGTCAGCCTGATTTTTAGCATTGTACAAATTTAACCCAAGTTGCCTGTGCCAATCCTAATCCCACCTTTCAGGTTTGTCCTTTCCATGTGGTTCAGTGGCAACTCAATTCCTGATACATCAAATCCAGAAACTTGCTGAGACTGTCAGTATCTCTGGCAGCATCACATGGTGCAGAGGACACTTATTATGTCTGTGGTACATGGCAAATTTTTTCTCAGGATCAGAATTTTCTGTGGAAGTGGGATCAGTGGCTTCCCTTCTCTGCTGTTCCCCTCAGTTGCAAGTGTGTTGCACTGATAGGAAGCATTATTTCTCTTCACTTTACCTTTAACCCTGTTGTTAGGTTTCTTTGCTTTTCCCGGAAGATTGGTTTTTTTTCCACCAGTGATCTTAGCCAGGTCAGTGTTGATGGGAATTTCTACTCCTCCTACTCTGTAGCACATGTCCTTTCAATAGTGTTCCTTTTCTTTCTGTGTATTGTACAAAGCAGGTTTCACTTTTGATAGCTTTTTTTTTGTTTGCAAGGGGAACTGGCAAGCCAGGTATTTTGTTAGAGCTTTTCCTGCACAACCTTCTTCTTCACTTCTTGCCTTCTCTGTGTGGCACCAGTACTGGGAACAGCAGAGCTGCCAGATGAATTGGCAGATGAGCTTTTGTGCTGTGTTTCAGCTTTACTTTGGGTGGCATTTAGAAGACCAGCCCTGCATTCATGAGATATTTCTGAGGTTATAGGGGAAGTAAAAATGCAAAGGTAGATATTGCTTGTGGCACTGATGAGGAGAATTGGTGTTGCTAAGATGGGAGAGGAATTGCACTTCCATGAGATGTTTGGGATTTTTTTCTGCTGGATTCTTCCCTTTTCCGTACAAAAGAAATGTTTAAGGGCCTACCCATTCAAATGCTGTATAGGAATTTTTCCAGCCTACTTGCAAAAAGAGGGTGATTGCATCGGCACTCATTGATAATTTCCAGGGTGAGAATCCATTGTGGTAGACTTTGTAGAATGTGATCAGGAGGAAAGGCAGAGACAAATTATCTTTGGTGTAACCATGGGTAAGATATATACTCACAGTTTTCTTATCAAAGTCATGCTGGTGTGTGACAGAAGGAGGGAGAACACCCCTCCTCATCCTGTGTTGAGGGGCATATACTTATTATTTCTGTTGGCACAGCCTGAAGTCTGACTGGATTGGCTCCCCCTTTTTGCTCAGGTATGCTTTTGGTGATCACACATCCTACCCATGAATGCTAAATCATGGTTTGATTCCACGTGTCACCTGCTCCATACTGAAATATGTTGATCAGAATTTCCAGTTTGGCCCCAGGGAGGCCTTCCTTACAGTTTTCTAAATGATGAAAAGTTGGTGTTAGAAGTGTTTCTAACCATGCTTCTGATCCACAGAAAATATCAGTTACACTAAAGGAAAAAATTCAACCTTATTTGTTCTTTTTACTCAGGTTAGGTTTGAAGGGTGCTGAGTGTTCTAGTGATAAAAGAACATGTTATTGTTTTTGTACATTATTGCTGCTATAATCCAGGAGAAACACATCAGGACCCACTCATTATTTAGCAGACTAGTAAAATTTAAAATATAAGACATCACATGAGGCTGAAACTGCAGTCCATCTCTAGGGAGACTTTTGCTGCTGTGGGAGAGGCAAGGTGATGCTGTGCTTTGGGAAACCAAAGCAAGACCATTACTTCCAGTGTCTGAGGCACAGTCCCAAAACACAGGGGCCCACACCCTAATTTTTTGGAGGTAGGCAACTCTTAAAGTTATCTCCTTGTATTTCCTTTGTTGGCCTTCTTACTACTTTTAGGCATCAGTTGCCTTTGTAAGTCTTCTTTATGTTTATATTTGCTAAAAAATGCAGCTGGTTTGGATTCCGTACCTAAATAACTTGACTGAGAACCTACAATTCTTGCTGTTCTCCCTCTTCTTCAAAGCTAGATTACAATTAATGAAAACTTGCAAGTGGTTTCTTTAATACACTATTTTTTTTTTGAGATTTTTTTCTCTTCTCCCTCTCATCATTGCAGCTTCCTTGTACTTCCTTGTCTTTCTTTAAACATTATGCAGAATAAAATATAATTTTTCTCCTTAGACATTAATCCTTTGAAATGAAATCAAGTGAGTTTGCCTGTTGGTTGGAATCTTAGCAGCTTCTACTGTTCTGCTGTGTAGGGAGTGCCATAGCTGATTAAAATAGATTTGATCTTTTGTCTCTAGATCAGCAGGCGATTTTTAATCTACAGCAGTATCACAAAGTTGTAAGGTAGCACTGCACACTTCCGTAGGGAAAAAAAGTAATCATGCCTGATTTAGTTTTGTAAATCCTAGTGAATAATGCAGAACACATCTGACATGAGTCTGAGAGCGCAGCTAGGCTATTGACTTTCCTCAATTCTGCATGATCAGAGAAGATAGAAAAATACAAAGTACTGACAAGCTCATCCTCATCTTTAAACCCAGGACTAAATATCATAAATGTATATATAAATATATAAGTATAGATGCAATTCTTTACATGTGCTCCACCAGTTCTTACCTCATAAGTTATTAATATGAATTTGAACTATACTACTTATATATACACATGATAAACATATGATAAAAATTAGACACAGGCAAAAATGTCTTGCAGAAGTTGTGGTCTCAATGACAAGATTTAGCCCATATGAATGCCTACAGTGTGGTAACTTAAGCTCATTCCACATCAGATAGTTTAAGTTCATTCATGTCCTAATAAGTGGTAGCTGCTCTAGGAAGCCCTCTAAGCTTTCTATAACCAGATGTGCCACTAGTAATCTTTCCAGAATGTGATGTCAGTGGAGCTGTAGCTGGTTAAAGGGCTATGCAGGGCAAAAAGTGGCATTAGTGGCTAATAAAGGCTAATTCTTTTGCAAGCAAAATTAGCTGGCTTCACTAGCTTGTTATGACTTGAAGTGTCTGGCCGTTGAACTATGCAGCTGGCTCATTTGTTGCTCTCAAAGAGATCCCACCCTGACTGACAGCTGTACTGGACTGGAAAAAAGTGGCCCAAATGAGTGAAAACAAGAGGACTTCAGTTTGTGGGACCGGGGACAGTAGCAATCCACACAAACAACCTCCATAAGAAAAAGAGATGAACCCCACAAGGAATGTGAGTGATATGGGTCCTGGCTCTGGGCACTAAGTGTCCTTAACTGAGCAGTTACCACTGCAGAACTTTGTGCTCACAGATGCTGTAATCAGTTCCCATTATGTGCAACTACCTAAAAGACACAGATGTCCAGCAACTGGTTGCAGCAACCCTAAATAATCACAAGAAACTTAACTTCCAGTGAATTCCAGATATTGTGATGCTCTAAAGTGATTAAACCAGCACCAGAATAGCCTAAGCTCTGTGGATGTGTATTTATTTTTACTCACTGGTGTTTTGGGTTAAATGCCACATCAGAGTGTTTTTATTACAAAGTTCCTGTTCCTGCTCAATGCAGCTGTACCTATTCTAAACTCCTTCATCAAAGGCAACCATTTCCTTTTTCTCTTAATCTCACATCAGTGTACCAAGAGCAGTTGTCCCTGGCTTCCTTAAGCTTGCCCTGCAGAAAAGCTTTCTTAAAATCTTCCCTACGTCCATTCTTTCCTTTGCACATGCTTAGAAATGTGTGTGCAGGTGTATAAACATGGACACATGCATGTGCCTATGAATATTTTAATCAGTTTCTGCTTCAGTCCTAGAGCCTTGTGCATGGTCAGACTGGGAAAGGACTCCTGGAGAAGGTTGCTACCAAAGAGCAGTGAAATGCTTGCTTCCTCCTGTACTTCCAAATGATTTTAATGCCTTCTTTATTTATGAGATGCTTCAAATTTCTGAGCTCTGTGATAACATTATGCAGACAAATGTGCACTGAGGTCAAGACTGATTATTTTTTCACTGTGGTATTGTTCTCGAAGGTGATTTGACACTCAGTGTAAAGACAGGTCAACAAGAGTGACAGGTTGGTGATGTTGCCTTTTGTGCAATTAAGCCCTTGAATGTTGATCCTGGATTGAGAGTTTATAGAAACCACATGGAAATATTGGTTTATGCTGCTAAGTAAATTTTGGGACCCTAACTTTTATTCATTATGAAACAGTATTTGTGTTAAAAGGAGACCTTGGACTAATGAATGAGTTTGGCTTCTGTAACATGCCTATGACATTGCTTCCTTTGCACCAGAGACTTCTGTGACGTGCTGGCTCTCTGTTTGGGTGACACTGGAAAGGGAAGTCTCTCAAGAGAAGACCCATAAGTCCAACTTATGGCAAAAATATCAAAGCATAAGTTGTATAGAAATTGAGGCTTCAGATTGGACTTTTCCATCTGTATTATTTTTGTTCCCTGTGAAATTTTTTTTGATTAGCCATAGTTGGGTACAGCTTGGATGCCCAGTCTTGTGAGAGGGTGAGAGATGGTGAGAGACAGTAATAGAAATGATATTTGCTTACCAAGGATCTCAAGAAATCATGCAAGGGGAAACTCCCAGTATTTTCTTTTCACACCAAAAGGGATTTTTCTCACACATTAAAAAAAAAAAAAAAAAATATTAAAGGCTGTTTGATCCAGACATAAAGAGATACTTAAGATTTTTGTAGAGCATAGTCTAATTTTTGTTGTTGAATTATGACTTTTCCCATTGGAAATATAATGAAAAATTATATAAAAGAGATCTTGTAACAACAGGGATGATTGACAGGAGAACTGGAGCTAACATTGGACTCAGAACAAATCTGCCCAGTCAGGGATGCATTTGAGGAGGTAAGTTGCTTGCCACGGTGCATGAGAGATTGGTGCTGGTGTCCCCCTCTGCTTAGATGCCATCACAATTAGAATATGGCAGGACTGTGTTAATGCTGCAGACCATGCTCAGGCTTCAGGAGACAATCACTCCTTTAAATCTTAAGTATGGAAGTATTAGTACCACATATTAGCAGCAACAATCTGTAGAAAAATTTCTACAGATACCTTGACTGAAAAGTCAGAATAGTCTGTTTCTTGCTGAATCAGACAGTTTATCTGCAAGGAAACAAACAAGAGCTGTAATAATGCAGGATGTGACATCTTCCTGCCATTAGCAGTGTTCTTTCTGTCAGTTTGGATCCCCTAGCAGAATAAATCTTAAGTCCATTAAGGGGAGTGGTAGGTTGGGATGCTTTTCACCCTTTACCCATTATGGTCACTGTGGCCAGAGTTGTTACTTGTCCTTCTCCTTTGCCTGCTGAGGAAACTCAGCCCTATATGAATATTCTTGATTGTGTTCTGCTGGTACCGCCAACTCCACAGTTTCATCTCTTCTTGGTACCCCTGTTATCAAAAGTAAAAATGCTGCTCAAAATTTGGTTTTTCTTCTTTAGTCTCCCTCATTTCTTCTGCTGTAATGCCACATCTGTACTTTTTGTTTATGCTTTTCTGTCTTTAAGTCTGTGAAGCTGGCTTTGTGCAGAAACACCATGCCACAGCAACAGCCAGCAGTGATGCACTTGCCCCAGTGCTAAGCTGATAACACAGAGAGAGCTGAAGCATTTCTACTTTTGTGCTTTGAACTCGTTCTCAGAGCTGGTTTCCTGATTTGTCTCATTAGCACTGATTTGCTTTGTACTCTGAGTGCAATTGTTTATTTGGTAAGAGAGCAACTACATCTCCATTTTTCCCCAGCTTAAGCAAAACAGCAGTGATGGCCACCTCTCCCTGTTTTTTTCTTGGCAAACTTCCCAGAAAGATGTGTACTTAATTGTAATTTGCTCTCTGTGGTCAGCAGCAATATCTCATCTTTTAAAATCTCAACAGCAGCACTGCATTTAACTCTGTGTGTGCCTGAGGCCTCACCTCATCTCATACAGAGTAACCCCCTACTTCAATTAGGCTGACTGTATGCAGCAGAGATGTTCACATTTATTGTTAATACAATTAATTCCTCTGTCATTTGCTGCTTCAGCTGCTTTTCATGACTTACAACAAACAAGCAAAAAATAACTCACCACTTTCTTTTGGAAAAATATCATAATTTTCTGGGGAAGGGTTTGTCTGTGCATCTAGTGTATCTTACTAAAGCTGGTTTTGAATTTTAGGTAGATAAGAAATTTTCTGCCAAAACTCTTCAAAAAAAAAAAAAAAAAAAACCAACCCATGAGATGTCCAGATCATAAATCCAGGAGTGGCACAAAAGTGGGAATATGAGACCTGCAATATGTAATATGAGTCTTTTACTCCAACTTCCCCTATTTCTACCCTGATGCTAAATATACTGCTGACACCCTTGCAAGAAAAGAAACACACTGGGCTTGGACATCAGTGTTTTTGGGCAGAGCAACAGGAGGCCTTAGTTTAGGCTTAGTTTAGTTACTGTAAATTTCCTTCATAATGCATGAAAAAGAAATGTCAAGTTATTGTATTTGTCACTTTGGTGCTGAAGTTTGGCAAATATCAGATCATCTTAATAAAACATTGAATTTTAAACACTTCAATTAAAAAATATCTTTCATATAAATAAAACTGACAACTTTCATTCCAGGTACATTTAATGCTCTTCAGGAACTCCTGCCCTGCTTAAGAAAAATGAAACTTTTATCTGAAGTGCATTAACAACTGTTGTAAAGTAAGAAGGTATTTCCAAAATTTCTAAGTTGCCTGCAACATTTGCATCAGCTAAGTCAGCAATACTTTGCTAGCCACTGTTGGATTGTATTTTATTGCAAATAACCAACCCTGTGTGTCCTGGAATGAGCCTTTCCCTACTATTGGTCATGTGTAGTTTGTTTTTTTCATTTCTCATACCTCAGGGAATGTAAGGAAAAGTGATACTGTTGAAAAAAGCCAAAGGAACAAATTCAGGTTGAAAGTCAACTAAAACTCAATTTGGGATTTTTTGTGTGTGTAAAACCAGGATGTTGATATTGAAATATTATTATCCATCTTTTCCAGATTTCATGTCTTTCACCTACCCCCATCTTTCCCATCCACTTTTATAATCGTGCTTGGTCATCCCCAAACTGAATTTTTGGGAAGCATGTGATTTGCCACTTTCAACAGAAAATCCCTCCAGTTTTGTACACAGCACCTCATAAGGACTTTGTGGCAGCTTCTGAAATATATTCCTGTGTTAATGACAATAACTTCATTATTAACTGTGTTAATATGTAACTGCTTTGTTTGGTAATACTTAACTAGGGACGATTCCTGATAAAAACATTGATTTAGCTTTACAGCAAGCTTTTCAAGATCTCTCTTAGAATCTCTTTCTGTTGCCTTTCAGTGAATAGTTCAAGTCTCTTTTAAAGGCTTTTGTCTCAATGTTCTAGTTAATTCATTTAAAACTCATCTTTAATGAGTTTAAAAAAAAATTAATATTTTAACACTCATAAGTTGCTTAGGAAATAAGCAACACTCTATACACTCTATAAGTTGCTTATGAAATCACGTAGATTTGGTTAATATGATTTTTTCCCACGTGTTTAGTATAAAGAGTGTCATTAAATAATGATGAATGTATCACAGAGGAGTAATGCATTTTATACTTTTTTTTGGTAAGACTTAACATGCTGCCCCAATACATGTGGGCTCCTAGCATCTGCATCTGATGCACATCCTGAGGGCAAGGACCAGCATGTGCCACGTGTCAGACATGGTGGGTCATGGCTCTGGTGTGGGTGTGCCCACAGTGTCTGATTGAGCTCTGCTCTGCCCCTTCTTCTCCAATGGCAGAGCCTCAGGTGGGAGGACCATAGCACCAGCTTTCCAGGGGAGCATCCTTCTCCGTGGCCTCTGTGGGGGACACTTGTCCCCATTCAGGACCCCCATGAGGCTGTCACCTCCCAGGGGATTGCACAGCCAGGCTGTGTCTGCCAGGCTGAGAGCCCAACTCCAGGGTGAGGAGGTGATGCTGCCCTGGAGATGCCTGTGGGCAGCTGATGAGGTCTCTGGTGTGGAGATGACCCCGAGGTGTTAGAAAGTCTGTTTTCCCAGCCCTGAGACCGAAGAAGAAGTCCGGATTCTTCGGCTTTGGTTTTCAAGGTTGTTTATTTTCTCTTATCTAATACATTGTCTTTTTCTGACCCGCTGAGGTCTGTCCAGCAGCTCGGGTTGGGGCACACTGACCACCCTCAGGGTGCTGTTATCTTTTTATACTGAAAACTACGTGTACTTTATTTACAGTAATTTTCCAATCCCTATCACCTATGTTAGACAGTCTGTCTCTATCCTAAACCAATCCAAAAGTGCCACCATCACAGTAGAAGATGGAGGACAAGAAGAAGGAGAAAGACAGAACACTCCCAGATTCCTCCATCTTGCCTCTTGATCTCCCATTCTAAAAACCCAAAAATTCTACATTTTCACCCTGTGATAAATTCACTATCATTCTATTCAAACCCTTGTGGCTTGTAACTCCTCACACAAACTTGGTAATTGTTTCTATGGGTTAAAATCAAAGGCACAGGTGTCTTTGACTCTCTGAGCCTCTGCCAGAGTCTCGAGTCTTCCAGGGCAGTCAGAGGAATGTTCTGGGTTCCGACAGGCAGCATCACTGTGGGGCCAATCATGGCAACGTGATGAGAATTATAAATCTCTGTTTTAGACCAGGTAGGATTTATAAAGTTTGTGAAGTTCTGCTTTTGTTTTTTTCATTCTAGGCCCTGCAGTGACCTTACTGTTGGCTGATTCCAGGGAGCCACCTCATTATTCTGACTTGAAACTTCTCCATCTCCAAAATCAGAGGTAAGGATCAAAGTATCTTGAGACAGCGGGATGAAATGTTTATTATGATTATAGTGCTCGCTGTAAATATCAGAAAAGGAGATAATCTGCTCTTATATTCACAAAGAATTAAATGCCATGAAACTGCTGGAATTGTAACAATAGCATGAGGAATGCTGCTAAAATACCAGCATGACATGGCTTGAGTTAGAAGTATTATATTTTTGCCACATGTTAGGAACCACTAACTCTGGTGGCTACTGTAACTTATTAAGAATTGTATGGGAATCTGTTTTCAATATCTGTGATTTAAAAATATCTTGGAATGTAACACTGAAAAAGAAGAAGAAAATATATTTCCTGAAATCTGCCTCAATGCCATTTTTTCTCTAATTTCTGCTGTTCTGCTTTTTTGGCTTTTTTTTTCTTCTTTGTTTGTTCTTTTTTCTTTTTCCTTTCTTTCTTTTTTTTTTTAATTATGATTTTATACACAGTTTCATAATTTTTCCAAAGAACTGACATTTATCAGAGGTCACATGCTGAAAATCACCTGTGTAGTTATACATGCTTTGTTTTATTTTCAAAGAAACTATTAAGCATTTCAAGGAGAAGAATTAATCTTTCTTATTTCTGTAGAACAAAATAGTAAGGAAACTTGAAATGTTTTCCCTGTGCTTCTGTCATGTCTATAGATTTTTTTTGGTCAGTATTTCAACATTATAATTGAAAAGTGTGGATTAAACATGCCAGGGTTTTTATAGTTCCTATGGCCTCTACTTAAAGTGCATTAAACACTTAAATCTCAGCCTAACTAAACTGGAATGGATGCTTTAAAATAAGGATTATCTTCCATTTTGTAATAAGGAAAACTGTAGAGCTACAAATGTCATCGTGGCCACTTTTCTTCATAAAGAAGGGAAACCACTTTAATTCATGGACAGTATTGCTTCTGCCCTGTGGTCTTGAAAGCTCAGTGAGAAGAACAGGATATCACCACTGACTCCAATTTTTAGCTTGGATACAGATTTCTCCTGTGGCTTAGAACAACTCATTTCTTCCTCATATGTTTTGGCTTACCAGCTATATAAAACCTTTGAGGTGCATGTGCTTGCAAAAATGCTTTAAAGAGGTGAGGTGAAAGTTTAGAAGTTCTTTAAAAGAAGCTTCTGTGAGGTCTCAGCCTGCTTCCATATTTGTCAGTGGAAGTTTTACCATAGACCTAAGTGGCCAGAACTGGTTTAGAATAAATTTCATTTACATTAGTGACTTTATGTAGGTATTTGTATTAACAAGGCTTTTAGTCTCCCTGACACATCATTCAAACTAGAACTTGATTCTCCTGAGCTGCACTAAGAAGCATTCAGGAAATTAATTAATTGGCCTGATTTTTCTCCTTTCACCCACCTAAGAACATATGCTCTGTCATCCTCAAATAATATATAAGAAAGCTTCTCATATCTGAAATGTCATCACATTTAACTGGTTTTGTCTAAAGGTGGCAAGATCTATAGTTTCTGAACCTCAAAAAAGAATGCTTTCAGACATTATTCCCTCTTTTAAATAAGGGATTCTGGCCTCAAAATCATCACTGCCCTTAGACGTGATATGGAAATGGGAGTGAATCTGTTTATAGGCTATGGATGCTTCAGTAGGACTTGAAGGTTAGTTATTCCATCCTGAGAGCACTTTAGGCCTTCCAGCAAGGTCTTCTGGTCAGGAGGTGAGGAACAGCACCCGTGGCTGCTTCTGAAACTGATACTGCCAGATTGTCCCTGACAGCTTCAGCATCTACATGGGTTTGTGTACTGCTGGTGAGCTGATTAACTTCTCTGCTGACTGATCCTGGGGGTCCCACACACCTGCTGGCTCTCTCAGGTGTGTGGTGGGGTACATTGTTGCTTTGCAAGGCTCAGGTGGGTAGCTTGTGTGGCCAGAGGTTTGGCCATACACAGATTGTCCTTAGTTGCTTCCTCAAGGTCACTGTGCTCAACTTCTCATTGAGCTTACTATGGCCTGTGCTTCAATCTCCTGGAGCTGGCTGAAGCAGACAGGACCTGAATGATAACAGCAGCAGCCCAGGAGCACGAGGTTTCCTGCTGTCCTAAAGACCATGCAAATATTTCATGCAGGAGTGACTTCAGAGTGGCTTTTCTCTGGACTGCACATCAGTGCAGCTGTACCTGAGAGAACAGTTCCATCAGAGAGCAGGCTTGTCTGTCCACTTCTATCAAAGCCTGCAGTGACATGTTCCAGGCACACATTTAGGTATGTGGCATCCTACAACATCCTCCAGTTATAAACACAGTGGGACAGACAAATCTAAATGCAAAACCAGGCATCCCAGCAAGTGCAAACTTTTCTCCGAGTCAGCTGGTGTCTAGTGGCTCTTCAACACGGGAGCAATATTGCCAGGGGTTTGTGTATACAAACATGCTTAGCAGCCAATTATCAAGTAGACAGATGGAGATTCTCCTAGATGCACTTGATAGCATAAAAGCACTGTAATTTTAGTAATGTTGTTCTGGACATCAGAACTTCAAAACCTAAAATGATGTGAGGTGTTGGAAGAAATGTGTATGCAGAGTTTGGTCTTCGTGGCTTCACAGAATTACTCACACTTCCTTTATTTAAGAAAACAACCACATTTCTCACATCTGAAAAGTGACAGTCCTACAGTGAAAAGAAGAACCAAGAGTTCCTTGAACACCCCGTTCCCAATGCACGTGCAGGGGTTACATGGTTCACAGCTCAGAGGAAATGGCATAGTGCCTAAAAGCTACCTAGGGAGGGTCAGCTCTGAAGTAATTGTGAGTTTTATAATCAGTGGTCATAACACTCCTTCTCTGGAACAACTTATTTAATTGTCACTACAAGGGATGAATGGCCAGATTCAGCAGCTCTTTTAGAATTGGGATTGGCTGAGTTACTTTTCATGGGTGGAACTGAACTAGAGAAATGGTCAGAAACATTTGAATGGTCTTGGCCCATTTGGTACTGTGTAACTACTGACAAAATGTAAACAATCACATGGGAACTAGAAAGATGCATGCCAGGTTAGTAGTGTGAGAATGCCTTGGCAAATTAGACTAAAGACTGCATGGGACACATTCTGGTACAGCTCCCACTAGTCATCTGAGCATGTTTGATGGGAATGTGATGTGTCTGGAAGCTTGAACAAACACAGTCTGACCCAAGTGCTCATCCTGTTAGTAGAAAAGACTCCCAGAGTCATACTATCCTGATCCAGTTTTCTGTGTGTTCCTGCATCCTGTTTTCTGAGCCATGAAGCTGCAATGACCAGTCCCTTGCAGTCAGTTGTTCAAAGACAGGATAAACATGTGTTTAGAGGAATTTGCAGAAGCTATCAGGTGCTCAATACTTTTGATTTAATTAGCATTTTGTGAAAATGCAACCCAGGGCTAAGTCTACCAGAGAATTTATCCAGAAAAGATGTACTATACTGTGCCAAGGACCATGACTGGGTACCTTGGGAGGGAAGGTACAAAACTCTGCACGTACCAAGGAAGAACCTGTTAGTGGGTAGGAATTGTTTGGAGGAAAGGAAGACTTAGCTCTCTTTACCATTTTCTGCATTCAGGTTGCAGTTCAGCCTCCTTATCTTGGGGTCCCCAGCCATGAACTGAGTGACACAGCTTGGTGCTGCATGGCTAGCAGTCTGCTGAAGGTATCCAATGTAGAAACAGCTTCCCAAAGCATTTTAGCCAGTTTTAGATCCCCCATCAGCTCCTAAATGTACTTTTAAAAAATGGCAATTCACAGCCTACTGTCCTTTTCTCCAAGTTGTCTTTATTCCCTTTGAAACAAATCTCTCCTTCCTTGTCTTTACTTAAGTGTCTCAGAGTGGTTACAAAGACACCAGCCTCCCAGCTCAGGGACATCACTGATTCTGATGTATTCTGCAATTTCTTTGCTCTGTAAAGTCAGTCTCTCCAACTGTTGCCTCAACAATCAGTGTCGTTCTTTTTTGCAGCACTGATATTTTTCAGCTCTGCAAACTCCTACATTTTCTAGAATGATGAAAGGTCCACATAATCTGCTACCATAACAATTTATACAACATGATCCATGAGAATATACATTATGAGAAAGGAAAACTTTAGTCTTGTTTATGGTCTTTTATGGTTATATGCTGAAGTACTGTAACTGGTTTTAGATACTTGTGTTAAAAAGCAGTCTAAATCTTGAGCTATGTAAGAAAATTTATGGTAGGCTTGCAAAATAAGGCCCATGGTATGCTGTTGAGATTAATTCAATCATGTTAATTCCAGGAAGTTTAAAGTGACCTCTTATTGTCTGAAATAAAGAGTCAATGAAAATGAGATGATATTTGATTATTCTCATTAGTTATGCAAGCAAGCAAGAAGTGGCTCAAAGCATTGTGAGGAAAAAAAATTAGAATTATATATCAGGGAAAAGTTTATGAACATAAGAACTCCCAGCCAAGGAAACCAGCTGACAAATGAACCTTTGGAATCAGCACTGCTAAAGATATTCAGGGCTTAGCTAGACATCCATCTATCTAAAAAGGATAAAGAAGTCAGTCAAGCCACAATGTAGGGATAATACAAGAGAGTTTCCTGCCAAATTTCTACCCCAAATAATGTATGATTTTGTTGGAATGGAAAAGGAAAGCACTTTGGCTTGCTAGATCTTTCACTAATAAAATTATTGTAACTGAAGTGTGTAGGTTTTGCTCTAGTTTCAGACACACAGACTCTAGCTTAGAATGTTTTTATTTGTTTTAATTTAAAAAATTGATATCTTTAGAATTAAAAAAATCTCTTAGAATGAAAAATTGCTTCACAACATCTTTTTTCACAGCAATTTTCCAGATGTAGTCAGATTACTCATACCAAGCCTGAGGAAAAACTGACAGTAAGGTATTTATTTTTTGCAGGCTTAATTAGAGGTATGAAGGCTGGTAAGAGTGGAAGGTTAGGATAACAAGGTTCTAAAAGCATGGTTAGCTTTTTACCTCTATGTCAAAACTTCAAATAGAGGCCAAGAGGGATATTTCCCATTCATTACTCTGAGTTACTGCTCAGATGGGTGAAATGACCAGTGGGTAGGCAGGCAACACTCATACAGTGGAGAGTTCAAGACTAAACTGAGCTGGCAGACTGAGACTACTGCTCATCAGAAGCTGGGGTTCAGATTTTTAAGCATGTCTTGACATTCAAGCAGCTGCTTCTTGCATTTTTGAGGAGTTTGAAAGCAGTCACCTTGAGCTGAAGTAAGCACAGTTAAGACACCTAAGCTCTCTGCAGAAAGCTAAGTATACATTTATCTGGAACACTGAACACCTTCAAAATTGTAACCTAGCACCCTCACCAAGTTTTCCATGAAAGTCTGAGTCACCACTTCTCCATGCAGCCTCAGTGAGTGTCTGATTGCCCCATTGTTTATCCCAGCTCATGCCGTAAAGGAGAAGATGGATGGCGGCGCGCTGGCTTTCAAGTGCTCTGCTGCAAGCGCAGTCTCCTTTCAGGGCAATGTCTTCCAAAGCATCAGTCATATCAGAGAGACCAGCCTGGCACAGAGATGAAGCAGATCCAGTTTTAAAGAGGCTGTTTCAGAAATAGAATTAGATTTAAATAACAAATGAAGCTCGAGGCTGAGTACTGAGTTTCTACAGAATTCAATATTTTCAAGCCATAAATACTTGCCTTCCCTAATTTATACCGTAAAAATTAGTGCTAATTTCTAAGATATGCTGTAGAGCTGATCAAAAGCAAGTCTGCCATGTTATCACTGCATAATGAAAATGTCACATGATGTAGGGAAGGGAAGTATGAATATCTGCTATCTGATGTGTACGACTGAAAAGGGAAATCACAGAGTGCAATCATCAAGCCACATTAGCCAAAGAGAACAGATAAGTAAGGGTATAACACTGGAACTGTAAACAACCAAGCAGAGATTACACTTGTGTGGAATTGTGCATGTTCTTTAGAAGTGACCTAAAATGTTGGGAGTAGAAAATGAAAAAAAATATAGCACTGCTTATCAAAGAAAATTTTCAAAATGCTGTATGGATAGGATAATAATCATTAATGTGTATTAAAAGAATGCTATTTTTGGGTGTCACTTGAAACTTCTCTACAAATGACACAACTTAGAAGCAAGGAAATTAATTATCCTGGGCTCTGATTTGGCTCAGGTACATGTGTGCATTTTCTGGCCTTCCACCCAGCTTCTTGCCACAGCTGTGCTGGCATCCCCAGCTGTGTCCCACAGCTCTCACTGCTGCCCTGCCAGCCTGGCCTGGCACCTAGCACACCCTTCTCAACCAATACAGCCATGTGCTGATCATCTCCTCTCTCTTCCCTTTCGAATGTTTCTGTGAAACCACATGTGCTCGAGTTTGTAAATATGGACACCAGGTAAAACTCCTGAAACATTCACCATCAGAAAACTTGCCTTTAAATGTGTCAGAGTCTTTATTTGCTGTGCTCCTTCCCCCTCCACCATTGGGAAACCACGACGACAGGAAGAGTGAACCATTTCCTCCAAAGAGACTCATTGCTGCTCTCGCTATCTCACATTAACCTAAATCTGCTCCTTCAGTGTGCACGCACTTTCAGCTGCACAAAATGTGGGACTGACCTGTACATTGTCATTGATTGCACAGAGCTAGAGGTGACTGCTGGGGATATTTCTCCTCAGAGACACCTTTAGCTCACAGGCAGTTGCAGCCAGGCTCTCGGAATGAGCCCATGCGAAGCAGAAACTCAGTTTACCTCTAGTGGAAAAGGTTCAGGCGATGGTGAAGAGAAAGAGAGCGGGTTCTGCTGGAGAGTTAAATCCAGAGTTTATTCCAAGGTGACACAGTTCTGAATCTCAGTACAGCTCCAACAGACCCTGACCGCATGGTTCCAGCACCTTTGAAACTCACCGGGAGGTGGGAGGGAGAGGATAGGTGAGCCACCAACCAGGTGGGAGGGGGAGGGTCTCAGGGGACAATGACACCTGGACAGGCCAATGACTCCAGGTCTGAAAAGCATCTTTTGAACTTCTGCCAATCACACGATGCCCTAGCTGGAATGTGGAACTTGACAGACAGCAATTAGGAAGAGGGCGGGTGGGGGGGCAAGGAGGAAGCAGAGCTTCCCACCACAACACATTGTAAGTCAATGAAATAGGACATTTTGGTAGAGAAAATAACCCAATTTGACTATCACAAAACAAGAGCTTTTATAGTTGACTGTTCAGGCAGTGCTGCTGACTGCTGAGCTAGCTCTTAGTAAGAATGTGCGAGTTGTGCTATTTTTACTTGCTACTTGTCTAGTACTGGACTTGTTTGGAATAATTTCTTCTTGCATATGGAGCTATATATCTAGCAACAAGAATTTAGAGGAATTTTCTGTAGCTAACAGAATTATCACAAGAATTCATTGAGGAGGAAGAGAGAATACTGTGCTAAAGGAAGCTTTGAGTGGACTTTAGAAAAAAGGCCCAAATACATTTGACATTCCCCTCAAAATACTTACATTTTTGCCTATGAAAAGCACACTTTATTACCCTTGTCATGCCACTTCATAACTTCTTGTTAACTTGTTGTACTTTGCCCACTCATCTAGTTCAGTGGTTTTTATTCCCCGGTTTTCAGCCACTGCCCTTTCCCCCCTTTCAGTCTTTGCAGTTTGCACTCAGACACCATCTGGCTTCACCCCCAGGGTTTCCTAGACAAGGACAATCTAGTTAGCCTTGTGAAATCCAAACCTCAGGCAAAACAAAAACTGTAGAAAACTTCCACAAGACAGGCTTTGTCACTACTCTGTGAGGGGCAGCTTCATTACCCAGAGAAGCTGTTAGGACCGAAATCACACCTTAAGCACCAAGTTTTCTTCTCATCCATCCTACTCTTTTGCCCAAACTTTTCCTTTCAATTTACTGCAATTACTGCCAGTCTTTTCTGGTCAAGAGAAAGTTTTACCACTGTGTGTGTAATTACAGTACTTCTGAGTAGAACATCATGTAAGAAACTCTCTGTAAAATGCTTGGAGTAAAGTAGATTAAGAACAGATTTACAAAAGAAATTAGGAAGTCATTCCAGTGTTTTTTTCTGTTCTAAATAACATAGTGAAAATAAATCTCTGAGGCAAGATTCTGGACAAAGTCATTCCTTTGAAAAGAGACCACAAGATTCCTGGTCTTCTTAATGGAGAAAACAGAAAGAATTGGTCTTGGTTTGGGACTCTCAAAATGCTGATCCTTTTGAACAATGTGGACAAGTACAGAATGTTGTCCAATGTATTCATCCTTGAACAGAAAGAAATCAAATTACTCTGTGCTCTGACTGTCTCACAGGAGCAGAAAAAGAAAAGAACCCCTCCCTTTCTTTTTATGCTTGCTATGCTCCAAAGTTTCTAAGCGAATTTGTTTGGGCAAGGCATTTTGATGCGTGCATCTGTTTTGCCCTGAGAAATCATGATTCAGTTGCACAGTTCAGTGGTTTTGAGCCAGATATTCTTTTATTTCATGTTTTGAAAATCTAAAGTCAGAAGGCAAATGTGTATCTCTATAGGTGCATTTCACTAGTGATGGCCGCAGAGTGAAAACTGAGGTAAGTTCTTCACAATAACACAGCCATCCCAACTTCTAACCTTCTTCTTGTAACCACCCAACTTCCAGCTTTCTGTTTTTCATTGTTTTTCAGTCTGTTATCTCTCCTGACTTGACAGTAATTCCTGTGTGTCTTCACAGGAAGAATGCACATCACAGTCCTGCTCTGACAACATAGGCCCAGGGAAATGAAGAAGAGCAATTTTTGCATTACTGTAAACTGCAAAAAGGTAAAAATACAATCATCCCCTTCTCTGTTTGGTACTCAGAGGATTGAAGGGGAGAGCATATGAAACAGTAGCTGGGCACCAGTGATTTAGATGTTAACTTCCAATCTTGTTGAATGTCCTGTGAAAAGCAGCTTATATTGCTGTCTGCCCTCAACAGGACTGAGGCTGCGTGATATTTAGATGATAAAAGACTCTCATGTAAAAAGTAGCATATTAAATATGCTTTTTTGCTTTGCAGTGTTCCCCAGTGAAAACCACAATTTCGCTTTGGTTTGATGAGTGTGCTGTGATGCCAGTGTGGTAGGTTTACCTTCTGAAATGATTGAAGAGTAGGAGTAGACTGTGTACTGTTAGCAGGAAGCAATGTCTGATACCAATTATTTCTAATTTTGCAGTCTAGAACTGGGTTTTTGTTATATTTTGAGGTTTCCTTTAAAATGGTGGCCTTTCCAGTCAGCAGATATAAGTCTTGCCAGTGTTCTTGTGTCAGTTAACAAACTCAGTTATTTATAAACAATCTTGGAAGGGAGACATTTAAAAGGATGTGAGATATAAATCAGCAATCTCTGTTTCTAATCACAGTGGATGCACAGGTTCCTTTTGAGCTGTAATGAAGAAGTTTGGAGCTGGAGACTTCAAATATTCAAAGTAATTTTGATGTTAATTTTTCAGATTTCCAAGGTATCTAAGATGTGGCTAATAATAATAGCAGGCGTTGTCTGCTTCTCCCAGCATGTGGCGTGAAAGTGGTGTGGTCACAGAGCTATGCATTATTTACATGGTGTCAACATGTCAGCAAGTGGTATGGCAGGGAGCCAGATTAAATCACTTCTGATTTTAAATCCAGGACACTGAATAATAACCTTGTGTCACACTTGAGGACACTGGAATCTGGCAAATCAGCAGCAGCTCAGTGTGTCAAGTTCATTTGGATGGCTTCTTCCCTTCCTGAATGATCAAAGAACCAAACTCGAGGTTCAAGGAAACTGTACAAAGTTGGCACTTTTTTATTTTCTTCCAAAGCAAAAGATTGTACCCAGGAAACAGACACTTTTTGTTTGCTTTCTATAAAGATGTGTCATGAGGTCCCTGCCCTCACGTAGCACCTGAGAATGGCAATGGTGCATGCATGGTGCATGTTTGCCATTAATCTTTGTTGTCTCTGGAAGGGGCAAGTCTGGTATGGTTACTTTCATCCATTAGTTTTTTGCAGAATCTACTGCAACATGTCCAGCATCTCAAACAAGAAGTGTATTGATAAGAGGCAATCACATCATGTAGGACAGGGGCTTTAAGGGTTTGAGGTCTTCCAAGAAAACCTTGGGCACTGTTCTCAACCACTGCTTCCGCACCAGCTCTGATTTCTCTCTCACCCCTGGAGCTGGTTCACCTGGCCAGCTGGTAGGAAACCAATTCAGCAAAATAAAGACATGGATGGCTTTCTGTTGGTTTAGTAATCCAATGGCATTCATCGAGGAGCCATGTGAAAATCAGGAAGTGGAAGGGAAGGAATGGGCCTGCATGTCAGGGAAGAAAGGAAGCAAGGGAAGTGAAGGGAGTAGAACTGTTAGGTGAATTTGACCATATTGTGAAAACCCACCCTAGAATATTTAATGGACAGGGAGGGAGCTTTTAGAAGGTTTAAAGAAGCATCCAAAATACTGGGATTCATTTTGCCTTGTCACCATAATACCCTTTTTATGAAGCTAGAAATATGTATGCTCATAAAAACCCTTTGCTTTTTTTTTTATTTTAAAATATAATGCAACCATTGGAGTCTGTGCAAAGTTCTTTCAAGTTAAATGCTTAGTTCAACATTCCACTTCCATTTCCTGGTAGAAAATGTTTTATATGAAAGCAGCTTTAACCTTTCAGAAGGGTTCATTTACTGTTACGTTTGGTATCAGCTTTCCAAAAAATGCAGTCTGTGTTTGGCATATTACAGATTCTGGTTTTAATAGTGGTTTAGGGAAAAAAAGTCATATGGCATAATTCAGAAATAAAATACTGCAACAGAATTCTCTCTATACATGAATGCACACCATGAGTGAGTGGTTTAAAGTCAGTTTGATCACTTAAAGCCAAGACATGGGCTCAAGCTATCTATGAACCAGCTGGTAACAAATAACACATTCAACTCTCAGTCACAGGAAACTGTTAGGTTGCCTTTTTATAGACAACTACAGCTCTACAGCTCCTGAAACACAAGGGAATATCATACGGCCTTGGAAAGAATTGAACACCTACCATATGCACATAAAAAGGGTAATAAAGATGAAAGGCCAGAACCGAGCTTTAATTTCTATTTTTCTTCTTTTGATTTATCATCTGCTTCTGCATTGCTCCAATTTTCTTTGGCCTAAAATTAGGGAGAAGAGGCTTGAATTGCTTAGTTTGATCAAATCAGTCAAACTTAGGCTTCCATCTCCCCAGTGTAACAGATGCTAAACATGAAACTTTAAAGTACATTATTGCTTTCTTTATGTCTTTATTGTGCATTCATTTCTGAAGTGCTGATTGCTGTAACAGTCCCCTGCAGTGGGCAGCTCCTGGCCATGGGCTGCTGTGGTCATGGTGAGATGGGCATTGAGCTGGTAGAGCTGTACCAAGGTGACTCTGAACTAGAGTGAGGGCTGACTACTTGGGTGCAGGGCCATATAAACATATCTGAGTCTCCTTTGGGACCTCAGCAACTCCTCTGCTTCAGGACTATCTCAGCTGTCAGGTTGGCTCAGGAGTCACTGCACCGTGGTTCCTCGCCATGTACGGATGTACTCTGGGAGTTATCCCCGCAGGAACTCTGCTGTCAATAACCACTTCTTACAGAAGAAAAGGACCTTCAGACAGGCCTGGCCATGAGTGAGACAATAAAGGCTAATCCTCTGTGCTGCTGAGCCTCAGCTTCTAATAAAGGACTCAGAACTTGCAAGAGTAAAGCTTCAAAGTAAGTACAGATCTGCAGAGGGAGGGCAGATAAGGGGGCTGTAGCCCACCCATCAAGACCACCTGGTCTTAATAAATGGTAGCAGTCAGCCTTTGTGCCACACACTCTTTCCACATCCTACCCTTCTTCCAGGGAGTGAGATTTCCAAGAATGCTGCTGGCAATGTATGTGTCAAAGTCGGGTGCACTGCAGAGTCTGCCAGTCACACACAATGGTTTTTGTCACCCCTGGAACTGCAGAAGCTGAATCTGACCGTGATGCTCAGAAGCTGAACCTTAGTAAAATAACACTTAGGATATTTAATATCTGATGATGGATGCATGTCCAATACTTTGAAGATGGAAAGATCTGCAAAAATGCAGACTATTATTTTATCTGGAAATGTGTTCTGTGGCATCCCAAAGAGTATTCACATTTCTTATTCCTTTTTTGTGCATGTGCAGCTCTCATGAACTTTCAGCGATGAATCCGTATGGGAATAATTTCATTGTGAGAAGGCAGCTTCCATTCTATCCTGAAAAAAAGCTGCATAAAAATCACAGAAAGCTACAGAAGAAAGTACCAGTCATTGTTTGAAAGCATTGTGGCCTATGGAGATGGAAAACAGAACATGGATTTGCCTCCAAATTTTATAAGCTTCTAGAAACATGAATGAATGAGAAACAAATGCAAAAATTTGCTTAAAAACATTAAAATCTCGAAACCTTGTTGCTTTTGCAATGAACAGACCTGGCAAAAAGGATGGTAATTATCTTGAGTATCACTGTTTAAATAGGTAGTGCTATTCAGGGTATTTTTTGGTTGCCAGCTAGATTAGTGTTACTCCTCAGTTGCTAGCAATGAAGTTATCAGCCACTGGAACATATGATGAAGAGGAGCAGTGAGCTTACCATTTCTTGAAGTCTGCAAACTGAGAGGGGTTGGTATGCCTTGGCACACAATGGACACACAGCTGGGTGAAATTATATTGTTGTGCTACAGAGAAGTACATGAAGTATCCTATGTGGTCCTTTTTAGCTTTAAGAGCCATAGTCTATAATTTCACAAATACCTTACAAAGAACTCTTAGAAGTAGTGATGAACAGAGCACTACTCTGAATGCATCTTCTGATTTTGGGTTGATTATGCCAAAGCATTAAAAAAATTACAGA
This sequence comes from Haemorhous mexicanus, assembly GCF_027477595.1. Lineage (NCBI taxonomy): Eukaryota > Metazoa > Chordata > Aves > Passeriformes > Fringillidae > Haemorhous > Haemorhous mexicanus. The sequence continues at coordinate 26,575,977 of NC_082343.1, read as the reverse complement.
CTGTAATGTTTTTATGTGTTTCTGTCATGACAACTCGTATTACTAGCATTATTTCACAATATTGGAAATCTGGTTTTGAGGACTAAAGAGACCCTTCCTCTTCCCAGAAGAGCAGAATGTACTTTAGTTCATGAAATTGTGTATAAACAAGTAAGCTTGCAGGCTGCTGTTTCCCGACCTGATCTATTACAGCCAATAAAATCAATAAACTAGGCTCACTCAGTGAAACAAAAGACATCCCATGAAGGAAATTTGAGGATGTTTCTCATTATTGTAGATGATTTCCTAATCTAAACTTCCATTTTCTTCTCCTTGTAGGATAATCTAGCACACTGTTTAAAAGAAGATTTTTTTCCCCCTATAGCAGTCCTGCAGTTGAAAACAGGTTTTTTTTATCCCCTCCAGATTTCAAGAATTTTGGGACATCAGGCTCTGCAGAAACCTAAATTCAGTGGGCCAGCTGAAAGTTTGGTAAAGATGTGCCTGACTGAACAGCTGGGCATGAGAAGAACTAGTTCTTCAATGCTGAGTGGGTTTGGCAGCACAGCTAGGACTGCATAGTTGGGATGTCCTAGGTAATCCTAGAAGAACTGAAAAAACATCATGGTGCAGCTTTTCAACCATTTCAGGGAAAGCTGATGATTTTGTATCCAAAATGGATATGCATAGTTCCAGAAGGAGATTTTAAGTTTTTAGATTGTAGTCAGTGGCTAGTTACCTTTGTGTCTGTGTCTGAACTCCCTTAGTGGCCATCTTCTTCTAGATATATCTGTTGTGCCTAAATAAATATCTCAGCTGTCCCTCAGGTGGAGGGCTGTTGTCAAACTTGTTTTAGCCAAACACACTCTGCCAGTGAGATACAGTGAGGGGACCACAATATGAAAGAACCTAGAGGAAATTTGATAGTTTGTCCTATAGAAGCACTCAGATTCCTTTATCAAGCAGTGTTTTCTGGTCTTAAGTTTCATAAATTTATAACCTGAGCTGATTCAAATAAGTTCAACTTTCTCTTGTTACTGTGCTTTGTGCTTTTCTGAGCAGATTGGAAAAGATGGATGCTGAAAAAGAGGAGCTCAACATCTAACTGATGTTAAATTTTTCAAATATATTATCCTTTAAAAAAATTCCACAGCCCAGTTTGCCATAATAGATCCAGCATCAACAGTCACTAATCTATTTTCCATGCATTGGCCATAGTAAAATATAGGTGTATATATTTAATGCTTTGATTTCCTTTATCTAAAAGAACTGTTTGGGGTGGTTTTTGTTGAAGTAACTCCTCCATTTTAGTCCCTTAAGAGCTAACTGTGTAGTTTTTGTCCAAAAAAACACAATAATATAAAAGAAATTAAAAAGTTCTCTAAACATTTAAAAGGTTGGAGAACTAGACTATATTTCCATTCATCAGGGGGATTCTCAAAAGTAATTTTTGAGCTGCACTGCAAGGAAACTGGGAAGAGCTTGAACTGCTAATGTTCCCTTTGCTGTGTGGGTACACAGAACAGTTTTCTTGTCCTACAAGTACTCTGTTGATTTTGAAATTTTAGGGCTGGCATGGGACTCATGAATATATGAGTGACTTAAGAAACAAACAAATGTATTTCATTTTAATGGTAATCCCTTTTTTTCTTTTTTTTAACCTTTTAATATAAACTAAATTAAGTTTCAACAGGCAAAGATGCTTTCAACCGCAAACCCAAGAGTTTTTGTTTTAGAAAATGTTGAAATGACATATTTCTAGAATTTCAAAATCAATCTGGGGCTTTTCCTTTTTTTTTTCCTTTTTTTTTTTTTTTTTTCCTGAGAACAGGAAGTTCTTCTGGGAATAATTTAAGTTTTGATGAATTGTCAGTTGTGACCATGTCTCTTCTTATGAAAACCCTGTGTTCACTTCCAACTCTAAACCCAGGCTCCCAATACTTTCCAGAAGTCTAAGGTATGATCACCTTAGTTGCTCTACTGATGCATTATAACAAGACATAAATTTGGGCAACTCTTTATTCATTGGTGCAATAAGGCAACAGCGAGAGTGGTCTGATATTAATTGAGATTCATCTTTCTCTACATCTACTTGAGATTGGAATAGTTCTGTGATTTGTATTCCTAAGTTCCCCATATACACAATTTGTAAACAAGTAGATAAAAGTTAGATGTGTGCTAGAAATTATTTTTTTTTAACAGGCTCCCCAGGGCATGGTCACAACACCAGGCCTGACAGAATTCAAGAAGAATTTGGACAATTCTCTCAGGCACATGCTGACTCTTGGGGCTGGTCCTGTGCAGGGCTAAGAGTTGGATTTGGTGATCCTTGTGGGTCCCTTCTAACCCAGATTATTCTGTGGTTCCCAAGGCAGATGTGCTGTCTGTCCCATGTTCTCAGGGATGGATCACACTTCTGATGAAAGCAGGTATTGGAAACTGCCCATTTAAGTGCAGCTTTACAGCTCTGCAGACTTGAAAATATCTCTACTCTGTTGTTTCAGTCTTAGATGAGAAAGAACTAAAAATTACTAAAGTAGATATGAAATTTAGCTAATATGCTATATCACAAATTTTCCATCAGAAATGGTGAGGGCAGTGTGTAGGAATTCCTGTCTTCTCTGGGGTTTCTGGTGCATTTCTCAGTCACAGGTAGTTCAAGCACAGCCCATTCTGAAGCTCCAATGGTGTCAAGGATGTACTTGTAGATATATTTGCATTCTCAGGTTTCTCTTCACTTTTTCTTTTAATTTCTTCTCTTTCAAGCAAAGCTTTGAAATAATAACAAGTAGGCTGAGGTCCTTTTGGAGTCTGATTAACATTGCCTCTGGGATCAAGATGTCTTCATTGCTAGACAGCTGAAAGGAAATGCATTGTCTCCACTGAAGTGTGTCTGTATATCCTGAGGAGGATATATTTATTATGAGGAGAACTCTTCTGAGCTGGAGGAATTAACAGTGGTCTCTGCAAACCATCAGCACTTCTCTGTAGTCCCAGAGAGTAATGATGCCTCACGATGCATTTTTTCCCAATAGTTTTGAAAGATCTATTCCATGATCCTTCCAGCTTTGGAAACCAGAGGTCTTTTCTGTTTTCTGTGCCAAGACCTCCTTCCAGCCATATTGCAAACTGGCAATGCATGAAGAGCAGCTAGTGGAATGTCCCATTAGCCTAATATATGACAAGATGAAATGCCCTGCTCCTATACTGGCCTTCATTGTCACAGAGCATTCTGTATTTCATCCCTTGCTGTCTGTGCTAATCAGTAGCACTCTTTTGCTAACCACTTCATTTTGCATTGTTTCAAATCCCAAATTTGAAGCATAACACCAGTGTTATTTTTGGGCTGACTGAGCACCAGGCATTGTAGAAGATCAATGGAGAGATTTTGGCAATGGAGTAGAGACCAACAGGGGTGTGTGGTGCTTGCTGCCCTTTGCACTTGGAATTTTCACAGGAGGCTGGACTGTTCTCCTCTTTCTGTCAGACACAAGCAGCTGGTGTTTGAAGGCACAGGAGGTTTTGTTTTTCTGCTCCTCTCACGCCCCATGAATGTGACTACCTGCACTTTCATTTTGAAACTGAAAAGGAAGCATATCAGCTTGTGGTTCTGCCACTAAAATTTGGTTCAGTGGCAATTCTTGTTTCTGAATCCTGACAATCATTTGATTTTGCTGATGTGTGAATTTGTATCTGCAGACTCAGGAAAATTTCAGCAGCTATTATCTGACACCAGTTTTACTCTCTCTCTTCAAGTCTGTGGAATAAGTACTTCTCTATTCTCTATCAAGAATGCTTCTTGTACACAGTTGAATGTATGGCAATTTCAAAAAGGCAATTGTTTGGAGGCTAATGGTAATGGCATTTAACTTCATTATCTACTTGGCCTGGTTACAGCTGACTCCTGGCATGTTCTGAATCTACAGCTACATAAAATAAGTGATAGAAGTCATAGAAACCTTGTTGAAAATAATATTGTCTCTGAACATCAAATAACCTCTCATAAGCCTAGTCTTAGTACCAAACTTTAATTCTCATCTGATATAGGTCTCACTGTTCAAAACCTCAGCTGTGAATTCTCACTTTTGGTTCAGAATTAGGTTTGGTTCTTGCAACCTCATACTGTCATTGCCTTGCGCAAGTAGTATATAAAATATTGTACAATTACTTTTGCATGATTGTTGTCAATAGATAACATGCATCCCCGAAACTGGAATAGTATCCTACAATCATAGAATGGCTTGGGTTGGAAGGGACCTTAAAGATAATTTAGTTCTATTTTAGAATACAATTAAATGACTTTATAAGTCTAGAAGGCACATAACATTTAACTATGTTACTTCAAGCACCAGCCAGAAGAAGGGGCAGTGCTGATAAATAATAATAATAGTTAGGTTTAATTCTTCATTAGCAGAAGCACTTGATTCCAAATAACTTCATATTGGCTACAATCATTAAGAAATTATGCTCTTGATGTTTCAGATATTTGAAAAATCTTATATATATATAGTACAAGCTGAATACAAGCCCTTTCTGTTTTTAGGAAATCACAAAACTGATACTTGAAGAAAGACCTAGTGTTTATGCTGGGACGCTTTTTTCTCCCACCTTTGGCAGCACACCTTCTAGACTTCCCCACTCTGTTGTTATTTAAACAAAGACACCTACTATCATAGTCTGGTCCCAACCTGACTTCATCCTACCTCAGATCCTGCCTTCAGCTTAAATACTTGCAAGGCAGCTTAGGATTTTGAGTGAAGAAACCTGTTTGTAATGCAGCTATGAAGGGCAGCATTTCACAGTGACTCACAAGAAGAGATTTATTATGTTCTTAGGAGATATTACTTCTATGCATATTTTGCAAAACTGTAGGGAAATAAGTAGCCTTCTGTCCCCTTCCCCCTGCAGCAAAGAAATTTGACAGCTGTGAATGGAACAGACTGAAGCCATTTAGAGATGGATGTTTAAATTGTACAGCATTGATGGGATTGTTTAATAAGTATTCTCTCTTTTTCTTTCATTACATGAGGTTTTGCTTTTCTTGGATCACACAGATTCTTGTAAAAATGTAACAAGCTACTATTCTGAATATGCCAAATAAGAAACAGATGGATCTCTTTAAAGAATAGTCTATCAGTAATATTAATGGGATCCCATGTTGAGGAACCAGGCACCTCCCTTTCCTTACGCCAGCCTTCTTGGCCTGAACAAAGAGGCTCCTCTAACAATGACTTGCACATGGCAAAGGAGAAGAAGGAGGTTTTGGTAGCTGCAATATAAAACATGGCTTTTTTTTAATCTCAGAATGTATTTTTAATGTGCTATACCCTTGGCTATTATGCACAAGGTTTCCTGTGGTGGGCTGATTGGAACACAAGGCTTGACCCTGTTGTCAGTGTCTCTCTCACACCACAATTCAACTGGTGTACTGGAGACCCTCTGACATAAGTGTCCTCCTCCCCAGTTAAGACCATGTGGGGCTGTACTCATGTAACTAAGAACCTTCTGAATAAAGAAAATTCCAGTTGGTATAGCAAACAATAGGATGTATGTAATACTCCTTAGGCATCCACTTATGCATTATCTTTTTGCTTTAGGAGAAGTGGCCCTGTCCTCTCCTGTTCTCTTGCCTTGGGTCACCTTTCTCAAGAAAGAAAGCTTAGTGGTATCAAAGGCTGAGTAGCTCTTCATTAAGAGCAGCTTCTCACACCACATAGCAGATATATTTCTGTGCTGTGAGCTATCAAAACCGGACTTACCTGCTGTGCTGAAAGCCAGAATAGCAGCTTCAGATATAAATATGCTTATTGGACCCTCATGATACACTTGGTTTGTCAACCCCTGGTTTGTCTGTGAGACAGCCAAGGGGATAAAGGCAAGTGTGAGACAGATTCAGGGATTCCTGTAGCCACCCCAGCTGTTAAATGGGTGTCATGGGCAAAGCATGTGACTCACACAAAAGATGTGCTTCAGAAAAGTAAAATAATAAAGCTGAGGTGTTTCTTTACAGCTGTTATTTTCTCTCATTTGGGCTATGTCCAAAGTTGGGCGGAGGGGCTGTGCAGCACTTGTTTGCTGATGAAATGATAACTTAACCTAGATAAAGTACATACGTACTGTTATTTTAATAAAAGAAACAAGGCCCACATTTAAAAGGGAAATATAATACAGTAAACATCCTTTTGTACTGGCCTAGTTATTTTTCTAAACTTGTGCCAGGCTGAGTTATTTGCCTTTCGAAGTAGAATTTTTGCAAGAGTCTGCAAGTCCTGTAATACCTTTTCCAGCAGCTCTTGAGTGAGCCAAAGGTCTGTAGTCAAGTGGGCATTTTTGAACACTATTTTTTTTCATGAGTTTTAAGTCTTTTAAGGAGTCTTTTTAAGATCTCTTATTCAGATTTAATGACCTTTGTATGCATCTCATGCTCAGTACATTTTAGAATAATTTTAAAATAAATTCATCCAGTCGTGCTCGGTAGATGTTATGGCTTCTACTATCAAACTGTAATAAGATTATTTGTTGTAAACAAGGTAGAGATCTGAATAGAGGTAGATGTGAATGCCACCACCCATGGTACTGAGAACAGTTATGCCAGGTTATTGGTCTGGGGTGCTCTGACTCAGCGATAACTCCCATCCAGTGTTTTGGTTTGTAGAATTTCCCTGGTAAATGAAAATGTTCCACTTGGTATGTTTGACCTATGAGAGGACTACAGATGGAAAGACCCATTTTGGACAGGAGAGATTAGATTAAGGAGTGAGAACTGGTGTGAAAACAAATGTTTTCTTCATAAAGTGGTCTGTGCTCAGGATCAGTCTGATATGAGGCAAGAGAAATCATCTCAACCTAGACCTGCCTCAACAACAACCATTACAACCTGCTCCAGGCCTTCCATGCTTTTGTCTCCAGCATTCCTGGGATCCTTCTGTGTGTCTTAGCTGTGTTCATTAGGGACATTAAGATGGGCTCTCTGTAGGAGAAATAATGTTTCCTTCCTTTGTAGCTGGAGCAAATAAAGGAAACCCAGCAACTGCTTTGGTGCTCAGCTGTGATAATGGTGGGCTGAAGGAAGCTTTGATGTCAGTAGGGTGGAGAGCAGAAGCATTTGTTAAATCTTGAAGGGCACACATGCAGTATTGCCTGGTTGTTCTGTATTTGGCATTCTTTTTCTATAACACCAAGTGTCCTGGTAGCACAAGCTAGCTTGCACTTAGAAAACTTCCTAGAAAGATTCAAAATGGCTTGTCTTTACAGAAGATAAAGATTGCTTAGAAAACTGAGCTCCTGCCTGGCGGGATGTTTGGGGTTTCGGAGTATATGTAGTTTATTTTTGTCTTGAATTAGAACTGAGTCAAAAGTGCTTGCAAAAAAAAATTGAAATTTTTATCTTTGATACTATCAGATCAAATACAAAAAAACCAAAAATCCTCTCCTTTCAGAGAAGAAATGCTGAATATTTGATGATGACAATATTAATGACCTTTAAAAATCCAGGGTAATGTCAACATTGGTATTAGTGATAGATAAATTTGTTTAAATAGCATTTAAGGCAGCTTATTCATGAAACACAATCTTTTGGATGTTTAGGAATGTCTTATTATACTATTATGTTTAGGGCTTATAGTTATTATACTTAGAGCTGACCTGTTGCTCATTTAGCTGGAATTGAACAGTTGTTCTTGTAGTCCACAATATTTGATTTGGAGGAAGAAAGGCTGGCAAAAAGTGGCATTGCCAGGATCTTAGTTTCCAGTGAGGAGGTACCAATAATGTTCAGGTAGATATCCAAAGCATTAGGCCTTCTTCCTCAGAATGATATTATGATGACATGCTGCACTGTGAATTGTAGCCAAAAACCCCCTCATTTAGTGTCTCTGAACAATGCTGGTACATATTTTGCAGAGAACAATGCTGGCCATGCTTGTTCATGGGATAGTCATTAGTAGTTTGATTAGCATTGTTCTGAAATATGAATTTCTAGCCAAAACCCAACACTCTTCCCCTCAATCCCCCTCTGGGCAAACTATTCTAAAACTCTGTAAGGCACAATGAAATTTTACAACCATTTAGTGAGCACACTTTTGTTTCTGTACAATAAGGGGAAATCTGCAAAGCGGTGAGCAACCTTCTCCCCTACTAAGTTCAACAAGAAGCACCAGCATTTAAATAGTCTTTAATATCTCTTTTGAAGAACTTGTAATTCAGAATTACCAATATAACTGGATCAAAATGCTCTCTTTCAGCAGCAAGGGAGTGTGTATATTTTGAACAAAAGACACTGTGCCATATTGATTTGCAAAAGCCCAGGTGGTTCCATGGGTCTGGCTCCCAAGCTGAAGAGATGTTCTTTTGCTTTGTTTAAGTATTATGAGTGATAACTAATGGGGTTAATTAGTATGATGACACTAATTTTTTGTGTACAAGGTCAGCAAAAGAGACAAACCATAAAGTGAACAGACTGAAGTCTTCTGCAGATTGTGCAGCACATCAGAATTGAGACTTCCCTGCTTTTGGTCTGTTACAGTGGTCCTAACCATCATCAGCAGGAGTAGACCTGGGAATTATAGTATGGTTCTCACCATTTCTGTAACACTTAAGTGTTTCCTCAGAAAATTATTCTTCCTGCAATGGTGCATAACAACATAGGTATGGATCTATTATACTCTGAATTTTAAATCATGACAGATCAAGAAGAATAGGAAAGGTATAAAGAAAATTTATCTTTGCTTCTGTGTTTTGAGGCTGGAACAGTTACTGGGAGTACCGAAAGATGTAAATGGCACATGTGTCATGGTGGAGTGTGCATTTTGGTGGTAATTGCTGCAGTTTTTCATCCTCAGGATTTTCTATCGTGTGTTGTCACCAACCTGGTATTGGCTGAAGACTAAGAATGGTGGATGTCAAAGATCACCTCTGTGATCTCACTAAGCTGCTTTTCCTGTCTTCTCTGGCACAGCTTTATGACACCTCCTGCCAGCATCCCTGGCATCACTTCTTGCCTTTAAACCTGTATTGTGACTAAAGGCTCTGCCTCATTGGATGCCTTCTAATGACATGTTTCAACAGACATGAAGAATAGAGTATCCTAGCACATGTCAGAATTGAGTCCTGATCCTTTGCTAACATGCAGTCTTCACAAGTATCTTTAAGGCTTAGGAAGACCTATAGGTGAGAAAAATATTTTTCTCTTAATTTGGAAAGTTTCAGCAAAAGGATCAGGATTTAGACTGTTATCCCAGACTCACAGCAATGCCAGACACTTTAGACTGAGTGTTGCAAGGAGATGCTAGGATTTTGGTACAGACCAAATAATGGTGTTGGACATGACCTTCTGAGGATCAGTTTCAAAGGCAATCAAAAAGTAGCAGAAAGTGTAGCTATAATTAGGTGAAGCTGTCAGTGACTAGAGGATAGGAAGTGAAGAAGTGAAAGACAGAGGCAGTGGGCACTTCTATATCTGATTATATCCAGGCTGCACTGCTAGAATGGTGTACGTGACCTCTCGTGTGAGGCTGAAAAATTCTCTCTTCATGAAATTAAAGAGGCTTGTTTGTGCTGAAATCCTGCACAGACAGAAAATGATGGTTGCCTTTTCTGTTGCTAAGAAAAGCCTGCAAACCCTGATAACTGATCTTGCAGTTTTCAGTTCAGTGCCAATGTCTTACTCATGTGTCCTGCGTTGGCAGACACAAGACAATTATTTGAGCTGGAAAGTTAGAGCAGCACGCATGAGGTGTCTGTTTTTCTGGTTAGAACCTGGGTTTGGCTTGCTACAATGTTAAATTATGAGCATTAGCAATATTTTATATCTGCTAAACTGGAAACTTAACCAGCTAAGATCCATGAGTGAAAGATCATACACTGCTGAGCTTTCACTGCGGTGCTGCATGGGGCAGGTGAAATGGAGTTTGCAAAATGTTAGACTGGTTGCAGGGTCGGGGGGGGGAGTTACAACTATTTATGGAGCAATCTGTAATAGAGTAGCTTCCATGAATAAAGGACAACATTAAATAAGAGTGACGTGCACAGTCACAATCCTGTAAATATATCCCTTTTCTTGTTTCTACCTGGACAGATTACTCTGACACATCTAGATTATAATGAATGCTCAACTGCCTTTGTATTTGAGCTGCACTTGATCCCTCTGGAGATAATAGAGCCTAGATATCCAGACTGGTGGTCTTCCATGCCAGCCTGATGCCTTCAGGTGTCCATAAATTGAGAAATTTGTGTGACCGTGTTCCTGGATTACACATGATGAAGTTCCAAATCCTTTAAGTCAGGACATTGTTCTGGCTTGTGTCTTGCATGTAATCTTCAGAGCCTGTGTTTGATCCAATAATGGTTCAGGATCCTCATGATCCCCATGGCATATTCTGTGTGTAAGTGGCATGTACAGCCATGCTTTTCTCTTTCAAATCCTTGATCCAGAGGATGAGGAGGCTTCTCAGGGACCACTCTCACAATGAGACAGATCAGACTAAGAACACTATGGATGGGACCTTGTAGTGGCCACAGAGATGAAGGAATAAACATGGCCATAAATAGGTTAAAAATGGAAGAGTTCTGTGAAAATCGTTGTTCTCTAACTTGCAGGAGAATTGTACCCTGAAGGTAGGTGAGGGTGGTAGCAGCAGCACCCAGTGTAAAACAGCATTTCTTTCTCCACAGGCAGGAGTGTGAAAGGGGCCTTAGGCTTACTTACAAAGGAAGTGGGACATCCAGAACCATAATTTCCAAATAATTCATGACTGGAGAAGAGGAATGAAGGCCTCCAGCTCAGTGAAAAGGCAGTTCAGGGCATAGTGAAGTTCACAGACAATCACAAGTTTTTCCAGAAGAAATGGGTTTTCTGACCCCATCTGTGATTTAGACTGAGTTAAGTCTGAGCTGCAAGAGCCAGTCTTTGGTCTGTGATGGATCAGTCACCACTTTTGGGTCATTTTACTCAGGTTTCTATCACTTTATGAATCAGACAGTACGATGGTATCAATCTATGAACATTTCCCTCACACAAATCTTTTCAGCAGCCCATGAGCTTGTCAATCTAGTTAAAGGTAACTGTTGTGATGTCAGAAAGGCACAGCTTTATTAGGCTCTGTTAAAATTGGAAGGGATTTTTTTTTTCAGTCAACTAGTACTGAGGAAAAAAAAGCAAAACCCGTGTCTTCCTCAAACACAGCACATCATGTACTTCTTATTAAGGACAATGTGTGCGCCAAGTGTCACATTTCAAATTTCAACTGTTTCTTGCTGTTGCCCTATTCAAAAACAAGTATGGTTAGAGCTTCATTACAATGGGAAAAGTGTGTGTATGTGTATTTCTTTCCCACTGTTCCATAGCACAAAAGCTGTTGGGAATTTGCTCCGATTTTAGCAAGACTCACTGGTGCTGGGTTTTGTTTTTACCTTAAAGCATAGGAAAAAATTAGCCCCAAAAGTGGATAAATGTGTGAAACCAAGAGGCTAAGGCAGCAGTTATTTTCCAATTTTAACTAGTATTGATGCTATTACTGTGATAGCTCACTGAATTCTTTAGCTAAGGATCTCAAAGTGCATCAAATTAAAGATATAATTAATTTACATAATTCTGGAAGCTCAGCTGAGATCAGACTGTTATGTGATGTAGTGTGCTGCTTCTGTAAGTAGCTTAGTGCCTTCTGTGTTTCACTGCAGGGATCTTTTTGTGGCTGGATGCAAGGCTTTTAGGGCTCTCTTACATTATTCCAACCACATTACTCGGGGTGAAAGGGTTCATGTACATGTCTAATTTGACAAGATAGATGAAGTGAAGGAACCAGTCTTTATTGTTGAGATAGGGAAATGAGGTGAAGGAGATGTATGCCAAAGTTCAATCAGATAGATGTGGGCTAAGGGCTGAGGCCATGTCTTACAATTCCCTTAATGATAAGAGAAGCTATTCCTGTTTGGTCATGGCAAACTAGCACAGGTAATGTGCCACGCTCAAGTGGTGCCTGCTAAGGTCTTTTGGAATTCCCCTCTCTCCTGCCCCGCTTATTCCCAGTAAAATGTATTTTCATTAACTATGATTCTGCAGTGCTTTTGTACTATATGTACAGGAAGCTGAATGAGTGTCTGGGGACCTTTTAACTGGATCTATAAAAAGTCTGTGTCAATAAAATCCTGTCAGTTCTATCCTTCAGTACTGTGATTACAGAAGAGGAAAAAGAAAGGTATTGCTCAATGTGACTGCAATATTCCAGCGTGTAATCTTCTCCCATGTGGTCATGTTTCCTCAGATAAGAAAAATTGCTGCTCTGGTGTCAGTGGGGATGGGGTCACTGAATGGGAACAGGAGCGTTTTCATTTTTTTCACAATGGATGGTTGTTTTTTGTGTTTTCCTGACTGGATAAGCTATGTCCATGGTTACTGAACAAAGTTTATTTCTGTAGGAAATAGGTAACTATGTTTGTGCTGTGGGGGTATCAGAACACAGAGGATTTGAAAGAAAGGGTCCAGAGGTCATCAGCAGAGGGGATAGGATGAGGAAATGCAGTGAGATATATGGTGTGGGTTCTGGCAGATACTTCATGGGATGCTTCCTTTCGAGCGCTGGTGAGCGAGAGGGGTGAATAGAAGTTCTTTGATAACACAGCAGCAGGGTGAATTCATTTCAGGACCGGCTCTTCACCTAGTATAAAGTAGTGCAACTGATTTATGCCCTCGGAGGATTTGGCTTGAAGCTTTAATTGCTTTCTTGGCTAACTTCTGTTTTCCTTATGAGTGCTCAGACTACCAAAGGAGTGTTAAATGTTGTATTTCACCAAAACCTCTCACTCCTGCCACCCTATTTGTTCACGAAGTTCTCTGAAGAACTGCTGCATGCAGAGTAACTTTATTTCTTAGATCCAATAAAAAGTGTGTCCAGAACTGTAAAAATCTACAAATGGCTTTGTGAATGCCAACAGCATTCCTAAATTGTCCTTCCTTGTTGAGTGACCAGTAGAATGCTGAAAGGTTTTAAATGCAGAGTTAATCTTACTAGATAATTTATTCCACTGCCACACTGTTTGTATCCTGTGTTTCCTCATTCATCTTCAGGTTTCCATATTGCTCTTTGACCTCTTGTACCATTCCTGCTTAGAACACCAATTAAACTGAATGCAGCTCCTGGGGGCAAAGCTGGGTGCTGGGGGGAATGCTCTGAGCTGTGGTGCTGAAGTAGACCCAACCCCCTGTCCAAACACCACGATGGAATCTCAGGCTGTTGATTTCTGCTCTGTGCTATGCACTTATCGTGCTCAACTTTAGGATCTAAACCCCTTCCAAGTTAACATCTACTTGAACCAGATTTACTCTTCCATACTGTGTAGCTCTTGCAAGGAGAAAAGTGATGTATTTTCCCCAAAGGGCTGACAGTATGAAACAACAACAGCAAACAAAGAGTGGGCATCAAAAAGGGTATTTTTCAAAGGTTTTATGCAGGTAAGAGAGGCTGAATGGTTCATATAGGATCAGGCTAAAAAAATTGAAATGTGTTGTTAAACAGAAATTTCAGACCAGTGTCTTAAAGGCAGGATGCGAGCTACTTTTGTTTCAATGCTGCTTTCGCCTCATATATAAAAGTGTATCCATGTTTTGGTTACAATTCAACTATAAATATTCATGGCAGAAAGAGTGGCTGTAGAAATATCAGATGTGACTGTATCCCTGGCTGCTTGTTACCGCATTTCTGAGCCAGGTGGTGGAATGGGATGCAAGAAAGTTCCTCATCTGCCTCCATGCAGAAGCCATCTGTGTCTGGTTTAGCAGGGACATGATTACCTAAGGGTGGCTGGCTGGTGTCATGGTGGAGGAAGCCAAAAAGCACACACAGAGATAATTTCCATTATAATATATAATAGGACATTGTACAATGGGCTAGAAATGAATGTGCTCATTAAATAACTCATCATTATCTTCTTCATATCCTCACAAAAACCTTTGAGTTGTTAGACCTTTGATGCCTCTCTAGAGGTGGGTAGAAAGGTATGAAATTACCCATCAGACTACACTCATAGTAAAAGATAATTTCTGCATGGATAATGTACCGGCTGGATCTGTAGCAGACTTTGTGTGTTACCTTTTCCCTCATCAGGTGCATATTCTTGGCATTGGGAAGCTGTAATGCAGTCAACAGTTTGTGTTGTACAATCAACTCACTATTCTTACAGCCATAATGATGCCTAGAGTTGCAGCATGTTTTAATACAGCACAAAAAAGTCATTGGTTCTTGTGGCATGCCTGAGGTGCTGCTGGAGGCTGCAGTGAGAGAAAGAGGCATTGGGAATTGGAGTAAATTTTTGGTTCATGCAGTCCATCTGATGGAAGCAGACCGATTAGAGCTTCCATGTCACTTGTCAGCATTTTCTTGGATTGACACACCTAGGGGTGATGTCAGCTGGAGTTTGCCCGAGTGCAGGAGGATTTATGATGATTTGTGTCACATACTGAGGACTTGCTGCAGGTGAATAATGGGTATGCAACCTGGGGTGGAGGCAGCTCCAAGGGGAAACCAACAGCAGCCCTGCAGGGCCTGGGAAAGAGCTGGGACAGAGGGCGGGGTGGGAGGGTGAGACCCAGCAGGTATTTACTGAAACAGGAGAGAAGCAAGCCATACACAGAGGGAAACCTGTTTGCCATGAGGGCAGTCAGGCAGTGAAGACAGTGCCCAAAGGGGCTCTGTGGTCTCTGCTCTTGGAGGTTTTAAAACCCCATTTGGTCCCAGCCCTGAGTGCTCTGGTCTGACCACAGGTCTGAGCCTGCCTTCAGCAGAGGGTTGATCTTGAGACATTCTGAACTTCCTTCCAGCCTGAAGTATTCTCTGATCCCCTGGCACCTTACACTAGGCAACTGTGTCTTGTAATTTCTTGAGGAAGCCAATACATTTTTTTAAAATGGAATCATACATCTCATAGAAACTCTTACAGCACTGATTAAAGAATTCTATCCTGTTATTGCTATTTTGTTAGTTATACTTAGGAATTAAAAACCAGATGACATCTTAGCTCAAAGTTCTCCATTCCAATACTCACAGTAAAACTAAAAACCTTAGAGCCCTTCTCTGCTTTTTTCCTCTTCCTCCTTTCTCTGAGAAAAACATCCCCAAATAGAATTTAAAAATCCCTGATTGCTTGGTGAAATATCAATATAGAGGACAATATTGATGGGTCTAGTCTTTGGTTCCATTTCAGTTTTATTAATTTTGTCCTTAAATTAGGTGTAATGTCTTTTGTTCTCATTCAAAGAAGGTTCTGCTAAGTCATTGGGGCACATCTTATAGAGTATGGGTTAACTATAGGCCACATGGGGCCCATTATTTGCCAGACATAGATTGGTCTGGCATCTGGAAGTTCCCATTATCTCGTTTAATACTAAAAAATAACCTTGCTAGTTGTATAAGCAGCTTTTAAAAATTATTTTTAGAAATGCCGTATTGCAGGAATAAAGTTGCCAAAACTAAAGGAAAAGAATAAATAGTGTGATATCCCTCCAGGATATCTTTTAGAAATTCTGTGAGTTAAATCCCTGGTAGAGATTCAAGCATGCTTTTTGTTTTGATCTTGAAATGATCTAATGCACCTGGCTCAGTTTTTATTCACCATGTACAGGATTGGGTATTCATTCTAGTCATGAGACAGAGGATGAGATTTCGAGATCTTTGGCTTGTTTTTGGCACTTAAGTGGGAGAAGAACATGACAGGAATCACATTCATATGGTATTTGAAAAAAGAACAGCGTTATATCATGTTGCCACCTCTGCCAGCTTTATTTACCTAACCCTTTAGCTAATACCAGTGATACTACAATAGGGCTATTCTTTTGGTAGAGGAGGATTTAGGCAAGTAATGGCAGCAGAAGTAACTTAAATTTAACTTTTTTGTCCCCGCACAATGAAATAAATTGCACTCTAACAAAAACATGTCTTCTGCCTCTTTTTCTCATTCTCAAGGGCATTTTTCTTCAACTATAAAAAGGTACTTAACAGAGAAACAAAAACACCCATGAGGAATGAATTAATTTCATACATTTTTGCTGCCTTAAAGTTGCACCTATTTGAAGCAGTTGCTTTGTCTCCTAAATTAAGGCAGACTAATAGGTCCATCAAAGCTGTTCACCCCTTCATAGAAATATCTAGTTGACTAAGTTTGTTAATTTCTTTTTTCTTTTAAGTGGTCATATTTTTTATATATTGACCTGGCTTGGTGGATCTGAAGTAAATTAGGACGCATTTTAGCATTTAAAAATGTCTTGTGAGTCATTACAGCGTATTATGTAGTCCAAGAAGCATACATTCTCCCAGCTATTAAAAATAACAAGATTTTTGCTGTCTGAAGTAGCAATCATCTGTTGCAATTTGTGTGTTATGCAGCAGGTTCTTTCCTGCTCAACAGCTTTCTGAGCAGCCATTTACTTTACTGGGTCACAAAGTGGGATGCAAGCCAACAACATGAAGAACACAGAATAACGATGGTGCATACAAATCTATCAGTAGCACACCTTCAGCTCAAATATTTACTGTGTGTAAAGCTTTTGGTCCTGCAGTGCACAAAGAGCCTTTTGTCCAGACAGCCAATAGAAATCGTGGAGAATCGCTTTGTATTTTTTGCAGAAGGCACTGAGATTAGCCAGAGCAGAAAAATACCTAAGTGTCAGTCCTGATTATGCAAACATTATTCAGAAGCAAAGATTTTGCTATTATAGCTGTATTTTTTTTTTTAACAAATACACTGTTTCTCAGAAATAAGAGAAGATCCCAAAACCATTTACATTTCTAAACACACTTCTGCACCAATTGCTCCAATCTCTTGACCATATATTTAAGGTGAACCTGTTAGTAGGGGTTACTGAGCCCAGCAAAGACAAAGTGATATTAAGGGTGGTAGAACTATGCAGTCAGAATTGCAGCTGCAGAATAAACCTGATGTGTTCTCTGTCTAAGCTCTGAAAGAGTTAATTATAAAATGGTTTAGTGTTGAGTTATAGAATGGGTTAGAAAGAGTTAGTTATAAAAACTGGCTATGCTGACTATGATGGATATGCTGCTCCAGGGAAGTTTTTTTTTCACCAGTTTTCTATTTTCAGTGGGAAATATCAGGATCTTGCTCATGGTCAAGTGGCTGAGACACCCAAATAACTTGCCCTATATGAAGTAGACTAGTCTTATTAAGTTACTTTTTAAAACATGTCTCCAGCCAACTTTGTGTTTGGAGCAAGACAAGGTCCCCTCTTCTATCGGCCCCCTGTGTCTGACAGATGAGGCAGCCCTCATCACTGCACTATTTGCAGAACTTTAGTCCCCTGCTTTATGTTGCCAATAGGTCCAGCTTTCAGCAGACCCACACTGGCTCTTCAGATGTTTTAAATAAAACAATGCATTATTCATATGCCATAATAAGAATTCATGGCCCTTCTGAAAAGGAAATTACTTCTACCTACTTCTAAGACTTCTTCTATTGAAGAAAATTAAACAAAGCACTCAGAGATGGTTTTAATTGCTTACGACTCAGTTGAGAAACTTCTAAGAATGAGTTTCTCTTTGCAATGTAACTTGAGAGCTCATTCATTGAATGTAATTATGCTGTATGATGGATTGGGAAGTATGCATGGAAAGCTAAATAAGATGGAGATGACAAAATAATAGTAATAAAAATAATAGTTCTTGGGTCATGTGATACTTCCTCACAGTACATCACTGCACTGTCACTGTCTTTTAAAACAGACTAACGTAACCTTGTGGCTTCTTCCTGTAGCACATACTTAGCCAAGAGCATGCATTGTCCCTCTCCTGGACTTTGGTGTAGAAGTGGCTTGGCTGCTTGCATGGAGATCCCTGGAGCCCTCTGGCACCTCTGTGGAGCGAATGCAGACGTGCACTCTTGGGGTGGACGTGCCACCCTCTCATCTGTGAGACAGAGAGTAATTTCACAGTTCCGCAGAGGCCGTGCCCCTGCTCTCTCCCCGCCTGGGGGCTCAGCTGGAGTTCAAGATGAAGCTTCCAAAGAGCTGTAAAGGCCCCTGGGCTCAGACCCATGTGTGTAAAACCATAGTGACCCAGATAAGGCACTGAAGTTGTTTACCACTAATGAAACCTTCATGACTCTTCCAATACAGTGCTAGAAAAGGCTTTTATGGATTCTTTAACACAAAGCAAACACGTTTTATCAGTCACATGAATGAACGTGTTTGCCTGTCTAAATTGCTGTGCGGTAGGAGGGCAGCTCCTGTTAAACTGTAACCAGGAGGCTGGCAGGAGAGGAATCACTCCGTACCCCAGTGAAGTGTTGTTCACTGGGGCCTGCAGAGGAGGAAAATAGCCCACATACTCATAGAAAGTGGCAAACAAAGTGGTGGAGGTACAGCTTCAGAGAGAGAACAGGAGCACTTTTGGACTGAGATAGGTGGGCAGGGAGGGCTGGTTGCTGAACATTTTCTTTTCTGAATGCTAACTTTCGCTGTAACTTAAGAAACCAGACGACATGTGCTTTCCAGACTCCCTGGTTTTGTCTAGTGAGAAGAATCCCACTCTTCTGTTCCTCTTTTCCCACCCTATTCCAGATGTGCAGGCCTGCATAAACCAGCAGGATTCCAATTATAATGATACTTTCCCATTCACTATTCATCCAGTTTTTTCTTGATGTGAAAATGAAATGTGACCCAAAATAACCCATCTGGGGGGTGGGGATATGGTCTATCATTACGTGCATGTGATTTATTTTTCCAGAATGTTTTAATTTTTTTTTTTTAAGTGCCAAAACAAAACAAAACCCCACAAACAGGAAGAACAAAGAATTGGATGTATGCAGGAGTCTCCTGTTCAAACGAATGGCATCTGAGGACAGTAATTGTCTCCTAGATGGAACAAATGAGCAAGACTCTGATAGACAGTGATTACTCATTAATAAAAACAGTATCAAGACCCATAGTGATGAGACTCAGAAAAATGACTTCTGCAAACAATACCAGCATTCCTGCTAGGAAGATACAGATGAATAACAAGAAATATAAAGACCAAAATTCCTGATGCTATGTCCTGGAGCAAAATGTTAATTTTCTTCTATATCAGCTTTTCTAGGATCACAGAAATTTGAATAGTGTAGAATAACTGAAAAGAAAATACTGTGATATTTATCTTACTTTAATACTGACTAGTGGATTTTAATACTATACTGTTTTTCCTTTCTGGGTAAGTTGTCAAGCGAAATGATTGCATTGCTTTTTGTTGCGCAGTTTCTACATCAGAACTGGCATGTGTGGAATTTTATGAGCTGGCCAAACAATATCCAGAGGAAAGCTAAAGTATAAGTCAGGAATGTAAGATTATTTCAGCTCCTGTGCACTCTTCAGAACAAAAAGGACTGGTTTATAAAGAATGAGATACTGTGTTTTGAATCTGAGAGGTGGCTGAATAAAGGTGTGATGTCTTTGAAAGAAAGGCCAGAAAAGGCCTGAGACAAGAGAATAAAGAGCCTGATAGGGCCAGTGGTCATCCAGCTCCAGAAAAATGAAATTGATAATTTAACATCAATTTGAAGAAAGCATGGCTGCCTTTCTTTGCCTTTCTTTTGCTTTTATCTGAAAACCTTTCAACAGTGTTTTTCTATAACAGCCATTTGGGTCTTGTTTGAAGATCAAAATCTTTAGAAAACCTGTTATAAAAGAGTCAATAGAGAAGCTGATTTGATGTTTGTTGCCAAACAATCATTAGATGGTTTTTCTTTTAAATTGAATTACTGCTCTGGCAATTAAATGCACCAGGATAAATAACAATGTGCTGAACTATTCTGAAGAAACTGTGTTCAAAATCAGCTGTTTCAAATTACTTTGGCTCTCAGGTGTGGTTAGCACCTGTCCTGTGCCAGAGCTAATTGCTAACCTCATAGTGCAAAGGTTTCAGAAGATCCAGAGAAAAAGTTGTATCCTTATTTAGAGCCCAGTAGTTCAAAGTAGCCTCTAAAAAACAAGGTACTTCATGCAGAGTTCTCAACCTGAGAACTCCATTTCTGTACCTGAGAAGTGTTGGTCTCATTCTTTGTTCCATCACTTTAAGCTGCTAAGGTTTTTAATGGCTGCAGCTGGTCTCATTAAGGGATATTTAGTCCTTCTGAAAAATCCCTGATTGCTGTATCCTTCCAGGAACGTGCAGGATGCTGCAGTGGTGGCGGTGAGGATGCATTTTCTTCTTTTTATCCCCCTCTCTTGGTGTTTACTTAGTCACATACTTATTACTTTCAAATCCTGCTTCTCATGCATTTGGAGTAAAAGAGAGTGTAATCTTATGACAGGGGAAATCCATGTAGTTGGTTGCATATCTTCAGACCTGTTCAAAGGTAACCAAATGTTTTAATGGGAGTGCTATACTTTGTCCTAATTCTGAATACAGGATTGTAGGTTCCAATTACCTTTGTATTTAAAAAAAAAAGTAGTGTATAAATAACTTTTTTTTCCTAGAATATTTTATGTGTAAAACATTAAATGTAGTTGGAAACGTTTTTGTGCTCCCCTTGCAGAGCTAGTATGATTGTCTGAAACTTGTGCCTTCAGCAATTTAAATGATTGGATTTATTACAGAACCCAATGCTCTCACCTGAGCAGAGACATATACATTCTCATGGGCATGCTTGTGTATTTTTAACAGATAGGTTTGAAATCTAGCTCTTTGCCATTAGCACAGAAACTGGACTCAGAAGTTTTGTATTCATATGAAAATTCATGTTTACACTAAAGGAGATTTCCTAGCATAGGGCTAAACTGTAAACCTAGAAATAATTGATTTGTCTTGCAGTACTTATTCAAGGAACTACACAGCAAAATGTACCTTCTGAATTCACAGCAGCCAGGAGAGTTGCCTGTTGGTGTTACTGCTCACTTCTTCTCAAGGAAAACTAATATTCCAATTTCTTTTTAAAATATTAGGAAATTAATATAAAGGTGGCATAGGTGAGAATGGAAATTCTCAAAGGAAGTCTATTGGATCTTCGTGGCTGCAGTCTCCACCTCCTGATACAAAGGCTTTTTCTCTGCTGGCTGGTAGTACCAGCCCAGGAATTCTTTCTTTCTCAGTGGTGCTGAGCTACCTCGTGGAATAAAACTAATACATGTCCTCCCTTTCACTCATTCCACTGAAAACTTTCTTCCAAAATTAAATGATGAAACTTCCATGTTTCCAACTGTTAAAACTCTGTTGAGTTCAGTTTTTTGATGGCGGACAACTGGTGGGATAGGAAAAGGATCAGGCAGAATATTCTGCTTTAGAAACCTGATTCAAAACAAAAAGTCACGTTTAAAAAGGCTGAGCACTTGCCTGTGCACTTGACAAGATTTTAAACAATCAAGCAAGCAGCAATGGCTTCTGATCCCATGGAAACGGCTGTAGAAAAAAAAAAAAAGGCCTTCCTCCATTGAAAAGTGATTAGTTTAAAGCATTCTGTCCCATTTTTGGCAGTTTGATGGCAGTTTCCATGGGGATGGGAGTAGAGGATTGCTGAAGTGTTGTCATAACTCCTGCAAATGACACAGATGGAGGTTAAAAGGTGTAAATTCTATTTCAACAGCACCTGTAAATGTATTAATTTTGGGAGAGGGAGAAGGGAAGGACAACAGCATGTTTTTCCTCTTTCTCCATATTCAATGCATTTCTGATGAAAGACAAAACTAGCCAGAGTAAAATAAAGCATTCTTTTTTGGCTTCTTATTCATAGTTCTGCAATGCAGTAATATTTACCACTTTGAGAACATGAGGACCAGGGGTGCCAAATTTCTTCAAAAGTAGATATTGTTCTGCTCACTTTATAAACTGGTCAGCTGAGTCAGACAAAAAGGTTACGTTGCCAAAAGACCAAGCATCAGAAATAAAAGCATGCTCTGCTTGTTTCTAAAGGCCTGGCTAGGTGATTCTACCACTCAAATAATGACATTTTTCTCAGGGCTCCTATCCCAGGGTAGCAAGAAGTCCCTGTGTTGCTACCCAGCCACTGCTGGGATGCAGCAGCAGGGCTCATCTCCTTGGTCCTGCTGGCAATGGGTGCCCTGTGTCATGCCCACCCACCGGCCTACATCCTTAAGCTGTGCCAGGGGAGGTTTAGGCTGGGCATCAGGAAGAATTTCTTCACAGAAAGGGAGATTAGATGTTGGGCTGGGCTTCCCAGGGAGGTGGTGGGGTCACCATCCCTGGAGGTGTTTAGGGAAAAGCTGGACATTGCAATCAGTGCCATGGTCTAATTGAAAATGTGGCGTGTTGCCATAGGTTGGATTTGATGATCTCAAAGGTCTTTTCCAACCAAACTGATTCAGTGATTCAGGCCTGGCCTTGGCATCTCCCCATCTCCTGGCTGGTGCCCCATGCCCAGGGCTGGAGCTGCCTGGTCTGGGTGGGCAGAAGGTGCTCATGTCCCTCAAACCAAGTGCTGTGCCATGGTGGCTTTCTAACATCTCACATGCCTGTGGCATTATGGGGAAACTGTGACTCAAACCTGGTGCTTTCTCTTTTTCAGCCGATGGCCAAAGGGTTTGGGTCACTCATGCTTTGATAATTTTTGCACTCAGTCAAACAGATGTCTAAAGGGACTTTTTTTGAGAGGAGGAGGGCAGGAAGAAACTGCACAACTCTGATGGACCCATGCTGAGAAAAGGTCTTATTGTCACCCCTCTTTGTGTCTTTAATTGGTAACACTAAGGACCTAGTTTGTGACTGTGAATGATGAAGCATCTGCAGGGAGATCAAAATCTCTTCAATAGAGCCATGACGTGAAAAAAATTGTTATGTGGATTACTCATGGAAAATCTAATTTTAAACAGTGTTGGTTAGTTGTGATTTGTTGGAGAGCTGCATGGCATTGTTCCTCTGTCCTGATGGGATGAACATTGAGGCACTACATATTCCATACTAGCTCGGAATTTCCTATGAAGGATATAAGATGTAATGAAGAGTGTACTGGCCTTTATTTGATGTTGTCTCAGGAATGCATTTGCAAACACAATGTTTTTTTGCCTATGGGTATTTGTGACAAATACACAATTCAGCTATTATTAGTTCCAGTTTCTTTAAAAAAAAAAATTGTCAATCTGAACACATTTCAGTTCATCTTTGCTCTTTTGAGTTGTGCTGTGGAACTGTACAGTTACAGCTGAATTTCATTTTCATTTCAAGCTAACTCCTAATCAATATTAAGGACATTTCTATGGTCTGCTTAAATCTTTTTAAATGAGGAAATATTCTTTCCACTGTTCTATTTGGATAGAAAAAGACATCAATCATTTCACAAGTAGTACAAAACTGAGAGAACAAGGATTTTAAGGTGAATGCTCCATAATTGCTTGGTGAAGGACTCTTGACAGGAGTCATTTGTGTGTGTTCACTTTCAAAATTCCATGTGTAGTTTTATGACTCCATGAAGTTTTGAATCATACTGTGGGAATGTCATTTACTAAAGTCCAAACCTCAGTTTTAAGACTCCTGATTTTTTTTTTTTTAATAGATATTTAAATAATAGCAGGACTTGGTTAAAATCAAGTAATTTCTGTAATTTGGTTGGCAATAAGGGGCACAAACAGTGACTTAATACCTGGTCTTGCAAAGTAATCTGGGAATTCCAAAAGCTCTGTGGAAAGCATCGTTCCTGGTTGAAGTGCAGGGACTGTTATGGGAGAAAACATGAAGATCAGCTGCAGTTGGAATAGTGATAATGCACCTTGGTGGCTGTCTAACTGAATGCAAATATTTATCCTGATTTTTGGTTAAATTGCATGCAGGGTGGGGTTTGCTAATGATAACACCACTGCCTATAAATGGTGCTACATTATCAAAGCTGAAGTAAGTGGAATTTTAGTTTATGCCATATTTTTTAATATTTTTAGGTATTTTCACTGTTGACTGAAAAAGATCAAACTGAGAATTATTCACGAGCCTTTCACATGTATCTCAATAAACAACTTTCAAAGCTGCAGCAAGATCATCACGAGTGGACACCTCAGTCACAATAGAAAGCTCTGAGGCACTAAGTTCTTAGCTGTGTACTGCTAAAGGAGGAGCTAATGCAATGCTCAGAATTGTAAGCTTTCTTCTAATAGGATATGTAATTTAAAATCTGGTGGAACTTGGAAAATTATATTTAATTTACTATTGGCATCAAGTAGTTTGTATGAATTATGTAGGATTAAACTGTGGTACATTGCTTTTGTAGCACTTAGGTTTGTATTAACATTTTTGAAAGAAGGAAATTTTGTTCTGACTTTTTTTTCCTTTGTTCTGATACATGTGGTTGAGAGTTCACTGCTACAAACTGAGAAACTTCTGCATAAACTGCATCCCTGTGGTAAATATGTATCTTTGTTGAGCTGTGTTAAATGATATCCTAACTCACTCTAGAAAAAAGGAGTTGTCTTTTTGGAGATTGGATGTTAGTGGGATGTAATCATTAGAATCACTAGCATGTCTGTGACCTAAGAAAGGAATGCAGTAAGCTAAAAATTCCTAATTAAAACCAACCTTTGGATCTGATCAATTTGCTCTGTATTTTTATTTCCTCTTACCAACAGACTCTAGACACTATCCAAAATATTTCCCAATAAAGAATGCAGTAAATATGCAATTCAAATGATTAAGCATACAGGAAAATCCTGCCTAAACTAATTTTAAGGGGGACCAGAAATTCTATTCTAGAAATTTATTTCAAACTTCCTCTCCTTTCCAGTGGTATTTCTAAAATTAATTCATAAAGAAATTTAGAATACTTGGATTTAAGTTACTTTAAAAATGTCAACTGTTGTGGAGCAAGTACATTTGAATGGATTTCAGACAACAGTTCTTTGGAAGGAGTGGAAACAAAACTTTTCCAAAAGTTTTCTCTTTCCTTGATATTTCTGTACCTTTATGTACAAAAACAGAAGTCTGGGGTAACATCAAGATATAAAGAGTAAATCCTGAATAATGAGAATAGACAATCTGGCTTTATTTCAGTTGCACAAGCTGCTGAATTAATTACATATTTTATTTTAAATATGTTTTCTTTTTCTCTTTTAGTCTTTATAAATAAGACCCTGCAGTGAAATTCCACACTGAAAATGAGATTGATATTTATATTTTGTTTCTTATTTTTAAAGACAGACAAGAAATTATTACAGCAAACAAATGTTCTTAAAATAAGGGGTAGAGATTCACTCTGTCTGGTTTTGTTTTAAGCAAAAAAAAAAAAAAAAAAAAAAAGTTTTTGTGACTTTTGAAAACTCAGCTGACTTTATTTGCCTACTGTAATTCTGTTTCTCGTACCCTGATCTTCAGTCTATGATTGTCCTCTTTCCAAGCAAAAATGAAAATTTTCTGTAGTTCTTAGGTTTACATGTAAGCCAGACAGGTCTCAGGGTGGAAGCTGCTTGCAGATCATCTGAGTCATATTTTGCATGTAAAGACTTTATTTGCAAACAGTTATTCTTCAGTATCATAATAATTAAAACTAGTTGAAAGTTTTAATGTTTAGAAATGCAGAAAGTTCATGATCTATGTATGTCTGTGGATCTATCTAGCCTGCACATGTATTAATTTCTTCTTTCCAAAATATCAGAAGTATCTTGGGTTTTGAGGCTTGCTGATTAAGGACAATGAGAAGCACAATGAAATGTTTTGCTGGTGACTTGACATGATGAATCCTAGCAGTTGGTGCAAGCCATCACTTCTGGAAACAATGTTTGAATAGCTAAGTGTGATTGTGGTGCAGTAAATTGTGTGTACAGAGATTTCTAAATATAGATGTAGTAATTCAGAGTCAGTTACTGTCAGCCAAATCAATACAGATCTTAAAAATGTCTGAATCTATTTTGATGATGAGCAGTTACTGAGATTTAGTGACTGTGTGCTATGCTTTTAAGAAACAGTGTGACTGCTTATCCATGCCTCAGTGGTCTGTGATAGAAATTGATGTGACTGTCTTGATATCTGCATCTCTACATTTAATATATAGCCATACACAGAGCACATTTTTCAGGTTTAAAGAAGTAAGGCCTCCAGTGGAAAGTGCTGTCTGTTGCCATGTCCTAAGCTGGCAGTGCACTTTGAGCAGCTGACATCTGCCTTCACATGCAGCAAACTCCTTGATAAATACAAAGCAACAGAGACCTGATGTGCATCAACATCAGTTTTATCCCTTTTACTTTGCCTTGCCTGTTTCCCAAGGACAGTCTGAGTTGGACATGACCAGGAGCTTTCATTTGGTAAATACTGCAGTTGAGAGAAACATACTCAAAGAACTGGAATGACTTTGCAAAACTAAAGTGAAAAAACCCCTAAATATCCACAAGAAAACAGAAAAAGGGTTTAAAGTGGGACTAAACCCAAGCTGGGTACCCAGAGAAAACTGGACTTTGTATTAACTGAGGCAAAGAAGGCATGAAGTACTTCAGCCCTTTCCTCATCCTCTGTCACTGTGTTTCCCCCTACATCCAATAAAAAATGGAGAGTCTCCTTAGCCCCCCTCATTGTTGCTAACATCTTCATAGAAACCTTTCCCATTTAACTTTGCCAAGTTAAATTCTTGTTGGGCTTTGGCCATTTTCTCCCTGCATAACCTCACACTCTCCTTATCTTCTGCCCTAGAACCTCCTACACTGCTTCCTCTCTGCTGCAGTGCCTTTCCAGCAGACATCTTGTAAGTTGATGTCCTCCACAAGAAAAAAGGCCAGTGATTGTGAGACCTGTCCTAGGGGCTTCTGGAACAGTCTGCACCTCCATCCTGCTGGGGTGGTCTCCAGCAGACTCCCACCACGACATCCACGTTGTTGGCCTTTGCCCTGGTTCTTCCCCATAAACACTCTGCCCTGCTGCCACCACCATTAAGGTTTAGACAGCTAAAACTGTTCCTAACACACAGGGCCACCTCCTTATCAATTTTTCCTTGACAAACTCTTCCCATCAGGAGAGTTTTTAGCCATGCATCACAGCTTTCTAGTTATGTGGGTCTTCCCACCATGTTTCCTGGATGGCAACTATGTCATAGCTTCCCTGCTGCACAATTGCTTCCAGCTCCTTCTGCGCTGGTGAAAATGAAAACTTCAGCTGAACTATAGATCTTGCCATTTTTTGGGAGTGATAAGCCCATATTCCTATGTGACCATTCTCAGGAGCTTTTGTGGCTTCCAATGTATCATTAACTCTTGTGTCTTTGCTGCTTCGTGGACTTCAGCATGGGAAATTACCCATGTTTCTTTTGAGGAGGCACTTCTATGAGAAGGAAGAAGGTAGGATTTTTCATAGAAAACAGATACAAGGAAAAGGATTTTAGTAAATACAGTTCAAAGAAATGCAATCACACAATAGGGATTAATTTCTTAAAATATATCCATCTTCATGAAATACATATATTACTCTTGCTGTTTCTTCACATATAGAGGTGTAGTGCTGTGCTGTTAAACTGGTTTTTGTGCAATTAATCATAAAACAGAGGCTGAGTTAATGTGCCTCACAAATTCATTTTATTCTGCAAGGACTCATCAGAGATCCATAGAAGTAGCATTAATTGTAATTTTCAGTGTGTAAAATGAAAATGTGGGTTCTAAAATGAATAAAAAATGAAAATCTATATGCTAAGCAATTCTCCAAAGAGTGACTATTGTGAATGAAAAAGTTTAAGGTCTAAAAGCTGTTTAGCAGTTTGAGTAATTCTGAACCCTCACCCCTCTTTCCTTAGCTGTGGTTCACATAGTGCATTTGTTTTGTACCTCTGTGGTGTCTTCAAAGATGGGGAAATACAGCTGTGTAGGAGATGATGTCAGCATCTCTGTTATCAAAAGATACAGTGAGTCTGTGTGTATGTTTGGAAAAAAAAAAATACAAGATCCTGGCTTTGACCCCAAGTAAGGCACCTGTGTCTGCTGTGCAGTTACTGTTGATGGATCAATGCAGATAGAGGAAAAAAAATCATTTGGATCCTCACTTCTGCAGCAGACAAAGGTCTGAGCTTTCTGCAAACACTGTGAAGACATACCCCCTGAGTGTCTAGGGAAGCCTTATAAAAACAGAGAGATGGAGGGGACACCTCTCTCTTCCTCACTCCCATATGCAGGGCACCCATCTACTGCTGGGCCAGAACGGGTTTCTGTCTGCTCTGCCTTTTACCCCTTCTTTTCCTGTGCATGCTTGGGCCCAAATCCTCAGTTAGTCTGGCCCAGCTCTTGCCCAGCCAATGGAGCTGCCCTGCTCAGGGGCTGGATGCAGCCAGCAGCGTTCTTCTTGGGCTCTCTGGCATACAGAATGCAGGGAGGAGCATCTTGCTGCTCTCACCTTGGACTGGGTGGGATGGTCCTAGAGCTGTGCAGGAGGTGGGAGTTTTGTAGAGGGGGTGCACTGTTTTCTGGAAACTAGTCCTAGTTGTTTTGTGTTCACTTCAGAGGTGGGAATATGGGTTACTGGGTCAGAGCCAAATCCTTTGGGAAAATTCAGTTGTTGTAAGTCTGATAGTCTGAATTTATGCACTCCAATTTTGTTTTAGCAATTTGGTTTTTCTCCTGACAGAAGCTAATCTCAAATCGGATTTTTTTTTTTTTTTTTTTTGAATAATTTTTTTTTTGTCTATTTAGTGCCTGAATTTCTGTCAGATTACAGCCAGGGGAGACTTGAGCTGTTAGCCATATAATGGGTGAGAGAACTCAGAAAGTATATGTTTTCTACACTTTAATCATTCTAAGGAGCACAAAACTACATCTAATCCATTTTTAAACAAGTCACATGGGAAGGAAAGTCTGGAGATATTGAGCAAACTAAAGTCACTTGCTAGGAGTTTTGAGCAATTCTTCCACTTTTTGGGGGAATGTGGCAACTGTTAAACAGTACATGGCAACCACAGAGGACAGGAATGCAAGATTCTTGTGGGAACTTTGGGGGAACTAGAGAGACAGACTCTGCCATGCAACAAACTCCAGGATCTGTTTGTGCAGAGGAATGCACAATTGGAGGGGAATAGGAATAGGAAAAATAGACTTCCCCTTGGTGAAATTGATGTTATTTAAAACAATAGCTGAGAGTTTCTCAAATTACCAAAAAAATATGATACTGAAAAATACCCAGACAAACATTCAACTGAAGAGGGGGAAAGAGAGAGCAAGAGAAATCTCAAAATGAGCTGGATAGTGCTGGTAATTTTAAGACTGCAGGAGGAATACTTGTTCTAATATGTGAGCCTTCTTGATATTAATTTAAAAGTACACAGAAGATAATTTTACCAAAATTGTTTTGATAAAATATAAACCCATGGGGATTTCCAAGTGGGGACTTCCTAAATTAACCTTAAATAGGGCTTAAAGAAAAAAGATAAATTTCTCTTTTTAAGTTTGTTGCTTTGTACTTGCAGTTAATTCAAGGGAAACTGCTAATTCTGAACCTATAGCCACCTCTCTAAAAGGCACATTTCAAAAGACTTTTGTTCCCACTTTTATCCTAAGATATATGACAAGCTTTCAAAATCTTGTAGGGTACTTTTATAAAAGACAGAGCCCTGAGTGTCTGGCTGTAAGCTTTTGGGTACTGAATGCTTTCAAAAACCTGACCCTTCTTTAGCTGCCTAGTTGGGCACCACTTGTGAGTGCTGGAGCATATGAAAAATTGCTTTATGCCCCAAATGTTAAAAAAGATGCCACTCAACCTCTCTTGGGCTCCCCAGGTTCCTCTTTATCCCAGACTGTACTTCACAGCTGTGGTTCATCGCTGCTTCATCTCCTGGTTTGCTGTGCTCCTGAGGCCCTGACCTGTGAGTTTCTGGGAACTGCCACTGAAATTCTTTTAGTCACCTGGAGAGCACTCCACAACTCAACAGCCCAGGTCTGGTGGTCTTATCCTGTCATATGCTTGTCCTTCTTCTGGAAGTGCCACAGCACTTTTTTTGTATCTCCTGGAGTGAATTTAAAATGGGAGTTGACTAAAGATTTTTGCAACTGCTGCTCTCACGATGCTAGAAAGTGAGATACACAGCATAAGTAAACCTGCTGTGTTTGAGGAATCTCCCTCTCTATGGCTGAACTTCTGAGCTTTTGTCAACTTCAGCGAGCACAGAAATGTGCTTGTACAGCTCAGGCCCCAGTTTCGCAAGCGGGGCTGTTTCATTTTTCCATAATACAACATGTCAGCAGAGCCATGAAGGGGAGAGCCAAGGGATCCTGGCTCCCAGGCTCCTACGTTTCCTCTGGACAATGGTTTTCCCTTAGAAACCAATAAGTTATGGACTAAGGACTGCTCCATTTCAAACTGTCTTGGGCTTTATGGCTAAAAGGATTTTATTAAATAAGAGTGATTACTAAAGTATGTTCCTGTCGAGGGGGTGAGGATAGTTAAAACTTATGAAAAGGCTTTGCTTGCAGCAGAAAAGCACTGTAACTACTTAAAAATATCTTCGCTTATGTTTTTATTTTAAAAATGGAAAAAGTGAGTCAGCACTGCAGGCTCTGTATTCACTGCTAAGTCCAAACTCAGCTGCTCTGGAGAGTCTCCCCATTCCCTGCCCCCATCTGTGCTGTTGGTACAAGTGAATATAGCTACTCCCAATTTAGCAACATGCAGTTGCTACCTTTGCATGGGCTGTAACAATCATCCTGAGAGATCTGCTGCTCTAAGAATTTCTTCTCCAAGTCTGTAACCTCTGTACAAAAATACAAAGGAAAAAATATGCAGGAGTCACCTTTGGGTGATGGGTGTGTTCTGTCTCTGCACTGCTGGAACAAGACAGTGATGCTGGCGGAGCATAGACAAAAACAAATGGATTTTCGTGTACATTTGGACTTATTTATACTCAGTCCAGAGGGTAATTCACTGTGGTGATAGCTCTGAGCAAACCTACAGAAATAAATCTAAATGCTAGGAGCTTTTATGTCTGCACTCTGATTCTAGACTGCATCTTGCATTGTGATAAAGGGTGGAACAGCTGTATTGGAGGCTCCTCAGCAGTTTACTGGGTTCATAGGAAATAAGAGAGAAATATTTTCTATTCTAAGAAGTAGATGTGGTAGTGTTATCACAGAGGTGTGCATGAAAATATGGAATGCACCATCTTTTGTCTGCTACTGCCAGGAGTCTCCCTGCCTAGCATGTGTTTTTTCCTAAAGCAAATCTATATTCTATATTTTTTTGATTCAGTTCCTCCTAGGGGTCCCCGTCTGGCAGGGTTTTCAGTGCACACTGCAGGCCTGAGCGGAATGCACGCCGTGCTGGGAAAGAGATACATTACATAAGAGGCCTCTGAGGCTTACCCAGAGCTGGGCTGCAGTGTAAACTGTCTCCGGGGCGGATAAAAACCATCTCACAAGCTAGGATTAGCCCTGATTCTTGTCAGGGGCTCTTGATTTGAGAGAAGAGAAGGAAATTTGTGTGTGCTGTTTTAGTGAGTTTTAGCAGCTATATAAACCACAGTTTGAAATTCTGATGTGTATCTAACCATCAGCATGCCTGAACTGTGCTTGATAAAAGGGGCAATGAGCTCCAGTTATGCAGCCTTTGCTCCCTCTGGTTCTCCTCTGCAACCAGAGAACAACCAGGACTATTCACACATAAATCCTGAGCGTTTGGCAACTTTGCTGCAGCGAGAGGCAAAGGGAAAGAAAGACAAATTCCCCATAAGTTAGTGTTTCAGCCACACTGCAGAAGATTTACTTTATCCACCACTTGGCAAGCGATGCCAGCAAGGCAGCTGGGTGTCTGTGAGCCTGTCTGCAGATTCTCTACAATGGCCAGAGCCTAGCAGCTGAAAGACTCTCTGAAGCTCTGGGGGGACAACAGTGCTTACAGTTTGACCCCTCATACCGTGAGTTTCACTTTGTGGAGGGAGAGATGGACCTTTCCTGAAGGTTCCTCCAAAGCTCCTGGCCAGACACCCACAGAGAGACTGCTTCCTGTGACATTCACTTCCAGTCCCAGGGCAGACAGGCTGCTTCCACTTCAAAGCCCAACAGGCTGCTTTCTATCAGCACATACAGGATGGGAGATGTCCTCCCAGACCTCCAGGCAGGACAAACGCATGCACCTTTGTAGTTCAGGGGAGAGAACAAAAGTTGTACGTTACTGACATTTCCTAGTGAATTACTGGCAGATTGCATGAAAGAAGACAAAAAAGTGTGTTTAAAAAGATGACAAAAGCCAGAAATAAATCCCTGTAGTTAGTGACCTTTATCCTAAATATGAATCTGCCTGATGGAGAGGTGGAGAAATTGGATCATGCTAATCATTGAACACCTCAAGTCATGCCCTCCTCAGCCCCAAACATTTCACTGGAGATAGTCAGCACCATGCAGACTTATAGGAATCCTCCAAATCCAGTTGAAAAGCATGAAGGTAAATTAAGGAATGGATTTACAAGGAGGATAATATAGTACCAAAATATTAACCCTATGATCCTCCACACCATCATCTTTTCCTTCAGCTTTCTTACCAAATTGTTGCAGAAAGCTATATGTGAAGGTTGTTACATGAAGCTGTTAGGTGAGGATCTATAATGCATCCTCCTGCTCCACAGAGCTTTCAGAAAGCCTATGGCAGAGCACAGCCTTATCTTTCAGATCTTCTAGATAGTTTTAGACTGCTGTTTTTTATACATTTTTATATCTTAGGTAAAAAAGATTTTTAAGATTTTATCAGCTTTTTGTTCCTTTTTGCTTAGAGTTGCAGATAAAGTTGCTGAACTTTTATCAGCCAAACCATCTTCAAAACATATTTTCTTTCCAGGAGAAAGGCCTACACACAAGCCTTTTATGGCATTGTGTATTTATAGCTCTAGTCTGTACTGTGAATGAATGGCTCGCTCCACAAAACACAATACAGAGGCATTTGATGAGTGTGATCATCAGTCCTGGAGTCACAGGATCACAGAATGGGTCAGGTTGGAAGGGGCCACAGCTGGTCATCTGGTCCAACCTCCCTGCTCAAGCAGGGTCATCCCAAATGGATGGCACAGGACCATTTCCAGTGAGGGAGACTCCACAACCCCTCTGCACAATCTGTTCCAGTGCTCTGTTACCTGCACAGTAAAGTTCTTCCTCATGTTCAGGTGGAACTTCCTATGCAGCAGTTTCTGCCCATTGCCTCATCCTTTTGCTCATCACCACTGAGCAGAGCCTGACTTCTGCTTTCTACCCACTGCCTCTTTTCTTTTTGCTCATCACCACTGACAGAGCCTGGCTCCATCCTCTGACACCTCCCTGCAGACACTGACAGACATTGGTGATGTTCCCTCTCCTCGCGTCTCCTCGAGGCTGAACAGCCCCAGCTCCCTCAGCCTTCACTCCTGAGAGAGATACCCCAGTCCCTTAATCATCTTTGTTTTTCTCTGCTGGCCCTGCTCAGTCCTGAACAGGGTGCCAAAGGTGCAAGGGACCTGCTTGATTTCCCATTCTTGCACAAAGAGAGGAAGGGAAAGGCTCATCCAAGCTTGGGAAAGATTGGGCACGTCACCGCAGAACTGGCTTTCTCTGAACTGCTGCAAAGCCAAAACTCTGTCCCCACTCTTGAGTCTTGCACAGCTCCCTGCAGAGAAATGGGGAACAGTGTCAGGACAACTGGATGGTCTTGAAGGTCTCTTCCAACCTCAGTTGTTCTGTGATTCTGTGACAAAGCTGAGTCATGACTCTGGCAACTGATCATTCAGAACTCTCCCAAAGGTGTTGGGTGGTGGCCTGGGATCTGCTGGTGCTCTGAGACAAAACATGCACAAGCCTCCCTGGTGCTCCACCAGCCAGCAAGCTCACTGTCTGCAGTTCCTGCTAGTACTGGAAATAGCTTCTATCCAGAAGTGTTTGGGTGTCAGTGCCTCACCCTGCCTCTGTCACCCAGTGATATGGTACCATATTTTACACTTATTTACATATTTACATTTTTTATGCCCAGCCTGCACACTGCTCACAACGGTGTCTTTCTAACCTACCCAACTTAGGATGGCCTTTGCCATCAGCCATATTTTCTGAATCCATCTGCTTTTTTGAATCCCAGGGCCTGGAGGAACACCTAGGCCTTGGAAATTAGGCTGTTTCCTTCCAAAACTGAAGGAAAAGGAAAGATGGCATATTTGTCCAGTAAAAAGAGAGACTGATGTAATTGCTAATGCGAACTGTGAAATGTACAAAATATTGCAGTAAATCAATCATACTCAAAATACTGTTTTGTAGGTAAAACTGTTATAAGAGGAATATTTAACATTTTGAAATGTATATTGCTTTTCATTGGAAATAATGTTTGTCAGTAGTTAATTCCATGATAGTAATTAGTTCTTTAGTAATTAGATAGTAATTACATCTTTGATATTTTATCTTTTAGAGCTAGAAATATTTCTAACACTGCATGATTCTTATTTATATGATGTGTGCAGAGCACATGGAAGGGTGCTGTACAAAAGCTTGTTGGCAAGTGAATGACGGACCTGGGTTTTTTGGGAAAAATTGATTCAGCTTAAGTCTCCTCCCCATCATTAGGTATTTGCCTTTATCTCCTCTGAAAGTGTGGGCACCAAAAGGAGTTTAGGAGTGCATTTTAGGTAATCAGTTTTTGTTATTATCGTGGATTTATAGGAATGAAGATCTCAGTAGTTCTGACAGCAAATGTCAAATTTTCAGTAGTAGCTTGCCATGTAACTGTGAAAATCTGGTGTGTGGACACAGTGTCAGCACATGACTCCACTTCTCAGAAGCATCCTCCCTGTGAAATTCTATGTAAAAGTGGCCCTGAAACTATTTTTGGAGGTGATTTCTGTATGCTTCCTCTGCCACTCTATTCATCTGGCAACTTCCTCTTAATTAATATTGCATACCAGTAGGGATAAACAAGATCCAGGTCCCAGCCCCTGCCACAGTGAGCAGAAATCCTCTCAGTGTAGAAAGTAAAGCACATGTTCCCTCTCTAGCAGGTGTGTGTAGCAGGCATCAAGTTGTTTCAGTTTTTTTTCTATAAAGCCAGGCTTTACACATTATATTTGTAATTTGTAAATTACAGTTGTGACGTGCAATCTGTCCCAGAAAAGGACTCCTGCTCCTCTCAGTTGAAAGAAAGTTTCAAACTGACGCCTCTTGGGAAAGCAGATGAGACCAAAAAGGGAAAATGTTATGAAGTAAATGTACAGAAAAACCTGTGTGACATAAGGCCTCAAGTTGTCTGGACTTGGAATGAAGTTACAGATTTTTGTTTTATTTGTCAAGTATTTTAGCGAATATTGCCAAAACAAAGCAGAATTTTATGAACAAAATGTCTCTCAAAAGAACGTTAGGATGGCTGTGAAATCAAACACTTAAGACAATTTTTATTTTGGTATTGTTTTGGGGTTTTTTAAAGAGCCCCAAGAAAGGATGCACCTCGAGATAAGGTGGTTTGGTTTTTTTGCAAATGCAGGCAGATTTGCAGGCCCTTGTTATTAGGGGGTATAAATGACGCAAAGTGCAAGTCATAAATGTGTGCTGCTGTGAAAGATTGGGTGCAGTTTTGGGTGAGCTGTGGTGTGATATTTCCATTTGATATCTCGAGTCAGCCAATAGCAGCAGGTGGTGAGAGGCTGAGGAGCACAACATGTTCCAGCAGCACCTGAGGTTTGATCTCTGTGGCACGCGTGCTGCACAGCGAGCCCCTGTCAGGGCTTCCTTGGCATCTTTGTACTCCGTGCATACAAACCTAAAGTTCTTTTAGTTACTTCAGATCTTCTATAATGACTGACCACTTCCTTAGAGGTGCATGCCACTGAGCCAAGAAATAGTGCTCGGATATTCTGGTGCAGGCACTGATGATTCTCTAGCAGTTTTGTATTTAATCCTTTTCTTTCTGCTTGCAACCAGCAGTTGTGCCTTCTGCAGGATCTCACTCCCTACCACCCACAATAATTTCAAGGGATGGGGTTTTAAGTTCTTTGCTGAGCTGTGGTGCTTCTCTGCACAATTTAGAAAATCACCACCTCCATGATTAGAAAATAGATAACATGTTTTGTACTACATGAGACCAGAGGAAGGATGGATGCTTCTCTAATTCATTGTGGGAAAAGAGAAGGTGTGAGCAGTGCTACCTCAGGGACTGTAGATGTGCCTACTGTGCTACTTTACTGCTAATAACAAGATGTTCTCTGAATGCATCACCCTGGGAATGTGTTTCCATTCAGGAATGGGACACATTTCATTTCACAAACGAAAGGATGGTACCTAAAGGTCTGGTTTTGCTTTGGGTTCTTCATCCCTAGAATGTAAACCTTTGACAAAC
Organism: Haemorhous mexicanus; assembly: GCF_027477595.1. Lineage (NCBI taxonomy): Eukaryota > Metazoa > Chordata > Aves > Passeriformes > Fringillidae > Haemorhous > Haemorhous mexicanus. The sequence continues at coordinate 26,539,804 of NC_082343.1, read as the reverse complement.
TGGAATGAACAGTTCTAACACAGCTGATGTTACAGTTTAACTCCAGGATGCACGGAGCTCTGTTGTAGTGCTCTCTTCACAGTGTCCCCACGGCAGAAGATCACAGAGCTCATTTTGCACATGTAAATCCAGTGGAAGCCTTTTGTGACAGCTTTCTGAAGATGAAGCAGTCTGGAAAAGGCTCATGTGCCACTGAAACCTAGCAGAGGTTGTTTAGGGTGTTCAGGTGGTGAAAGCTTCATTTTAGAGAAGAGTTTTGACCAGGACTGTCCTGCTTGCCTACTCCTGCACATGGGTTTTGAATTCCTTTTTTTTTTCAGAATAAGTATGTGGGCAGGTTTTGTCTTTCTTTTCTTGGTTGGGTTAATTTTTTTTTTTTTTCTCCTCTTCCTCACAAAAAATACAAGTGTGCTTTTATGTCCACAAGGAATATGACAGCCCCTAAACGGAACAACCACAAAAGTGGCCTACAAGATTGTATTTCAATTTTGCACAACAAGAAAAGGAATAAGGATCTAGATGGGATCTGTACTTTCATTTATTTCAGGATGGTACCCAGGACTGGTTGCTGCCATATGGTTATTCCTGCCCACTGAATCTGTTGGTGAACTGCACAGTCAGAAGCCCCCAGCTGCATTGGTCTAGACTGTAGTTGCAAAGAAGGGGACCTGTTTCTTCACTGTTTTCTTCTGATGTCTTCTGATGCTGGCTGTAACTTCCTCTGGATGTTGTGGGTTTCAATCTGCTTTCAGTTTTAGTGGTTACATTGGTTTGTTATGAAGCTCTTTTCCTAGTTAGGCTGAGTAGATTTGCAAGCTGTATGTGATAGGAGAATCAAATATCTGTTTTTAATTTTACTCCCTAAATCTGTGTGGTTGTATGTACCTTTTAATTTTCATTTGTGCAAGTGAACAACTGAGTGAAAAAAACCCCTGCAATTTTCTGGTTTTCCGACATGCTGGAGCAAAAAGGTTAGGTTTTTCTGGCACAAAAGGCATCTGGCCACATTTCTGCAGAATCTCCTGGTTTGGACTCAGAATTAGATTTAAACCCAACTACCCTGATGTAGGCCTTATTATAATTAAGATATTGGTTGAGAATTTTGCTTTTCAGTGACAGTTCTTTCTTTTCTTTTCCATTTCCTGATGTACCAGAAGAATTTATATCTACACATTGTTTGCAGAATGCAAACAAATAGTAAAGAAATAAAGACAATCTTCTAAGATCAATAGAGAGATGGATGGTATGCATAAGTATATAAGGTGTATAGATAATTAGATTTTAAAGTGTTTTTCCCAGGTGAAATTTTGCCACTGCAAAGAGAAAATGAAAATTGATGATAGGTGAAAAAAATATTATGATATACTTCTAATGCATGAGAACCTTCATCTAGGGCCAGGAGAAATGAGTGTATCTGGGTTATGCTTGCTGGGTACAAAGCTGAAGTGAGATTTCTAACTTAACTTACATATCTATGCCATTTTCAGTTGTTTTCTCTACTGCATTTTTCTCTTTGGGTTTTCTTTTGGCATATTGGTCCATTCCCTACAGAGAACCCTAGTTACAGAAAACATGTACCATTTTAAGTCAGACTGAGAGCAGACTGTGCCTGATAAAGAGAGAGTGGATTTGTATGTTATGGTTGCTGCATTCTCCTTTTTGAAATGTTCTGTACGTGTTGAATACCTACTGAATAGGTGAGACCTTTTCCACAGGGTGTCCAGACTCCTCTGTGAGAAGATTCCAGGGCCAGCACACCCTCTGGGAGAAGATCTGTTCTTTCAGGCCCAGAAGGAAAAAGGCCCAGTGCCTGTGCATAAGGGGCACTGGGCAGTGAAAAGCTCTGTAATTCCTGCTAATCCAGTAACACAGTGAAACCACAAGAAGGCCAGTCCTTGCCCTGTCCTGGGCTGCTGTGACAGCGTGGTAGAACCATTTGTAAGGAGAACCAGCTTACACCAAACCCCAGCTCCTGAGGCATACAAATGTCACACTTCCCTAGGAACCAACATTGTCACCTTACCCCTTAATGCCTAGCACAGATGTAGGTGTGAAAGCACATTTACTTGGACCAGGGAGGCCCCTTTGCCAAAAGCAGTTTTCTGCACTTTTACAGTGCATACAGCTTGTGCTTATGGTAATGCTGCAAGAGTAACTTGTTTATTAGTTGTGTGTCTTCACATAACATCACTGGTTTCAGAAAAGATATTTTTTTTCCTTTCTTCTTGTGGCAGAATTCAGGTGGAAATTATAGTTGTATGGTGTCAGTGTTAATAAATAGGACTTGTCTTCCTGGAGAACACAACTCTAAAATGATCTTGGTCAGATACTACTTTGTGAGTTTGTTGTGGTTGTGCACTAATGATATTAAGCATTCTAGTTTTGAGGAGTTTTATATTGTGGTTGACTGTACTGCAGAGATCTTCTCATCCTTCTAGGTAGTGTTGGAGTCATGCTAGCAGCCATCAGATAAACATGGAATGACAAAGCCACTGACATCTTGGTTATGTCTAAGGCAAAACTGCCCCAACTCTCTAAAAAACCTCTCTTGCCTCCTGAGTTACAACTTATCATGCTTTGTAGACTTGCTATTGGCAAATTGAAATTATCTCCTATAGCAATATTTAATCCCTTAGCAGTGTATTTAAGTGACTATCCTTCATTTTCTACAAGGTGTGGAGAACTCCCATGGCACAACAGCTCCAGTGGAAACTCAGAGCCCTTGCCACTTTGCTATACTGTGTCAATAAAGTGCTTTGGAGGCTGCACTGATTTATAGTTTTTGAATTGCTCTACATTTTTATAGCACTATGTCAAAACAATCCTTAGTCTAGTAATATTACCTTGTAATTAAAATAAATATATAATTGAAAACCAGCCTCAATAGAGAGGATTACCTTAAAAAGAGTTTTTCCGCACCACCGGAAAAACCCAAGTTCATTTTCAATTAACAGAAAGAGGCTGCCTGCAAACTTTGAGGTAGTTTCCTCAAGTTTAGAATGTAATTAAAACTTGTAATTGCTTTCTGGGCTAACAGAATATTTCAATAGCTGAAATAGAAAGCCAGCTACACATTTAATAATTGCAGTAAATGTGGATTACAGTATCCAGCCAAATCAAAACCCAGTGCTGTGCCCAATGTCCCAGCACTGTGGCCATGTCAGGGAAAGGGTTTGTGGTGAAGCCCAGTGGCTGCAGCTCAGCTGGTCCTGGTTACCCGAGTTTAGTGACATCAGCATGGCTCTCCTTACAGCTCCCTCCTGAGGAGGGCCAGGTGGGAGTGTGTGATGGGTGAGGAAAGCTGGTCCTGCCCGAGGATGCTCTCAGGATGTGATGAAAGGCCATGCCCTCCCCTGGGAACTGCGGTGCTCTCCGGTCTAGATAGAGATTTGAATTTCCTTTCCCAAACAACACACAGTATGAACTCCAAAGGACTAAAATGGCAGGAGGCAAATCAAACATTATGTAATTTTTGTTCAGTTATAGCAAAAGAAGATGTGCATTTACAGTGTGCAACATATTTACTAATGCCTTAGGAAATGGGCAGATAATTCTTCTCCCTTGGAGAAATAATACTGTGTATATTCTACTTTTATATTCCTTTTACTGGATGATTGAGCCAATCATTTGAGTGTGTGGCTTTACTTCTACATAGCAGAGTATATCCAGAGCAAATATATTAGGTCCCAAAAGTTCCCGAAAGAGAACCATGATTTAGTGTGGCTCTGCAGCAGAAGTACAAAACCCCAGTTTTGGCAAACCTTAGTGGGAGTATTTAGGAAGCTCCAACATGGTGACCCCAAACTTTGCATTGGAATTGCAGGGCATGTTCCCACCTGACAATTTCATGCTGGGTGGTAGTCGTGGTGCTCAGGAGAGCTGGCTGACTTTGGTGTGGAGCTGTCAGACAGGGCAGCTTGTCCTCTCAGCTACAGCCTGGAGCCAAGCAGGGATGTTCCTGGCATACTTCAGAGCATGATGATCATACATCTGAGGGACTTCATGCCTTGTAGTCACAACTAGGCCTTCCCTGAGACAGAAGATTTTGTCCCCGTTTGTCCTCTTTACCACTAGTTTGTTGAGGCTCCAAGTAAATCATACAGCTTGCTGTAGAGTTTGTGGCTGAGTCTGGAACTAAACCAGCATCTTTGTGTCCCAGCCTATTGTCCCAGTCACTCCCTGTTCTTCAGAGTCTGACTCAGCGCTCCTCAAGCATCTCAATTTCCATTTCTCCATTTTTTTCTGGTTTTGTGTTTCCCCCCCACCCCAAGCAAACTTCTGGCTCCACTTCTATTTTTCCTTCTTGCCATTCTTCGTCATTTAGTCTTTAAATATTCAGAAAACTCAATGAATGGCAATATAGCATTGTGGAAAAAACCAGTTGGATGATGTGACATAATCTCATTGCTTATTGTGTTAGAGATGATTTATTCTTTTTTATCAGTTTGTGAATAAGTTACCCTTTTCCAAATACTAGGATGCCTTTTTTTTTTTCATCAGCTCACAACTGATCCTGTAAGTTCAAAACTAATTTTTTTTTTTCATTTTTTCAAATTAGGCTTCTTTCCAGGGGGAAAAAACAGGATACTGAGTTCTCTCTGGGTAAATTTATAGAATTTGCCAGTGTGCGGCAAGTTTGGGCTGGAAAAAAATGTGGAAATGATAAAATGTCATCCAAGATAGAAAAGAAATGGAGGAATTCCTCTTAAGTACAGTCATAAGAAACAAAATTAATCTTAAAGATGTTCTACCTCCTAAAATTTTGGGGGAGGTCACTATAACCAAAACTAGCAAGCTCCAGTTGTAAACTATTGGTGAGCAGACATTAAAAGGAGAGTTTGTTTTGGAGGATGATTTCATGCTCAAAGGCATTAGTCTCAAAAGCACACAATGTTACTAGTAAGAGGAAATATAACACCTCACTTGACATTATTGCATTGTATCATGAACTATTCTTTTGTTTTATCTCCATGCTAGTCCGGGAATATCTCTTCTTTGCAGCTTAAAATTATAAAATGTTGGCATTTAGCTGCCATCTTCTTGTTTTCTTAGTTTGAAGCCATGGTCACAGCAACTTACTTTGGAGTAATAATTTGATTTAATGATACCACTAGAATTCTTCAAAAATGTATTAGCAACTTTTGTGCTGTGTAGGTACCTTTCAGCTTCGTGAGAATTGGCTCAGCTCATTTTCCCATTTAACCTCATTCAAATAAAGCTACAAAGTCATACATGGTTCTGTATATACATTAGGGATGGGAGAGAGAAGGGTAGTCCTGACCTCTGTTTTCTGTAGTCTGTTTTATGGACAACATACTGGGTTCATTACGGTGGTAACAGTGTTCTATTTCTTCCTTGTCTTTCATCTCCTTCTTCTCTTCATGCAAACTGGATGTAAGAAACAGACTTTTTTGTTTGTCATGTTTCTGGTGATTTTTTCCTGTCTATCGTTGATGGGAAGCTGCAATGTTATTGCTTGCCAGCAACAGTCAACTCTTAATGAGGTATTTCGGAAGTCCCAATGGAGAACCTGCCACACGTAGAGAAAATATAGAATAAATGCAGGAAATACGCAGGCCAATGCTTTGTTTTATGGATTATCCTGTCACACATAACACAGAACTGTTCATGTAGTCATTTGTATGACTGCTCTTGAATATATTTCAATAGTAAATTTCTCAGAGGAAACGAAGGGGTTGGTTTCATCCAGGCATTTGAAAAGAGCAGCCCTGTCTTCTGAGAAAATCCATGTCTATTTTCTAGATTTATGCCCCCTTCTAGACTTAACTGATAGTAGATTAATTTCTGTTTCTAGTGGTAGATAGTAGATTAATTTCTAGTTTTTGGTAACCTTTTCAGGAGAGTCTAAAGACTCTCCTGAAGCCTGTAGGAGTTTGGATAGGGAAGGATCAGAAGCTGAAGCTTCCCTCTTTTTTTTTTTTTTTTTTTTTTTTTTTTTTTTTTTTTTTTTTTTTTCCTGGACTTTGACAGCGAGTGAGCTTTCAGCAAGCCTCTGCATGTTAGCACCCTGGAAACCCCAAAACTGAAGCTAACTTGTGCAGCTGCAGTGCTCCAGGCAGTCTGAAGGGTGACTTGCTTTCTATATCAGGGTTATGCTCACACTGCTCTCTGGCAAGCTGTAAAGGTAAACGCCCAAAGAGGGGAAGGCAGCGGCTGTGGGGTGAGCTGTAAATACAGCAGTCTGTGAATCAAACCACTCTCCCTCTCCCACCCTTTCTAGAAATCTATCAAGCTGGCAGGCTGCCCTGCTTGAAATAAATGTGGAAAATATTATGTAACTCTGCCCTGTGCGCTGCACTGACAGGGTAGGCACTAGTCAGGTTTTGGTTACACTATCTGTGGTGGCTATTTTTGGTGGCCAAAGGCTTCTCTCTTTAAATTTATGTCTGTATTTCCTTTGCCCCCACCTTCGCATTTATGCTTTTGATTTTTTCTTTTCTATCAACCCCAGAATGCAACTCATCTTCTGCAAAAAGAAGAAAAAGCTGTTTAAGGGCTGTTCCTTTTTAAAAATAATACACCCCCGCCCCCCAACAACAACAAAAAGTAAACCAAACCCCCCTAACAAACTGCTGGAGGAGGGATTTATCGCCTGTGACTGCAGCCAAGCACTGAAACAGTCTCAGATCCCCTCCCACAGAGTTATAGGCTGTGTCAATACCTCCCTCTGCTGAAAGCTCTACATTCCTCCTCTCCTGCCTGGCTGCGTTTCGCTGAGGCAGGGCTTGCAGAGACCAGAAGGAATCTGTGACACACACTGGAGCAGCCCGCTTGCTGCAGCACAGCTGCCCTGCCGAGATTGTATCCTCTGGGAAGGGCATAAACTTCATCTATTTGTCCTTCCCCAGTGCGATGTGTGCGGACTAAAATCTGAGATCAGGAAAAGATGATAATTCGGAGTCAGATGGCTTTTAAAAATACTCTTTTAAAAATACTCTTTCAGGAACTCCTGTGAGGGGATTCTGTCATTGTCAAGGGACAATCTGTTTGAAGACAATTCTATGTGCATGTGCCATACAAGTTATTTTCCTTCAGTTTTAGTCACTTAACTAGTTTTTGTTCTAGAAATAGTAAAATTACCGTGTGGTTTGTGATCCATTGTGCTGCATAAACTACCATGTAAGACTTTAAGTATTGTGTTACTCAAACAGATTGAATTATCTTAATGATTGGAAAATCTATGAATCATCTCAACTACAACTGGTGTGGTTATTAGGCAGCTCAGTTTTTGAGAGGCTATGGGATTAGGGACCCATGCCAGTAATTTCTCATCTCAGCTCATTATAATATAAAGGTTTTAAAGTGACCAACACATTTTATTTGTGTCTGTTTTAGGTACCCCAAACAAACATACTAAAAAGGGTAGTGATTTTGTCAGAGGTCAATGATTGAACTTAGTGGAGAATCAAGCAACTTCCAGATCTCTCAAGTTAGGCCCCTAATTTTAGTAGAGGAATAGAAGCAAAAAACCCTAATTCAAACCAAATATTTTTCTTTATGTTTATCAGTCCCTTGGAGCTTTTGGAGTGTCTGCCTGTGCTGGGGGAAAGGCTAATGCACTGTAAAGCCATAGCTGAGCTACAGCAGTTCACAGCTTTCCTTAGTTAAGAATTTTTAATATTTCCTCATTATGCTCAGTGGCTTCAGATCAGATGAGGTTTCCCACTATTTGATGGCAGATGGCAAACAACTATTCTACGTTAACTTTGTTCTAGAAGAAGTACAAATGGGGTTGCTTCTATAAACTTTTTCAACTGAACTTTTTAATGTGTTCGGGGAAGTTTGGTAACGTTGGAGGTGAGAAGAGTGATAAGGAATAAGGAAAAACCATAAATTCTGTGTACAGAAAATTGTTCTGATTGGATGGGGTTCAAAAAAAGCAAACAATGCAGAGCAGGGGTAGAAAGCAGGCAGGAGGGTGCAGGAAGGAGCACAGCAGTAGGGAATAAAAACACTCAGGGGAAGGTCGTATAAGGAGGAGAAGAAATCATCATCATGTGGTGAAGTTTTCAGGAAGGTGCTATTGTGTGCAGGCTTGTAAGGAGAACTGACCTTAAAAAGGAAGAAATACAGGACTACTTGCTACAAAAATGATGGTAGGAATTAGGCTTTGTAGGAAGAGTGGAGGGTTTGATTGAGTGTGCTGTGAGGTTGAGGTCTTATGGCTCTCTGGAAGATGGCTTTCCCTAGCAGGAGAAGGCTTGGTCAAGGAAACATGGCTTGAGGAAGGGCACCCTGTAGAGAAACAGAGGTACCAAAGATACCTGTGTGATTCATTGAACATATAGTTTTTTATGGAGGTTTGCTCATTCTTAATGATGGTGCAGACTATTCTATCATTTTTGGCTTCATACCTTGGATAATTATAACTGGTAGGAAAATGCTAGCAAAGTTATTTGGTTTACAGAAGGAAAAGCTTGCAATGTATTTGTACTTGCCTTTTTTTCAAAATTAGATGATCTGATATTAAGATTTTATTTGGATGTTAAGCCACTCATACACAGGTTTTATAACATGCTGGCTGTGACCTGCTGAGACAAACCTGAGAAGCAGAGATGCAAAATTACCAAAATGGGTATGGAAAACCTGTTTTTTCTGGACTTCACTGGCATATTGGACATGCCAAGGTTTCTGGCATTGGACTGGATGTTATTACTGCTAAAGAAAAAGGCATGTTTTCTGCCTCTGACATTTTCCCCCCTGCCCCAGGCTGTGGTACACAAGGATGACTTAGAGAGTCATCTCTAAGTCTGACTGAACTTTTCAGTAATTAACATATGAACATTGCTGCACTTTGTGTTATTCTCTATGAGAGTTTTAGATGGTTGTGGTTAAGGCACAAGGTACCATTCTTTGCTTTTGTTAACTGAGATACTCTGAGCACTCAACTGAATGTCTCCTCTAAACAGAGCTCGATTTAGATGGGGGCAGACAGGCTGCAAAATGTGCATCCTGGCTGCACCAGGGCACTCAGATGTGCAGCTGTAATGCTGTGGGTGTGTAGCTGGGAGTCAGCTGAGTGACAAAGTCTAAAGCAGTGACTCAATGGGAATCTGCTGCTGGCTTTGGGTCTCAGGTGCTAGCTTCAGTTCTGTGAGCTCTGTAAAGCTTCCCCACACTCCACAAGGCTCTTAAGGGATCTTTATGGAAGACAGATGAAATGAAGGTATTGAAAGCCCTGTACTAATAGCACAACTGAACTCAATTCACTTTTATCACTCTTTCAGACAACAAGGTGTATATTTATGTAGGGCTTTTTGCTCAACAGAGTGGCCATAAAACAGGATGCTCCTAATGAAGCAGTTTTAGTATGAAAAATGTCTGGACTAGCTGAGCCTACAATGCAAGAAACACATGAATCTCTAGGATATCTAGAGTAACTCGATAGGGGCACACTTCTCTTGCAAAAGCAGTGCCACATGTTTATACTGCTTAGTTTGGAAAGTGAACCAAGAGACTCCAGGAGATGGAATGTGTATGAGAAGGGCTCATTATCAGTTACACGAAATACTCAATGAAACCTGAGGCCACACAAATCTCAACTGGTTTCAAGTTTTCTTACAGTCGAAACTCAGATCAGGTTCCTCGAGAGTTCAAGAATTTCTAAGCAAAACTAGACCTGCTGAATGCATAGAACTTGAATAGCAGCTTTACAGTACATGCTCAAAGCACTTGCTATAAATTAATAACTTTCCACAGCACCCATGTGATTTAGAGATGTTTGATTAGCCTCCTCTTACAATTCAGTCCATGGGCAAACAAAAAAATGGATTTGTTAAGGGTTTTAGTATGGAGGGATGCACTTAAACATTTAATTGGGTGACTAACCTCTGTAGGTAAACTATCTAGGTTCCTGTCTGGCTTTTAAGCATGCACAAACTTTTACAAATATTGCACTGAACTGGTCACCTCAGCAAAGTCTGCTTGTGGTGAGAGTGAGATGATCTGTCTTCAATGAAAGCTTTGTGACAACAATGTAGGTCCTGATTTTGGTTTGTAAATTATTTTTTTTTGTTTTAGCATACTTGATCATTATACAGACAGGTGAGCTATTAAATGAAATATTTGCATGTGATTGAAGATTTGCTCTTTAAATTCTGTGATTTTAATCCTGGTGCTCTCACTGTCCCTGAGTCCAATGGCTGCAAAACCTGGTAATGTGTCTAGTGTGAATATTTGGGTGAGCACATTTTAAAGTGCATTTTCTGCTAGTTGTTCATTTTTGGCAGGGGTCCTGTGGAAAGATGCATTGTGGCAGCATTATGACACGGAGTAGTTCATTTGGATGTCTGAGTGTCTACACATACATGTCCCCTCCTCTGGATCCCCGAAGGAGTTATGCAATGTACACGTGCAAGATCAACAGGATGGCCCCTCCATTAAGTGACCGAACAGGAAACCAGGAGAGTTAACTCCTGTTCCTGATTCTTTGCAACTTTCTGCCTGCAAACCTGGGAAATCCACTTAGGAAAACTGAGGCACATGAGATCTATCAGTAAAACAGGAGACTAGGGTAACTTTGTGGTTGTATTTGAATAATTTAAACTGGCAAGGAAAAATGTGCACGTGTCTTAAAAATACTGTTAAAACTGACTTTGAAGCCTTGAAACACATGTCCAAGGATAGAAAATACTTTAAAGATACGCTTCAGGATTATAAAAAAAAATGTTGCTTTGGCTGTTTTCCAATAACAAAAGCAGATTTGATGGTATCAAAAGGCAGATTTGTATTTTTTTCTGTTAATCACTCTTGAAATGTTTGTAGAACTCTTTATCAAAACTTCAGGGTTTTTTTTGCTTGAAATGTCCCTTTTTTGAATGGGGCAAAAGGAAAATATTGCTTGTTCTCTGGCTTTCTCAATGGCGTCTCAATTTTGTAGTCTTAGCATTCCACCATAACAAAATAAGTCTTGCTTTCTAAAACCACCAGAGGACTGGAACTCCTCTTATTCTTTATTCCAATTAATTATGGGAACATTTTTTTACTACCTCTAAATGCTTTAGAGGCTCTGTTTTGGTTTTAGTGTCAGTGATCTACCATGGCTCTGCTAGTTTCATGGAGGGGGGTTATATTCAATCATGAAATCCAAGGAGTGCTAGGATGAGTGAAGCCTGATGGCCTATGGTTTTGTCTTGTAAATATAGCTTGGGAAGTTTTTGTGCAGTCTGTGTTCCAAAACTTTCCTTTCTGTGCAGATTCCTGGGTGTCTTATACTGTGTGAGCTCATTGTTGCTTTTTCGTTTAAATGTCTACTGGGAAGTGTCCCTGTTTCCTTCAGGAAAAGTTCCATGTATGCAAGAAAATACTACTGCTAAGTTACTACTCCTGGTTAACTGTCTCAAAAAAATAGATGGGATAGTTTATTCTTGGTGTCTTTGCTCTACTTAACTGCCCACCTTAAATACAAACTTTGGAATCCTCTAGGCCACTTTAGGCCGTGGGCAACGTGCCTTAAAACAGATGAGGTCAATACAGAACTGCTAGATCTTCGAACTTTTTTCCTCTTCCTGGGCCACAGAGACAACATATGTTGAAGTTTCTGTATAATTTTTTGAGTAATATTCGGGAATCCAATTTCTTCTTCTAAAGGAGAAATTCAGATGCTCAATGGATGACAGATGCCTAATGGATGACATCGCTTACTAGCTACAGCATTTAAAGTCTAATTGCAACCTGATCTGCTTCTCTTCTCTGGATCTTCCTCCAGCTGAGCAATCTGTCACCTTGCCAGTCCTTTAGCAACTAGTACCTCAGGCCCCTATTTTTGTGCGTCAGTTCCTCTGTCACTCCAGAATTCCAGCCCTGTGTTTCCCAGCAGTGGGTTCTAGGAGGTGAAGCGACTGGCACCTGCCTGTCCAAGCAGCGGGGTGTCTGTTCTGTCTGTCTGCGTGGGAGGCACTGGGCTGGCTTTGTGTTTGTAAACTTTGATTGATAACTGCACCTGTGCAGCTGCCAAGGTCAGGCTGCCTTTGGGAGAATGTTTTATCACCGCGGGCACCTGGCTTGGCGTAAGATTTAGGGACGTGGCCTGTCTTTGATGACATGGCTCTGGCAGTCTGAAAAGACTTTGTTGCAAGACATTGGCCTGCAAAGTCTAACCAAGTGACAGCTTTGCTTTTTGATAGCTGTTGGAAACTTGGATTGAAGAAGAAACAAGTCTAAACTCCACCTACTGTGTCAGTGACTGATGTTAATACCTAATAAAATATAATAAATTTTTCCTGCTGATGAGTATGCTGCTTCTGAGGGCCTGGGTTAAAGAGGTTAAAAATTTCTTGCACTGTTTGTGTTTTGTAAAGCCAAGTACAGGGAGAGTTTTCACAGATCAGTACCATTTGACTTAGTGAGGAGGGGTGGCTGGGAAGTCAGACCAGGTTACTTAGGGCTTTATTCAGACAAATTATAAAAACCTTTTATATAGAGACTGCACAGACACTTTGGCCAACCCACTCTACTCTCCCCATGGGGAGGAGAGTTTCTCCTAACATCTGGTGTGAACTTTTCTTGTTTTACTTTTTTGTCCCATTGTCTCATCATTCCAACACGTATCACTGTAAACTATCATGTTCCAGACCCTCAGCAACCTTGCCTGTACAGGCAATGATGAGTTCCACAAAACCAACTCTTCTCCTTATTGAGCAAGTTTGGCTTTCTCAGCCTCTCCTTCCTGAGCAGGTGTACTGGCCACACTTTTATTAGAGGAGAACTGAAGAACAGAGAGGGTGAAAGGTAGAGGGACTTTGCAGGAAAGACTAGGATAGACGGAAGGAAAAAGGAGCTTTTTGAGAGTAAGAAGTCATTCTCCCAGTACTGCCTGCCACCCTTGAAAGACATGGAGGGGTAATTTGTAAAGAGGGGCTGAGACAGCCAGTGATAGAAGCTGGATGTGCTGATTGCAGGTGACACAGTGAGGAGCAGAAGGTGATGCATCTGGGAAAACACATATGGCACTTATTGAGAGGCTGAAAGGAAAAGTAGGGAAAGCTATGGCCTGGGCATTATTGTCCTGCTTCAGGACTTTGAGCTGAGACAGAGATGCCACAATGACTTAGTCATGATGATAACTTTAAGAACTGGTATAAATTTAATGAGGATGTTGAAGTATGCCATAGTTCTTTGAGCTTAGTTTTCTATCCTTAGCTGTCACTTATTGAGACTAAAGCTGCAGAAATCTATATACTTTACTTTACCTTGTGCTGCTAAGTGCTGAAAGTCTGATAATATGCTACCCTTTTTCCTAATCTTGCAAGTTGGCACTTCACATCCACTGATGGAAATTTAAAATAAGAGAAGAAATTCTAGAGGTTGCCTTTCAACTCTTCCAGGGCCTTGATGCATCACTGTAATCACAGTGATTATGTGTTCAATACCGTTTGCTTTTTCTTATCCAACTAAGGTCATATTTTAGTTAGAATGCTCTATTCTGGAATAATTACTTCTAATTATTATTTATTATTATTATTTATTACTTCTAGTAAAATTAGTCCATAGGATATTTAAATGTTATGTTACTTTAATCTCTGTAGAAGTATTTTGAGTGGTACTTGCAGTAAGAGAACCATTATGGAACAGACCACTTTACTGAAGGGTCTGAGTAATGTAGGGGTGACATATGTTGGGTTATGTGGTATGTTTGAATATTTTGTGGTGGTTTGTGGTCCCTTGATATCCATAAAATCACTGCTTGTACTCGTGACAGGATTCCTAACATTCATAAATAACCTGTGCTCCTTCTTTTTCCCTTCCTGATGGATAATTGGTATGTTGCCTAAAACTCTAGATCCAGCAGGAGCAGTATACTGGAAAATATAATTCTTCCTAGTGATTTGGGTAATAAAAATGTCAGTCAGGCTTAGGCAAAGATGCTAAAGCTTTTCTATTGAAGTCTGTGTCACAGGATAAATATGTGTGTGTGTTCTAACCCACACAGTTTCAAAGAATTCCTTTGGCTGGATCAGAGAGATAGTTTGGTCTCCATGTATGGATCTGGGTAGAAAAATGGTGCTGAGATACTTCTACTGTATAAGTTTATAGATAGTGTGTTTGAAAGGGAAATGCATAAAAAGGTTCTGTGGATGTTCTAAACAACAGAAGAAAGGTCTAGGCTTCAGCAATGACTTAGAAGAGGAAGACCTTCAATAATTTCTTATAATGACTGGCTTAACCCATGGACAAATGGCACACCTAACTGCAAGTAAAAAGTTCACTGCTGTCTCTAGTTTTAATCTATATGCTCTGTATCACTAGCCCTTGTTCTCATGGGGCACTTCAACTTACTAAATATCTGCTAGAAATACAATGCAGCAGAGAGGAAGCAGTGTAGGAGGTTCCTGGAGCCTGACACAGCTGGTAAGTGAGCCAGCCAGGGAAGGTGCCCTGCTGGACCTGTTTGTGAGCAGAGAAGAACTTGTGGATGATGCGATGGCTGGATGCTGACTTGGTCATAACAATGACAATTCTTGGAGAAGTAAGCAGAGGGATCAGCAGAACTGTCACCCTGGACTTCTGGAGGCAGAGTTTGGCCTGTTTGGGAGAGTGGTTGACAGAGCCCCTTGGGAGGCAGTTCTGAAAGGTGAAGGAGTCCAGGAAGGCTGGACATCCTTCAAGAAGGAAATATTAAAGGTACCTGGTTTTCTTCAAACTGTGCAATCAGTTTCCCCCCCTGCTGCTTAGTCTCCCACTTAGCTATATTTTCCCTCTGAAAAAGCATGTTGGCTCTGCAAATTTGCATGCTTCCTTGACTGTCTGCATTTCTTGTGTGTTCTTGCATCATGATTATCGGTGTATCAGAATAGTCTTGTATTGTCTGTGCTTATGGAGATAGTAGAGAAAGTTGCCCCAAGATTAATCTGAGGAAAATAGTTCTCAAGATTTGACAGGAAACTTCATGACATGCTGGAGGCCTAATTCTATCTAAATTGCTTATCTAAAGCACTAAATGGAAAGATAAGAAACATACTGGGCTGTGAAAAGGGCTTTTGAATCCTTAGTTTTATGGATAATGTCTTTGAATTCAGTGGATTTACCCTCCTCTGCCATGGAAAAGGAAGGTGTGTGAATGTGACTGGTTAAATTTTTTTCTTTGGAGTAAGAGTTCTGCTTCTTCAGTAAATGGTTACATACTGTGCAGGCTGCATAAAAATGTCAAGTGTTTCATCTCCTTACTAAACTGGGACACTGCAGAGCGATAACCAAAAGCATTGTTATCTTGATGGTCTCCTCGTCCCTGTCCAAGCAGATCTTTGGGTATGGCCCTCTGCTGTTGTCATCCATCTCTGCATGGACAATAGCTAAGCCTATAGGTAGAGGCTTTGCAATCTGTAAGCACTCAGCTGCAAATTCATGATCTGTCACTCTTAGACAAAATGAGGATGTCTCAACAGCTCAGCTGAAGTGAAATGGCAACAGGAAGTCAAAATAGAGCCCATGTACCCTGGTGTCATCTTTAATCTGTTTACATCTAATAGACCTGTTTCTGCTGAAGCTAATGGAAAAATTGATTTGCTTAATGGAATATATTTGTCTTAATTATATGCTTGTTTTAATTATATGTTCTGAATCTATTATCACCTACTTCTAGAAATCCCCAAGTGGGTGGGATTTTGTTGCGCTGCTCACTGTAAAATAAAATACATGAAAGCAAAATTGTACCCAGGCAGCTCAGATTTTCAGCACTGTCATTTGAGAAGTGGATAAGTTGAGGGGAGCAAGCACCTCCAAGCTCCCCTCTCCCAGTCCAGTTTTCTTTTTTCCTTTTTAAGATGTAAAGATTTAAAAGTCTGGAGGAACTGCTGATTTTGGATCGCATCTGGTGATTATTTTTTTAAAAAGGAGTCCTTTACAGTAGCATTGGATGAACTGCAGCTTCACTGCTAAGGAGGAACATAAAGCATGCTTCTAGCTTCTGAGTCAGGGAGTTTATATGTTTATTTTAATTTCCACCACTTTCCATTTCTGTCTGTGAACATTTATATGAAGCTTTTATCCTTCCTACATTCCGTCATTCGTACCCCAGGGTTGCCACCAGCTGGCCGAGGTCTGGTTTCCATGGCTGGTGTGGTGGTGGCCGTTCAGGTGCTGCTGTTGCCCTCCTGGTGTGAGCAGAGCTGCTCAGGGTGGGGGGGGGTGTGTGTGTGAGCACATGTGGTGTGAGCAGAGCTGCTCGGGGTGGCTGTGTGTGTGTGAGCACATGTGGTGTGAGCAGGGCTGCTCGGGGTGTGTGTGTGTGTGTGAGCACATGTGGTGTGAGCAGAGCTGCTCAGGGTGTGTGTGTGAGCACATGTGGTGTGAGCAGGGCTGCTCAGGGTGTGTGTGTGTGAGCACATGTGGTGTGAGCAGGGCTGCTCAGGGTGTGTGTGTGTGTGTGAGCACATGTGGTGTGAGCAGGGCTGCTCAGGGTGTGTGTGTGTGAGCACTTGTGGTGTGAGCAGAGCTGCTCAGGGTGTGTGTGTGTGTGTGAGCACATGTGGTGTGAGCAGGGCTGCTCAGGGTGTGTGTGTGTGTGCCCATGTGGTGTGAGCAGAGCTGCTCAGGGTGTGTGTGTGTGTGTGAGCACATGTGGTGTGAGCAGAGCTGCTCAGGGTGTGTGTGTGTGAGCACATGTGGTGTGAGCAGGGCTGCTCGGGGTGTGTGTGTGTGTGTGAGCACATGTGGTGTGAGCAGGGCTGCTCGGGGTGGGTGTGTGTGTGTGAGCACATGTGGTGTGAGTAGAGCTGCTCAGGCTGTGTGTGTGTGTGAGCACATGTGGTGTGAGCAGGGCTGCTCAGGGTGTGTGTGTGTGTGAGCACATGTGGTGTGAGCAGAGCTGCTCGGGGTGGCTGTGTGTGTGTGTGAGCACATGTGGTGTGAGCAGAGCTGCTCAGGGTGGCTGTGTGTGTGTGTGAGCACATGTGGTATGAGCAGGGCTGCTGGGGGTGGCTCTGCCGTGAGCCTGTGGTGCCGTGAGCAGCGTGGCCTTTCAGCATCTCCCCGTGACCTCACGGGTGCGAAACCGCGCACGGAAACCACCAAACGGGTACCAGCTTCTGAGTGTGCCTTCCTGTTTTTCTGCTGTTTTCTGACTTGAGCTCAGAGTGTAAACAGACCTTTGTTTTTGTTCCTTAGCATGTCTCTGTGGCAGCTTTCTCCATTCAAGCAGCAGCAGAGAAGTGAGGCTTTTGAGCAGCTCTGTAAATATGGTAGTCTTCCGCCCTGATAAACCTCTAGGCCAGCCTCAAGCTCTTTGCTGAGCAAAAATTGGTTGGCCTCAAGTAGTAGTTTTGCTTGATTAAAGAATGTAGATTTGGCTTTTTAGATTTCTGATGAATATTTAATGCATATAATTTTAACTTTAATAAACTCTTAATTGTAGTATCCAAGAAATAATGCAACAAACCAGAAAGTATCTTAAAAAATACCTAACCAAACAAAAACCAAACCCAAAAATTTACTGTGTAATTTACATTTCTCAAGTTGTTAAAAATAGCATCACACAAGGTCAGTGGGCTCACCAAAGGCCTGTTGGATCATCTATAAGCTGCCCTTTAGGAACTATTTGTTAATAGAATATGAAATATTTAAAATAATGCATAGTACATTCACCTACACTGGTTTTCACCATCTCTGGCTTTGTATTCATTGGTTTTGGTGAACTTCAGTATGAAAAAAATGAGTTGAATGCATTTATACTGAAATACTGAGTATAAAATTGTAATTAAATAATTCCATTTAAAAGTAACTTATATAGCAGTGTAGGTTTGCCATCAGTTGAAATCTTGACCTCCACTCTGGATAGCTTGCTGAAAAATAAGCTTGGCTTTGTCAGATGTTTTGAACTCACCGGGTAAATTTCTTAGTTTTTGTCAGACATCAGCCCAACTGGTCATGGGCTTCTTTGTTTCTGGTTCTTGTGTAATTGCCATTGACTTTCAGGCACAGAAAATGGGAGATTGCATGTATTCAGAAGTCATATGTATAAACTTGCTGCCAAATAATTGAGTAAAATGAGGGGCAGTCAGGTGTGCTAAGGGAAGCATTCAGTGCCTGGTAAATGAGAGAATCCACAAAGGATGAATTAGATGCAATCAAACCCATTATGAGCTAGTTCTTAGAACTAAAATGATCATTATTTCACATACAATATTCCTTTCCTGTTCTAGAGGCAGGTTGGTGGAGAGTTCCCCTACAGGGCTGTTCTGTGTGGTTTGCTGTGCCTGTGCAGCCACTGATCTCTGTTTTCAACATGAACTGAAAGGGGAGGGCCATCTCTGTTCCACACACCAGATCTGCAGTGGATAGAGACTTCCCTACATTTCTTAGCTGTTATTTGTGTAATGCCCACATCTTTTTAGTGCAGACAATTTGAATGACTCACCAGCAGCACTTTGGAGCCAGGTTGGGCTGAACAGTAGTCACAGCACGTTGTTGCTCTGTGTAGACAAGTGTGGAATGAAATCCAAACCTTGCAAGTGAGATCCACCAGTACTGATGGATATGGAAGCAAGGGAAAATGTGAATGCCCAGGATTCCATTCTTCAGGCCGAAACCTCATACTTTGGTTATGTTCCCCTCTCTTCCCTCAAGCAATGCCTTGTTTTCAGTTTAAAGGAATGTTTCTTTAGACATATTGAAGCCCTTCAGGGATTCACTGGATTACCAAGAACAGACACCAGGTCCCAGCCATCAGCTTTCCAAGCAAAGAAAATAGAAAGAGGTATTTAATTAAGAAATGGAAAAAAAAAAATCCAGATTAATCTGCTTCTTCTCAAGCTGGAATGAATTCAGATATCCTGTGGCTGTTGCAGGCAGAAGTTATGAATGTGTGGAGCATGTCAAAATTTTATTGTTTGAATAGTATACGTGGCTTGACATGACAAGACATCACAGCTTGCTGAATGAAGAGGGGTTAGGAAATTTGAACTATTAAAATGTCTCCACGTACAAGTGGAGACTATTTTTTCATTTGCAAAAGCTTAGTGTGGGAGACTGGAGGTAATTCAGGTGCTCAGGAACAACAAAAGCCCATCCTTGATGCAAAGGTTTTTTTTGTAAAATGTAATGCTCCTACTCCAAAGCCTAGAAGTGTTAGGGATGCTCAAAGAAAAGAATTTGAGCTTTGGAAAACCAATTTACTTTTGACACTTTTTGCTCTTAGGAACAGCTAAGCTGTTAAATGAACAGATTCTTCCCTTTCTTCCCCCTCCAAATTTGGTTTAGTCGAACACATGGCATGGAAAGACTTCAGCCTTGTTAGTCTTGAAAAATTAGAAATTTGTTTTCAATTCATTATACAGAGAAGTCTCTGGATATAATTAAAGGTAAGACTTTGTTCTCCACTGCTGTAAATATATTTTCTGATCTTCCAGTCTAAGTAAATTTAGAAAGAGGAAGAAGATCAGAACAAAAACCAAAACTTTGTCATTTGCCATCCCAGTTTCCTGCTCATGGTTGCTGATTGAATGGATAGAGGTACATTTAAATGTGTTTACATACATAAATATACATACACTTAGATTAACAATTTGGAACCTCGAGCTCATAAAAGTAATCATCTTTTAAGTCTAGCTTTTTTTCCCCCCAAAACAAATTGAAAATTCTAGATTTATACTTTACAACCTGTATCATGTATCCTGAGAGTCACATTCAAGTTCCTTGTTTGATTTTTTTTTTTTACATAGTGAGTCCCTAACCTCAGGTTGGGCACCCAGCGCACTACATAATGACTTTAAAGGCTATTTCTTTGGAAAACATCTACATTAAAAAAACCTGGAGAGTTTGTGACGGGTCCCCATTTTTTTTTTTTTTTTTTGTGATATCCATGCAACAGAATGTTGCTCATTTATTAGGGTTTTTTTTCTTGCTGCACAAGATTGAACTGGTTACATCATCAGTAAACAGCAACTGAAATGTCAAAACAAATTGGATGTATTTCTCTTCCCCAAGCAGCCCATATTGCATATGAGAAGTCCTGAAAAGTGTAAAGCTTCTGCTCTTAGAAGATTTAATTACATGCGGTTTTAGCTCAGCATTAAGTTTTGTTTTTAAATGGCTCTCTCAGAAATTAAAGAAATTATATTTCATAATCTCTGCTGGTTTGGGTTTTCTCATGCTGCTTCCTTTGTTGGTGTTGATAACGTTTGTCAAATTTCTTGAAAGTTGAAAAAGTGAAGGAAAAACTGAAGAAAATTTGGTAATAACTGTAACGCTCTATAAGCATAAATGACAGGAAGTCTAAATATTCGTCACTTTTAAGTGGTCATTCTTACACCTGGTTCTTTGGTGGCATATTGTGAAGGTGGGTTGACTGTCAGTCATTTGGGACCCTTATTTTGGAGCAACTAATAGGAAAAGGAAATACATTATAGTTGAAGACTCTGAAGCTAGGGGTACAAGAGAAGGTACTATAGCTGATGCCTTCAGGAGGTACAAAGTTTCTGGTGCTGTCTCTGCTCTGATGAGAGTTAAGAAATGCCATGTGTTAATGTCAGAATCCATGTTTACATTGGTGTCTACATTGTCCCTGACTCTTTATCCTAGATATAAAATTTTTAGACATCCTTAAGGTCTAGGCTTCTATTTTGCTAATCAGAGTGCAGTCCATAAAACTGAGAAATGGTCTTGCTTCAATAACAAACCCAGGGAAAGGAGCAATTTGATCTCATGGAGCAGAGGGTAGAATGCTGGTAACCCCTGGGGCAGAAACTCCTGTGGTGGTGGAAGGCAGTCCTTGCTGCCAATGTTTGTACTGGGAAACTCTGCTGCTTTTTGTTTTATCAGCTCATTTTCTGACTTCCCTGCTTATTGAGATGTCTTCCTGAAAGCTGCTGCATTCAAATGGAATAATTTACAAGAATATTTGTAAAGATTCCCTCTGAGCCATTGCTCAGCATGGGCAATAACAGCTATTTCTATTAATACGGGGGAGTTTCCCCAAGGCAGCTATTCGTACTTTACAGAAATGTTTTTGCAAAGTCCTGCACAGTCCCTTTTTTATATTGCAGTAAAAGTTTGTGGTTTAAACCTCTTAGAGGATGCTTATATACAGCAAGATGGAAGTTCCCCTCATGTGAGTGCTGTTAGTGGCCTGACAGGTTCTTTGTAATTTTATTGTAAGGTCAAAGAAGTACAATGAGGTGCTATTTGGCAAAGGAGCTAGTTAAGAAAAAGGTTTATAAAGTGTTATGTAATCCATTCAGAAGCAGTGTTTCCTTAGCTGTCTTCTCTAGATCTAGGAGTAACTTTGTTTAAAATCTTTTGAAGCCTCATACTACACAAGTATGACTGCTCAAGTTATTATGAGCTGTTGAAGTCAGGTACTATATTTCAGTAGGCAGTCCAGAACACATCCCCCCATCTGCTTTGGCTCTAAATTAGTCGAGTTTATCTCTAACAGATCAAAAATAATGCTCAGGCACAAACTTTAAAAGATTGTCTGTTACTTTGTAAAAGGAATGACTCCTTAAGAGAAAACAATGCAATGCTAAACCTGCTTCTCCTAACACTTGCTACCAATGGATGTCCCTCTGATTTCAGCAAATGTCATCCTTATTTCTCTTTATGTTGTAGGGCAATCAGATGGTCTTGTAAATTGAAAAAGTCTATTGTGATAGTAAATATAAAGTCAAAAAGGTTCATTTGGGCACAGTGTGTCCCAGAAATGCAAGTGCAAAACCAAGATAGTGCAAACCTGAGTTCTAGTTGCAAATGTGATAGTGATCGTCTCTGATCGTAGGTGATAAATTTCAACTCTTACCCCTTTCCTGTCTTCTAACTGACTTGTATACATCAGCCTTTTTCCTAAGATTAACCTAAATGTACCTAAGGAATGAAACAATTTCAAGATAAAGTTGCAAACTATGTGAAAAAGCACTAAATCCCTTTTAATCCATCTGGCTGTCATTTGTTTAATGTTTTCTTCCTGTCTTCTATCCCCTCTCACTTTTTTTCATGTATCAGCAAAAGAAGTGTGAAGCTGAGATGAAGCCTGGAGATTGCCCCTTGCACTGCTACAATTTTCCTCTGAAAAAGGAGAGTTGCCTTGAGATTTCCACAGTGAATCTTCTGGGTACATGTATCTGTCTGCCCTCTGAATTTAATGCTGAGTGAACCGAGAAAGAGCTCAAAAAATCAGGAGCAGGATCACTCTGTCTGTTATGACCAACAACAATAATCTGACCCCAGAATCATCCAGTTCATTTTCATTACACCTTGATCCCTCCTAGGCTTCCTTCTATGTCTCTGCCTAGTTACCTTGAATCCTGCCTCCTTACTGGAAAAGAATGGCAGATGCAGCTTGGCCAGCAATCCTGCTGTAACTCTGGATTGTCTGAGCAACTTGGCTGTGGAAACACTGGACTGAGAAACTAAAGGAACAGTAGTGCTCCTTCAGTGCTGTGCTGGTTGGGGATTGTGTCACAGTTCAGAAGGGATATATCTGTACTCTGCTCTCTGTGCATGCCTAAGAAATAGCACTGCCTGAGATTTGACTGTAGAGCTGCCTATTGAGAAGTGTCAGCTGGTTAAAATGCCATTTCCTCAATATATTCTCAACAGCTCTTTTTTTTGTCTGTTCTGGGGATATATTTACAGCATATTTCTCCTAGGATGAATGATACGTGGTTTTGAAACAGCACATTATGGCAACCAACTTACTTTGCTGGAAATGGCTTTTTCTGAAGTTCCTAGTCCTGTGAAAAATTAACTTTTGAGAGACAAATGAGGTCTTTGAGCCTATTCCAATTTTAATTTTTATATAAGTGCCTCAAAAGCCCATAGCAACCAACTCCCATCTCAGGTTTTCCACTCAAACAAATATTACTAACATTATATGTACCCACTTATCAGCTATATGCTGTGAAATCAGGCACAGCTTAACTGGTTTTGCAAGGTAAATAATTGCCATATCAGAATCTTAACTCTGTAAGACATTGTATGGTGATAAAAAAGACAGTTAAAAATTTATATAGATTTTCATTTAAAATGCCTCGCGAGAGGTCTTGGCAGCTTCTGTCAGCCTCTCATAGCAACAGCAGTGAAAGAGAGCATTTGGCTCTAACAACAAGATGATCTCATTACATAGGACAGCAATATAGAGAGAGGAGACAAAACACTCTGTACTAATTTTAGGTTCCACTTGAATCTGTGACATGTATTTAAACTTGTCTTCATGGCATCCTCGTTTGGGTTGAATCTCTTCAACAGCATCTGATTTGAACGGATCCCCAGTGAACAGCATAACTTCTTGGTGCTGCTCTAGCTTCCTGTTTGCTAGTGGAAGGCTTTTAAATTTATTTTGGTACTTTTCTCGCTCAGATTTTTGCATCAGTATCTGAAAGAACACAGTTTTATCTGAAACCAGTGTTTGAGAAACCACGTGTTCAAGCTGCCAGGGTTCAGATGACATTTCAAGTGACCTTATCTTTAGTATTTTAGTCCTGTGTGTTTAAAAAAAAGTCATTAGGAATCCACAAGAAGTACCCCCTTAAAATGCTACTGATTTATATTAGTAATTTGATTTTATCTTTTTTTTTTAAATCATCTTAAGTCACTTCTAGACAATCTCTACAAAGTCAGTGAAGTGATTCGAACTCTGTAGCATATTTTGTGTTAGTACTGGAAATTCTGAGACACCATACCCAAAGCTGATCTAGCACCCATGTGCTGCTCCAGCAGCTTGAAGAACTCCAAGCTGACTGCTTTTCCTGGCTGGGGATTGCCCAGGCCCAGGGAGCTCTGCAGCTGTGCTGTCTCTGCATGAGCACGGGGCTCAGCTGCTCACGGGGTGCCTCTGGGAGCAGCCCGAGCACCAGCACAGCCCTGGGGCTGCTCTGGCACTCACTCAGCAGTTGTGCTTTTCAGAGTCTGCTCCAATCCTAAAGGAACTGGAAATCCCGCTTTAAAAATCAGAAAAGAGGGGAAAAAAAAAAAAAACCCTCCCTCTACAATTTTTTGACTGCAGTGATCCACAGGTGGTTTGGATTATTTGACTATAATCTGAACTATTGGAGTTATATATGAAATATCTCCCTCTCATGCTCTACTGCATAAGCCCAACATAAAAGCTTAGGACTTAGGATGTTAGGCACATAAATCCTATCGAATTTTAGTGGAATTTAGGGTATTATTTGGTCTCTCTTGAAAAATTAATTCTAAATCTTTGCAGGATTAGAGGAAACTCCCACTGTGAACAAAACTTTTTCCCAATAATGCACACCTTTTCCTGAAGCTTCTAGCCACTGTTACAATGTTCAAAATATCACTTCATGCCTGAGGAGTCTGGCAGAAATCTTTTAAAGTTCCCCTCAGTACAGTAGGCTGCAGACTGGTCTAATTTGCAGCAGCAATTTCTACTGCCCCATGAAACTTTGGATTTTCCTTTCATTTAAGTTAATAGAATTTATATAACTATGTTAAGAGTTGCTTGAGGCAAAGAATATATTAGATAAAGGCTACAACAGAGGGTTTTCCTCTTTTTTTTTTTAAATAGTGATTTAGGTGGTTTCTGGTGTTGTTTTAATTGAAATTCTGTAAAATGTATGTTTTTCTTAAAAAGTGAACTTCCCCTCTGTTTGTGACAGCCTTTCAGGCTTTAAAAATGTTAGGAGTTACAATAGCCATCTTAAGCAATATTGCCAATATTTCTTCATCCTAAGGCTCTGTTACCCCACTCCGCCCTGCAGAGTCTGCCCTTGGGCTCCTGCAGCTGCTTATGGTCGGCCCTGTCCTCTGCTTTCAAGAGAGGGCAGATCACAGGTAGTGTTAAGTATTGTAAAAGTTGTTGCCAGGCATCTCTTAGGGGCAGAAGAGTTCTGTTTGAGACAGTTTTTTGTTGCCATTAGCTGTCAGCTACGAGCTTGCAGCTCTTGCCCTGTTCCTCTCCTAGCTGAGCGAGCTGCATTCCCAACTCCCAGAGGAGGAATCTCCTGGTGCTGTTTGGCTTCCACATTATTTACACTGAAACATCCTTGTAGGAATGGAAAGAAGCAAAGGTCGTGTTAACAGCCCCATGTTAAAGGTCAGCAATGCCATGGTAACAGTGGAAATCCATCCAGCTGCCTGCAGAAAAGTGGAACCCCTTACGAAGAGGAAACAACCCAAATAAACAGGGAGATAGATAAAAAGCAATATCTCAGCCCTGAGCCACGTGTCGAGTGGAAAGGCAACATTTGTGAGCTTCTTGGGTATTTCCTATACCGAACTTTGAAGTGCCTCGCTCAAAATAAAAGCCGCGGCGAGTATTTCGAAAAATAAGTGCCTTGCAAATGTTCTGCCTCTCAACCCGAGGCTTTCTTTTCACTGCAAGTGTGTAATGCAGCCAAGTGTTGTTCAGTATCCTTCCTGTGCCTTCAAGTGTGACTTTTATGGGTGACGTTATGTTTATGGGGCTTTGTTCATCCTCGGCCTCATGTAGCCCGCTGCTGCTTCCTCTGAGGCTCTGCCGCCGCACCGCAGGGTGTTAATTTCCTGTTTTGAGTCTGTCACAGACAAATTCAGAGCCTCGATTAAAACACAACACACAGATACATGCTGCTGACAAAGGCACTAATAAAACTCTAAAGTTTAAAGGTGGCCCTGGTGTTTCCTCACCAAGCAGCACGAGGACCTTTCACCTCTTGAAGACATGCTGTTTGCAAGGGTTTCTTTTCTTTTTAATTAGGGCTCGCCTGAATGACTCTTAGCAAACTGTTCTAGCATTTGGTGTGTTTGGTTTATGGATGTATTGACTAGAAAACATGCACAGCTTACTTGAGCTTTTCTTTCAAAACAAACCCCAAACCTCAACAAACCCCAAACAAGGCTTATCAAACTTACAGGAACTGCAAAGAGAAAAAAAAAAAAAAAGGTTTAAGCAGTAAGTGTGTTGATTAGGGTGATGGGTCTGGTATGTGAGACCTTGCAAGACACATGCATGGGCATCCGTATTTCCTGACCTCTTATCTTGGTCACTGAGCAGAAGGGGCTGGGGAAAAAGTCAGCTTTTTCTTGCTTTAGTGAAAGTCCTTCCTTTTGCACTCACAATCACAAGTGGAAAACTTAAAAATGTCATCACTTTGGCAGGAATTTTTAGAGGGTTTTGCCTCGCTTGTTTAGCGGTGTTTCAGCACATTTATTTTAGATTATCCTGTAGAGTCGCAGATCTAAGAAAAAAGGAACCTTTCCTATTACCCAGTACATGTTTATTTTCCTGCTCTCTAGTGTAATGTGTTGTTCCTAGCACCACTGTAAAAACCCTTCCCCCCCGGATAAATTCTGCACACACGTTTACAAGGCTGTGTTTTAAACCTGGATTTGTTCTAATGGAGGCCTTGCTGTTTTTCTACAGTGTTGGGACCATTCTTTTTCTATTTCCAGTAAAACATTACTTATTTCTGTATCCTAATTAATTTTAACCTTTACAAGTATATTTGGAACCTGAAGTTTCTTACCTAGTCATTCTCATGTATGACATCAGACATGCTAGTTTGCATGTCTACTACATCTACTCAGAAACCCAAATATGTCATTAGAGTTCTCTCATAATCAAGAGGGAAATTCTAGAGTTTCTCTAGCAGTCTCAGAGATCGCTCTTGCAATATGTTTAACTAAACTTAGGTTAGTTATATATGTTGAACAAATTTTGTAGCCTGATTTCTTGCAGATATGGCTGTGCCCCTCTCCCTCATATTTGAGGAAATACCAGTCTTCAGAGCCTTCAGACAGAAATGGCATTTAAAATCTTGTAGCATCTGCCTCTGACCATCTCTCAGTGGCTGTCTGTAAGACTGCCATGTCTTCTTTCTTCCTTGTCCTCCACCGTCCTCTGTATGAACTTACCTCAATGACTTCTCACCTCTCCTGTGTACTTCACTTCAGTGGTGCCTTCTGCTCACACCCAAATTCTTTTTCCCTGTGAAATCAAGTCCCAGTGTGGCTGCAAGGATAACAGCAGGCCTGTTGCACGGAGAGGGCACCTGGAGGGGTAAGCCTCACACATGCTGGAGATGTTGTGTGTCAGCCTGTGTGCTTCTGGCTGGTACTGGATGGACAAAGTCAGCTTCCATCCCCACATTTCCTCTGCTTTTCTGCTGCAGAATTTCCCCCAGCTCCTGGACCATCTGTGTATGCTGTATGGTAGTAGAAGGAAGAAACTGCAGCTGCAAATTAACTATTCCCTGTGATCTGCCCACTGAGGCCACAGTACTTAGGTGGGATAGCAGGAAAGGTGGTCTGGGTCACACCCTCAGTGGCTCAGGAAGTGACACTGTGTGCCTGTAAGGACACTTTCCCAGGCCTGTGGGGCAGGACCAAACAAATTTTTTGTTGTTTGAAAGCAGCGTCCTGCAGCAAATGAAGTGCTGCAGGCTGTTGTGTGGACCTGACTGAATCTTACCTGATCTATTTGAGCTGCTTTATTTCATTTTCTCCTTCCTTTACTTTTCTATCAGTTGTGGTTTGTCCCCAAGATTTTATCCTTATCATTGTCCAGTTTGCTTTTCCCTTTCAGGGTTTTTTCCATCTAAATCCTCACCAAGGAGGGAGAAGAAAACCCAAACCAAAGCGTTGCTATGAGCTGTTGTGCTGGGTGTTGTTTCTGCTAACTGTTGTTGTCCTAGACTGTTATTTCTGTGTTGCCTATTTAGATGTCAGTGTGGGCAATCCATGGATAGGAAACCACTCTTGCAAATGGTGGGTATATCAGACTTCCTCAGAATAGGTGGATTTTTTGGGCAACAAATGTGATTATTAGTTCCATGTAAGGAGATGGTGTATTTCTTAGTACAGACTGTGCTCTATATGTTCAACAAAAAAAGGAGCTAAACCACACTCTTTCTTACAGGGCTTCAGGCTTCATTGCTGAGACAAGCTCTAAAGTTCGAATTCCAACTAAGAAAATTTTGGCTTACAAGTAAGTCTAAAGCTTTGCTTCTGTGCAGACAGACCTTTTGTGCTACTAGTCCTTTACAAAATAAAAAAACACTGCAAAAGATGGCATAATCAGATATGTAGGCATTCCCTTTGTACTGACAGTATACCTAAGATGCAAAGGGATGAGATGACTCTGTGCTCCTAAGGTGTAACTGGAAAGGGTAGGGAGTGAAAAAACTACTACAAAACTTCCAGCGAAGTTAGAGCATTCATAAGGCATTCTTAACTCTCCCTGAGGCTGGGTTCAGTGCATTTTGAAATATTGTCATATCTTTAAAAAGTCCATTTCTGCTTTCAGAATGTGTCATTGTTACTTGTATGGCTGAGCTGACCTAAGGATTGGTAGGAGAATTAAGCTGTAAGTCTTCTGAGGCAGCAATTCTTTGTTTGAATCTGCACTATATAAACAACAATATGGGTGGCAGCCCATAAATGAGATCTAGGCACGCTGCTCTATATGTATGATACAAGTGTTGGATGAGTGTTCTGCATTGTTCAGTCTTTTTCTCTTCTGAAATGGTACATTCTTCATTGGTTAAGCCTTCAAAGTTTCATCTATGGGGAATTGTACTTTGCAGTGATAAGCTCTTTATTTTTAAATTTTTTTAAAGCTGGATGTTAACAGTGTGATAGCAGCCATTATAGAGCTGGGATGAGCTGTGCAAGAATGAGAAATGTGATTCATGTTTTAAATGAGTTAAATGTGATGCTTTCCATATGCAGGATATATATCCTTCTCTCTGAATAAGACACAGATCTCATGCAAGTCATGGGTTCTATGTTTTTTACAAAACATCTGTGAGTTCTGACCTTTCAGGCTTGTGTGCATATGAGCGAAGCACTGGTGTACTCACACACTGTGGAGCAAACTTCACAGAGCATAACAGAGTAAATCTTGGGATGCATGAGAAAAGCTAGTGGAGCTGGAGGCCAGTGGCAACATGGGGTGACACAAAGGGCCAGACCAACCTCCCAAGGCACTGAGTTGTTTTAGCTAGTCCAACTGCAGTGGAGGTGTTGTCAGGGTTTCTCAATTTTCCGAGTTATGCAGCTGCTGTTCCTAAAGTAATTCAAGTGCAAGAATGGTATGAAAGCAAAGCACTGGGGCTGTTCCAAACTATTTTATGTTAAAGTCATACCTAGCACAAGCTGTGCCTGCAGTGCCTGCACTATTGTCTAATCCATGAAACAGACCTGGGAGTGCTGACTGTCAGTGTGAGGGACACACAATGAAGCAGCATCATCAATAGTGGGACATTAGCAAATTCCATAAGTGTCAAAGGTGTTTATCTGGTCTGACCCTGTTTGAAATTGGACTGTTGCCTTGCTTGTCTCCTGGCTACTCAGGGCTGCATTTTTCCTCTTGTTGTCCAAGAGTGCACATTCTTTCTCTTTAATGCCTTCCCTGTATTACTAGTTTTTCTTTGTTAAAGCTCTCTCAAACTTTGTTCACTTCTGTTTCTGCTCTCCCTTCACTTCTTTGTAATCAAGCCCAACCACCTCTTTCACAGCCACCCTTTGTGCTTCTATTTGTAGCACATTACCTGTTTCTCTATCTGGTGGTCATGATTGCCCACTCAATTATTTCCTGATATTGTCCTCTCCCCTCCTCCACCCCCTTCCCCCCCCCAACCCTGAGGCCACCAGTATGGGTCTGTTGAAGGGAAACTGCTACCATTCTTCCACTTTAAAAAGAATGAATGGAGAAAAACCACACTAAACAACCCAAATGTCTTGAGATGGCATCTCTCTCAGATCTGCAGCAAACTCCCTGAAGGCAGAAAGTGTCCATCATAGTGTATAGAAAAAGTTGCTGATTGCCAAATGCTTCAGACTGGATCACAGCTCCATCCCAATTGCATTGAGATGGTCACAGCCCTGACTTGCTGTATCTGCAATGAGTTAGATGACAGACAGAGTTTTTCTGTCATTTTAAGAAGAATAGTTTCAGCATGTCTCTATCAAAGTTTGGCTAATGTGCTGGAGATGTAGCACAGCTGCAGAATATTTTTGCTTGCATGCCACGAGAATATTCTTTCAATTTATTTGCACCTTGCAAGTTGAATTTAACAAAAATTCCATCATTCATTCTTTTGTTGAAGTCCACGTAGGTGATGCAAGATAAGAGCCTAGTGCCAGGAAAATTGCTGAATTTATGGAATAAATCTGTTGAGCTGTAAGCTTCTGAGGGTCCATCAGCTTGATCATGAACAGGCTGAAGAAGGGCTGTAACAGCTTTTCTAGAAGCTAGAGTCAAAGACAGACGCAAAACAATTTGATTGTTATAACAGGCTATGATATGAAAGAGGTTGCAAACTTACAAGCTGTGAACCTTCAGATTGGTGAGAACCATACAGTTGCTGAGGATACTTGTATAGCCCAATGAAAATCCTGCCAATATTGCTATGACAGGAGTCACTAGATGGCAATATTACCTGTACTCTTACAAATCCAAGCATATGGGCATTGTCCAGCCCTTGGAAAAGGTGTGCCTTGCTCTGTAGAGGTTTTCTGTAGTGTCATCTGTAGTGGGAGCTCAGGAGAGCCATAGGGGCTTTCCAACCCTTTCTGAATGGGGAGACTACTTCAATGCTGGTAACTGCATTCAGAGTGTCCAACAAGCCACTCCAATGGTGTACCCACCAATTCCTTTGCACATAACTGTGCCAGAAGCACAGAGTGATTTAGTGTGTGTGTCCTACTCAGCTGTGCCTGCTGCCAGCAGGGAAGTTGCAGTGGGGGGCAGATGGGAGGTAGCAGTCAACTAGAGGTGTTTCTGTAGCCCCACTCACCTCAATCTGCCAGCAAATGTGAGTTAAGACCCCTTTTAATCTTTTGACTGGAGGCTGTACTGGCAGGGCTTCACATCTGCTACTACTCAGAGAAGCCGAGAGTATCCCTCTTCATTCATGGCTTGGCAGGTTTTGCACATGGTTCTGATTTTGTGTGAAGTTGATTTTAGGTATGTGCTGTAGAGGTTGTGCTAATCTAACAAAATTTTTTGGTAGGATTTCAATTTAGGATTTTAGTACCTCTGTGAGAAGTATAGTTAAGAATAATGCTCTAGCTTTAGCTGTTTGCAGTTGATTGAGAAACTGTCTAGATAAGGTATGTGATATTAATAACTGTGGGTGCTGGACTTGGCTCATTTTGTTGAAGTTTTCTTTTTAAAAATCTGCAGCCATGTTTTAGTAACGTTTGCCTTCTTTTTGAAGTTCAAATTTTCATTGACAAATTTATACTTAGTTCATACAGGTTATCTGGAAATCACAGAACTGTCAAAGTATGCAAAATGTCTGCCTTTCTGCCCTTTTTGCTGCAGATGTTGTTTCTATTATTAACTGTTTCAACTAAAAGTTTCATTGAAAAATTCTTAGGGGGACCCCAACTCAGAAAAGTCCCAATGCAGTTAATAACGTCTTAATTTACATGTGAATGCAAAATAATAAGTAATAACATAATTGCTACAATAAAGAATATTATTTGGAATAGATTAGTAGTTTTCCTTCTCTCCATATTGTTCAAAGTTTCCCACTGTGATGAGGACATTGTACTTTTTGTTCTTGCAGCCACATATCCTATCAGGAAAGCCCATCCCAGGCTCACATGTGGGACATCCTTTTCTCAACTCTATAGTCAGTAGAGTAAGTCTGAGAAACATTAGTTTTTCCTTACCTGCATTGTATTTTCTATTTGGAAACTAATTCTTGAAGAAAATTTAAAAGCCTATTATAAGTAGCACAGTCTTGAAATGGGAAATACTGTTAGGAGCAGCTTCATCTTGCAAATTAGCAAGAGAAATGCAGACATTTATTTTTATTTCTCCCACTAAGAAGAAAATAACTCACACAAGCCCTTTGGAGGTCCTTGCATTTTCTCTTATCAGCCTGGAAAAGGAAAAAAAGAGAGACTTGTGGAATATAAGCTATTGAGCAATAGTATAGATTGGAAGCCACACAGCTGTGCTGCCAATCTATCCTCCTCCCATCAGTTCCTTAATCTCCTATGCTGGTGCTTATCTCTCTGGGTGGATTTCATACATAGACATTTAGGTGTAACATCTTACAGGATTCAGTGTAATATTCTACTAGGGAAGGTTCATCAAAGCAGTACGACAGCTGATAGAGAAGACATCTATCAATTAGAATTATTTCTCTAGCAAGTACAAACACAAAAAAGATGGGAAATATGGTAAATCTTTCTAGTTATGTTCTGAACACTCACTTGAACAACTAAAATTGTATTCACTAGCAACAGCCCCTATATGGGCTATTTGCCCTGTACTTACTAAGCTGCTGGATCCAAGTGGTGTAACTGAAAGCCCAGGCTGAGAATTGCCAGGCCAACTTGCTTTGCAGAGCACCAGGATTTTTCCTGACTCTTATTTGCCCTTGGTGAGAGTCTCTGGTGAGCATTAATGCTGCTGCTTCTCATATCAAGTGAGGAAATTGAAATGTACTTGAATTAGAAACAGATGACTGGAATTTAGAGATGAGTTAAAACTGCTGTAAGCAAAGGGCAAGAGTGATATAATTAGTCTGTCTTGAGACTGGTTTGCTTATGTTACTTATTAGAGTCCTTTCTTATAGCTTTAAAAAGTAACCAAAGAGAAATAAAACCAGTGAAGATACAAACAGAACTCTTGTATCTGAGCTCTACAGTTCACTTTTAGATCCAAAATGTCCCAAAGCAATGCCAGTGCCTGATTCTCTGCTGCTCCAGATCTTGCACAGGTATTTCAGTGGAATCAGTAAGACTGTTTCACTCTGAGATGGGAAGTAATAGATGACATTGGAATTATTTCCTCTCTGCCTGCTGAAAATTTGGCTAGGCCCCTTGATTAATAATGAGAAAATAAAAATATGTAGTAGAATCTGTCTCCTTAATTTTGTACAAGTTTGAGTCACTATTTAATCTATAGGACTTGGATCCATCTGTTTGATGAGCTTGAATTTGATGATGAACTTCTTTGTCTCTGTGGTGATCTCTTAGCTATCAGCATCCTTAAAGGGTATTAAAATGAAACCTTCCAAGGAGGAAAGTGGTCCCCATTACTTTTTGGATGCTTTGTCCAGTGCTGGCTGTGCTCCAGAAGTGGGGTGATGTTGACATCCACTGCACTGATGTGTTGGTTGATGTAACTCTGCTGAATGACTCAGAGAGCTTTGGTTTTCCAAAGACATAGAGCAACAGAAAACAAAAAAGTGAAACAAATCCAGTAACAGATTAGTTCAGATGCTGCAGACAGACGAGGCTCTCTGTACGTAACGCTTGGTTCTCGCCTTGTCCTTCAGAGCCCTTAGCTGTTAGCTGAGACTCTGTGTCTGAAGTACTATCAATGGGTGCACCAAAGCCTCTGATCAAATGAGCACACAACTGCAGATAATTAATTCCTGTTACAGCTGCAGGAGTTGAAGAATAACTTGTGCCAAAGTAGAGCAGAAGGGCAGAACAGTTTTATTGCTGCCAACAGCAGAAGGTTCAGCGTGTTCGTACTGCCTGTCTCAGAAAAGCCAAGGTGAAAGGGGTGAGGGACACATCCACTTTAGTGCCACAGACTCACCTTGTTTGGCCAACATCAGTCTAAGGTTATGGAGAGAGCTCTACCTCAGAAGTGGTTATGATGAAAGCAGTCAAATTGTTTTGCATGCAAGATGTGAGATTATCAGAGAATTTTGACAAATTTCATGAAACTTGTATTTTCAGGACCAGCACCTTTTTTTGCTGTACAATGATCTGTGCAAAGGACCTTCATCTGGAGCTCTGTAATCCTCTATTATTGTAATGGATCATTGGAACTAGAAATATAAAATTATTCATTTCAAGCATTCCTTTTTTCCCCCAAATGTGAGTTTGTTGATTTTACTGTGTTTCATAGGAACATAAAGGTCGTAAGCATTTGTTTGGGTTTTTTTTTCCCCAGTGGAAAAAGTTTTCTTTTCCAGACCTTAAATGCTAGAGAATATTTTAAATGCCTTGCTGTTTTAATGAACAATAGATGTATTTAGCAGTGTAATCTATTTTTTATGTCTATAAGTTAACTTTATTCAGATCTTTCTAGAAAGTTCCCAACTCTAGCCTATCACTTGGGATGTCTTTCGTTTCTCTGCTTAGGAAACCAATTCTGATTTCTGACCTGTCTTCCATATAACAAAGGACTGTAGAGCATCTAGTCTGCTGCTTTTGGTGTTTCTTTGCTCTAGGAGGGGTGTATGTGTACATGGGGAAAGAAAAGAAGAGCTCCTTTTCCCATTAAAGGTAGCAATACAGGATATTTTGGTAGCAAGTTTAAGGCTTGTTGGCACTAATGCACAGTGAACAGTCACAGCATCAACCTGCCTGGAGAAAAGGCGCTTGGCTGGCTGTTGTGCAGCACAGTTCAGTGGGATCACTTGTTTTTCTGCCTTTCTGTCTGCTCTCCACCCCATTCAGCCACAGGAGCTGCCAGGTTATTCTGACCCAAGTGCAGCTTAGACTCCCTGTTGGTGAAGGCGGGGAGTCACTGTATTTTTCCTTTATTTTGCTCCGTGCCCAGACTGGCGTGCCAGGCAGCTGGTGTGGCCTGACACAGCTGAACTCGCTCTGCCCCCTCTTAAGGAAATGCTTGAAGCATTGTCAGCTTTAGGACAGATTTAAGTGTCTGTTGCGCTAATTAAGTTGTGCAAAGGAAAAACGCTGAAGATCTGCATGTCTGGCTATTATGACTTTTCCAAGTAATTACTAATGTTTGACATGCAAGGACTGCCAGTTTTTGAATTGCTATTTTGTTATTGTTAAATTATAGTAAGAAATTACTTTGTCTCCATAACATTCCCTAAAATTGAAAGTACAATTAACAAAAAATCAAATTTTCCAGTTTGTTGCAAAGAAGCATCTGCAAAAATACTCTAGAGGACATGTTGATAACCACGGTCTGCAGCTGTTGTGTTTCTGAGAGCTGTTTCTCAGATCTGTGATCAATGTTGATTTCAGTTTTGTACTTCATGTAGGAATTAAACTTGTATTTATAAAGTCTTGCTCTAAAATGTTGTATCCAGTCTTTGAATAGGGGATGGATTTGACAGTCTAGTTTCTTGTTATAAATTAGGCCATTTTCTGAAAAATTCTTAATAAAAAATTTCATCACCGTGCACAGGATCTCCAAAGCAGAATAGCAGTTAAAATCATATTTTACCATGGTTAAAATTAATTTAAGAACTCAGGGGCAGGCTGTCTTTGAAGAAACATTTTTAGAAGAAAGGATGACTTGTTTCCATTACTTATCAGACTGGAACGTGTCGGCGGGGTGTTTTCCACCTGAGAAATTACCCTCTTCAGAGTTTCGTGAGGCCTTTTGTAATGGTGGCGTTCAGACTTAAGGATCCTGGAACAAAGACAGCTTTAACTCAAGCTTGTACAATTAGGACTCTGGGTTTGTAGCATTACTAATGATGATTACAGTGTTACAGTTTATCATGGAAGGGCACCCAGTGATTATTTGGCTGCTGTTGAGAGTCTCAATCCTCATGCATAGCTTTCCACTAGGAAACATCTGTTCCTGAGTGGTCTGATTTTGAACTTCAACTTCCTATCACATCCAATGCAAAGATGTCTCCTGCTGGTGCTTATTAAAGAAGAAAAAAAGAGAAAAGTATGCTTGGTTAGTAGTGCCATGCTTTGGGGATTTCACTTGTCATCTATGGGGTCACAAAAGAAAAACTTCCCCACAGTAAGTAATAATTTGATGTGTGTGTTTTGGGTTTTCTGGTCTTTCTCCAGAGCACAGGAGACCAAATCCCTTTTTACTGTGGTTAGGCAGGGTACATTCTTCGAGCAGCATTACATTCTCAGGGATCTGGTTCATGTTTTCTTGTAGACCTGTTTGGGGCTAAGACTGCTGGCTTTTAGGTCAAATCTCTTTTGATTGTCAGAGTCTATTGGATTTTTTTCTTCTATATAGATTCACTGGACTAATAATTTCTTGAATAGGCAGAAGGCTGTTTCAATTCAGACTGAGATGAATTAGGTGTGTCTGAAATTAAACAACAAATCTAATCTGAGGTTGCATACTAATAAAATATTTTGCTACAACATGTGTTCAGCATACTGGAAGCTCCGAAGTCTGATGTGCTCTTATTCTTTCTGCAAAAATATTATGAAAATGTCCTTGCTGTTTCTAATCTGACTGGCAACAATATGCAATCATGCTTCAAGGTTCCAAGCATCTCCCTTAACATGTGCCAAAAAGTCCAAAAGCTGCATTTAAAGCTGTGATTAAAATCTTTCATTAGACTTTAAAAAAAACTTCTTCCCCAAAGAAATTGCAGTATGATTTTATGGACCCATCAGCTACAGCATAATAGATAAGGAAAAACCACAAAATTCCATTGCAAAGGTGGTGTTGTAGCACAGTTTAGAGGACCTGATAGCAAAAAGCTAGGTTTGATAATTTTATGAGTCTTTGTATACTTCTGTTCTTCTACAAGAAGCCTTTCCTGTCAGAAGTCTAGTGAATTTTGCTACACTTTCTTAGGCTACAGCTATATGACAGGCAACACAACATCTATTTGAACTCCTCTGAGTTAGAAGGTATCTTCAGTATAAAGCTTAAAAGTGGTCTGATTTAAATGGGCACTGAAATGGCATTGGTGCCTAAAGTCCAATCAAAGTTACTGCAATTAATCCTTTAGAGGGGACTGATTTTACTACTGATTTATTTGAAAGGGATTTTGAAAGATGTAAGAGAAATAACTGCAATGAAGTACAATTAAATTTGTATCATGGAGGCTGATGCATAAAATTTTAAGATTAGAGGCAAAACCAGAGTCTTTGAACTTTGTGATTAGAAGTGGAGTCCTTATTTTCTTCTGTTTAATTCAAGCAGTAAAGGACAGCTGCTGCTCCAATAAATCAGAGCTCCATCAAGAATTGAGAAGGTGAATATACTGTACTAAAGGAATGCAGGACAAGAAAACAAGAAGAATAGGAATTGTTTGCCTTTTAGTCAGAACCACAATGGTGGTGGGAATGGAACAGAATAAAGGAGGGGTAGAGCAGAAGAGACCCAGAGAAGAAAGACCCTGAATTTGGAGAAAAAAGCCTTAGCAATATTCACTGTAGATGGGCTGCAGTGAAACAAAAGCTGTGTAGGTATTCTTGCTTATATATCTTAGCTGAGTGATGGATGTCAGGGCCTTTTTTCCACCAGCCCAGCTTCTGTGCTGTCTTCACACCTGAGGGAATTTGGTCTCCTGCTACCTGCAAAGGGAAGTAGCTGATAAGGGCTGTGTGAGCACACGCACGTAGCATGCAGCCGTGACAGACCCCAGTGGTCGTTGTGTTATTTCAAAGCTCAGAGTGACAAAATTTCCCTCCCCATTTTTTTTTGCTGATGACATGGAATGTAGAGGAGGTTAAGTTACTCATACTGCCACCCTGTTCTCTGAGCATGTTTAACCTGGGGGTCACTCCAGGCATGTGAATTGGGTAGTGATAAGGTTTGCTGCTTTGAATGCAATTGCTAGTATTCAGTTTCCTAACACTTTGCTGGAGGCCTTCAGAGATTAATACAAACACAAACCCACTCATGCTTGTGCAACAGAAAAAGCTCCCTAAAAATGCTCTCTAAATTCTACATAATATTGCTAATTCTCCAGTCAGTAATAGTATTTTTAAAATAATTTCTTTATAGGTTCTATGAACAATATTTGAATATTACTTTGTTTGCAGGTCATTCTGGATTTAAGGTGGCTGCTCATGTCTGTGCCATATGCTCTACACCATGCAGGTCAATGTATCTGCAGGGGATTGTATAAGTGTATATTGGAAGAGAGATTGGCTCTGTAACTTTACTGTCTAGGAGCTTCTGTGTAAGTACTTACATGAGAAGTGGCACTATGTCCTGTTTTCTAAGCATAATAAATAAAACAGTGCATGAGTATTTCTCATTTTAGATCTCTCTTTTTTTTTTTTTCTGGAGATAGGAAGAATGTCCAGGATTTATTCAAAATTTGTCTTATGTAGTTAAGAGGTTAGATTTTAATGCAGTTGTAGCATGTGGAGTTGTAGCTCCCTTATGTTTTGAAGTTTACATTTGCAAGCATTTGTTTTCAAGCAACCACCATTCATGTCTTGTGCTTCTTCAGTACAAATTTTGTTCTGCTATCAGCCTGCCATTGTTGCTACAGTAATATCTCATGGATTACTGTGTGTGCTTCAAGAGTCTGTCAGCTATGAGATCAAAGTCTGTTTTGAAAGCCACTACTCTCACCCCTCTCTCCAGACTGGTGAGTAATCTGTACAATTGTCACAGAAAAAGGGTAACTATAATAGAGGAGGTGTAAGACACAGCTCACTGGGCTATGGTCAACACCAGAGTTGCTTGCAATGTATGTTTGAGTTAAGCTGATTGTCCACTGTGTGGTATAGTAGGGTTCAAAGGTTTTGCTCCAAGATATAGTCCTTGATGTGTGTACACCAGGTACATTGCTCTGCTTTGCTTTGTGCTCAAAGCTGTTCCGTGCCACACTGCTTGGGATCTTATGGTGAAATGGGGGAAGACAAAGATTGTGAGCAACTTTCATTCTTGTTGATTATGTTAGTCCCAAATGGCTAAACCTCTTTGTCTTTGCAGTAAAGATCAAATCCAGGAGGGGCCCTCACTTAAGGAAAATAAGTAATTTTAAGTCATTGAGCTGGACCCTGAATTTCGTGAGAGACAACTCTTGTTTTGGTTTGTAGGACTGTGCTGGAATTGAAAAGACTCTTGGCACAACACAGAGCTAAATAACAGCTTTGAGATTTGGCCCCTAGGAATTTCCTGTTTAAAAAATGCTGGGCTTGGCCATGAACTTCGTGTATGCAGCGCACACAGCGCCAGATGCATGTTCTCTCTTTTGCAAAGCTGAGGGAACTGAAGGCCCTCCTGGATTTTAGCAGGATCTGCAGAAGCTCTGACAGCTGATAGATACCAATGTTGTACCCATAACTCATGAGTTGCCATAATAGCATATATAGTAATGTATAGCAATCAAGTAAGATCTGTAGCTTTACTTAAGATATCCAGAGCTTAAATAGAATACAGTGTACAAAACATTTTTTATATTTCCTGCTTTATTTCATACTTGCATAACTTTTAGTATATGGAACAGCAAAGCATGATTTAAAATTTTAATTTGGAGATAAATATGTAAGGTTTCTGTAGTTCTTTGAAATAAAGTAAAAAGAATACTTGATTGCGGGATAATATCCCTAAAAGTGGTTCACCCTAAGTTGTTCCAGAAGCTGCTTCAGGATCATCACCTGAGCATCTGTTCTTAAAACAAAGCTTTGATTTGATTACAAACAATGCCTCAGACATTTAAAAGCACATCTGGTATAGTCCTGAATCCAATAAATATTTAAGGAGACTTTAAAAAAAACCCCAGCAAAACACAAAA
Source organism: Haemorhous mexicanus (assembly GCF_027477595.1). NCBI lineage: Eukaryota > Metazoa > Chordata > Aves > Passeriformes > Fringillidae > Haemorhous > Haemorhous mexicanus. Next base: position 26,500,484 of record NC_082343.1, on the reverse strand, counting down.
ATCAACAAAACCACCAAGGAGAAACTGTAACTGAGTTGGATGATTCAGCCCCTGAGACAGGAGGAGCTAATGACCAAAGAGTCAGCATGGAGAATTTGGGCAGGATTTGGAATGCCTCTCTTTTGAGGTCCTTGCAAATGCCCAAATGCAGAACCTCACAACCTTTCCATTCAACTTGGAGATATCACATAGATAAAGTTCTGTACAAATATATGGCAGATGCTGTTTTGCACCAGCACAGTACACTCTAGGATAGGACAGCTGCTTCTGTTGAATTAATCCAGGTTCCTTGGTAAGGGGATTGTTAAGGCTTCAGCTGAACAGCTTCTCTGTTGGTTCATATTTTTAGTAGTAGTGGCTTTTTTTATTCCTAACCAGTTTTGTGTCTGTCTCATAATTATTTCCCTAATCTCTTTAGGAGAATACTAGCAGGCTCAAGTAAGATTTCACAAAACCCAAAAAGTGGTCGTGTGTGGGTACAGAAGGTGCACGTGCTTTAATTTCCTTAGGGATTTATCCTGTTTCTCAGCAGAAGAATTTACATTTACATTTCTTTGTTTCTTCTTGGCAAGTCTGTGCCAATATTTCTTATCCCACCACACACTTTTGGGTTGTGGTACCTCTTGGTGTTTTGAGCAACAGTTTCCAAGTGATCCACAGCTGGACTCCTACCTGAGCAAGTGAAAATGTAACATTTGGAAATTATCTGATGTGTAGGTTATATTACTTAGAGTGTTCTCAGTGGCCTTTTTAGTTCAAGACTTGAGACATGACTCTTGTATATCTGCTTACAAATTGTTTCATGACCTAAATGATACACAGATCCTAACAGGCCATAGTTCCTCATGTCATTCAATGCTGTCACATTTCTACTTCCTGGATTTCTGTTTTCACCTGGAGGCTTTGTACTCTTTGTTCTCTTTTGAAGATTGAAATCACTGAAACTTTCTCAATAAAACTCCATCAGTCCCCGCTGACTATAATTAATCTTGTCTAAATAGTTTTAAGGTGTTCTGGCTGATAGTTCTTCTCCCCTTAAGTATCATAAATGTTTTAAGCATATTTCACTGTTAACCCTTCGTGGTAGGAGGAGGAAAGCTTTATCTTTGTTGGGCTGTAGCAATAGTGGGAAGAGTTATAGTTGTGATGGAGAGCAGGGGTAGTTTCCTGTTGGCTGGAGGCGTTTCAGGACTGTGAATCCCCTTTACAAGTGATCATCTTGTTCAGCATCTCTTCTTTTTTAGCAGTTCTTCTTGACTGACTTGGATGGTTTCTTACCACACTTTTGTCTCAATTGCATCTTTGACACTAATTTATTCGGATGTGCTCTACAGCAGACATTGGGATCTAATTCAGGATTTTGGATTGCACTAGACACCAATCAATATTTAAGCACAGGGTTGAGGATGAGCTCCCTTACTTTTGAGTCAGACAGCCTTGAAAACCACACAACTATTGAACTAAAAATTCTTCATACTATGTTTGTGCTTAAACTGGCAAAACCTCATGACTGTTAAAAAAAAGGAAAAAAATTATTCTTGCCCAACTAGAGGATGATAAAGCACTCTATTTATTTAAGAAATAATCACTTTGGGCTAGACTGGGTTTACTTTTCCTGACAGTATCTTCTCCTAAAGTTTTACTGAGGCCTCATCCATGTTTTCAAGCTTTGACAACACTGGCTGAGAGCTATAAAAAAAAAACAAAAACAACCATAAGAAAAAAAAAGAAGAATAATCCAGGAAGTGTTCTGGGTAAATTTAGAGTAAGAGATGGTGGCTAAAAAGTCCTTTTGCCATGACTGTTTACTTTGTTCAAGCAGTGGCATGTGTACAGAAAGGGCCAATTTAACAGATTTCCCTCCACTTAAGGTATTTGGTAGCAGCCATATAGGAGATCTGCTTGAACCATCTACATATGAATTATGGATTATGCAGGGCTTCAAAGTGGGTCCACTAATTTGGCTGAAAGCAGCCTCCTCCTTCCATCTATGTGTGCACATTCTGGGTCTGATTATGAAATTACAGAGCTGCATGGGAGCCAGTGTCCTGCAGGACAAGCTTGTACATTCCACAAGAAAAACAGCTGAAAGCAGGAGCATTTTAAAGGAGAAAAGGGGAAAAAAGTCAGTTCTTTGACCTTTATTGCATCTTCAGGTGATTTTGGAGGTAGACTAATGTTGTTATCAGGCTTTCTTGTTCCTCTACTTATCATCAAATACATTTGTATGGACAGAAAACATAAGAAATGAGACATTTTTCAAAGTATGTCTAAATGGGCCAGTTTCTCAATCCTCTTGAAATATGATAAATAAAGCAGGATTAAGGAATTAAGGAAAATGAGGAAAAAAATAGAAAATGGCAGAAGAAGTGAAGGATAAATTACAATAGAAGTGAAATAATGTTAAAGGTTGAAAAAATTGATGGCTGAGAAAGGTCCACACAAATACTTTATACATCCTTCCCAGTGAATGAAGGTATTCATTGGGTACTGCATCCTCCTCTGGAGCTGCATGCTGGTTAAAAATTATAATTTCTCTTGGCTTTCTCCTCCTTCACCTCACAAGAAAAAAAGCAGTGAAACACAGTTTTGGTGTGACTGTGACTAAAATATCGGCTTTTATTCTTTTTTTCCTGTTCAAATTTCAGCAATGTGAGGCCTCTGTGCTGTGAATGTTAGACATGGGCAGCTGAGTCATACAGAATAAAATGGCAGAACAGTTGACCTGCCATTGTTAGTGTGTCTTATCAGAGCTGGTTTTGTTGCCCATACAAGAGTTTTTCTTTGTACAACTATTCCTCTCTATGTCTGCCCACTTGATTGTGTTGAAACTTGGTCCTTTTCTGTAAACCACCTAAAATTCACAGTAGAGAAAACTCCACGCAGACTAAAAGCATACACACAGATCCTAAAAGGTACCACACGCCCAACTTCTACTTCTGTAAATTTCACTGAGGCTGGAGAAGCAGAATCAGTGAATGCTGAATGATGCTGGCATCATTCTACAACTGAATAATCATGTGGGGCAGTGATGTGAGGCCAATATATGTAATTTATGTGCAGCTGGCAGGGAGGAGTTGAGGAAGACTGCAGGTAGGCAACCTGAATCCAAATGTTGCTTCTTCTTGTGTGCTGTTCATCATGTAGCAGTGCCTGTAAAGTATTGGGTAGGCAGAAAACTGCCACCCTGAAAGGAGCAGAGGATTGTAGAGAAAGATGAGTCAATGCTCTTGCTAGCCAATATTATTTGGTTTGTATTTCCTCACACTAACTAGTGGAGATTTGGTTCAAAATGCAAAAAGTGCAGTGAGGAATCTGGGTGTTATGTTATATAAGAAAATAATTAGTAGAATGATATTTGCAAGCTAACAATCTTACTTTTGAGGCTCAACATTGCAGGTGCTTTGCAACAAAAGGATAATGGATATAAACTGTTTACTAAGTTTTTAGAACCTTTTGCTGTTGTTGTTCACTCTTTGTAAACAATTTAATTCCCTTCCACCTGCCTTTTCCTAAGACCTTATGGGTGCAACGGTGTAAAATTAGCTGCTGAAGCTTTGGAAGGAAGCTCCAGGAAACAGATGATGTGCTTTCAGGCTAGACTGTCAAAACACTTCCCCAGCAGATCAGATTTATTCTGTATTGGATATTCAAAAGGGAAATAGTAAATTATGTTGCTGTGTCCCTTGGCTGAAGAACAAACCAATTTGAATTGAATGCATTATGCTGGAACAGGGAATCCAGTATTTCTCTGGGGTGGGCTGTGGCTGAAGTTGTTCACTTTGTCCTAGATTCTGGAGTGAGTGTCCAGAGAGATGATTTCACGTAGCTCTATAATGAATGACATTTGGAAGAAGCTCCTTCAGGAATGCTAAAAATATCTTGCTCTGTTTAGTCTTTTTTTTTTTCCCTGATTTAAGCAGGTCAGATGGCTTGACAGGAAGAATTTTTTGAAAATAAGAAAAAAAAATGGAGGTATGCATCCTTGCATCTACAGTAGGGGTATAGGAAATTACTGTCAAGAAAAATTCCTACGCTTTTTACTGTAATGGTATCTTTGGGACTTGATTTACAGTAGCCTTTGTCCTGTCTTCAAGTATGCATAATAAGGACAAGGTTTTTCTGTCTCATGTTTTTCCAGGCATCACTAACATCCATGCTCATTTGCAATATATTTCCTATATTTCCCTTCCATGTACAGCAGCATAGTGTAGATACACTGAACTATGGCATCTTTACCAGGAAAAAGGTGGGGGTCACACCACTCTCCCTGACCTTACACCTCTCAGTGCAAGAGGCTGCTGTGACTACATGTTCTGGTCAGATTTCAGTGTTCATATGGAAAGAAAGAATTTATTCCTCCTGTGAAAGAACAGATGGTGTGTGAATACTGACATACAGCTCACAGTGGACCCTCTTAGGCCCTGCTCAAGAGGTCAGACTGTATGTGAACATTGTCATAAAGTTCACTGCAAGGGACTGGTACAGGTGGGAGGGGGGAATGTTGGCTTAAGGGAGTGCTAGCCTGGTTTGAAGTAAGGATAACCAAGAGGATTATTGGAAAAATTTGGAGGCCTATACATCTATCTTCTCAGAATGTGTATTTATCTCCACCCTTAATATTGATTTTTAAAATTGGAATCTCTCAGTTGTTTCATATTTACACTTTCTTTTTATGTATGTATTTTGACTTAGAAAAATGCAAACCGGTTTTCCTTTGATAAGAATCCTCAAGATGTTTTTTATGAGACTCGGTTTCTTGATTTTTATGCTGCGTTTGAAAACAGATTCATAGGTTTTGAAGACAGAGAGGACTGTTGGGATCACCTAATCAGATCACTTATGTAAGACTTCCTTGAATTATTTCTGTTTGGGACTAGAGGAAATCTTTCAAAAACAATAAAGGCAAAAATAGTCCAGTCTTGATTTTAAGTAGAGATTTCCTTTATTAAAAATAAAAACAAGTTACTTTGATTTGTAGTGTTTCATTCAATCCATAGCATTTTAAGGCAGTTTGAGTTCATCTTATTTTCATATTTTTAAATTATGAACTTGCAAACAAATTTGATTATGAGAAATAGGGTTAGGAGAGCCAATATTTGCTATATCTGCGTAACTTTTCCCCACCTTTGGTTGTTCTCTCCTCCCTAGGTACTCCTAGGTAGCCCAGCTGACCAAGGCACTGCTGTGCCATGCTAATTCAGGAGTGTGTGTGTGTTGACTGTCCCCACGTCAAGTGGACTTGCTCTTGCTGCTTTCTGCCTGCTTTTCCACAAGTAGAGAGCACTAAATGAAATCTCTTAGCCACACTTGTTTTTACAAAACTCTGAGATTTCTATCCAGTGTCTGTAAAATGCCCAGCCAATTCCAAGCTGAATGGGGGGGGGGGGGGTGCAGGCAATAGGGGAACAGCCACATTGGCTGAGGCCCATTCCCTTCCATCTCTAAGTGACACCTGGTAAAATCTTGAGAGCTGGAAGAGTGAAAGATGTAATACTTCTAATTATAGCTTTGAATTGACCCCACAGATTCAGATCTTCTCTGTTTCTACTTCATGAGGGCTGTAAACTTTGCAGCTGGCTCCCATTCATGGAGGGTGTAATCCATAATTGTCTTTGGGACGTCTGAAGTTGGATTATGCATATTGTGCTCTCTCTAATCAGGCTGTCGATATCTTTCTCTGCCAATACAGAATGATTTTTCTCTCTGGGCTTTTTCATGGCAACTGGAATATTCCATCTCCCAAACTTGTTTTCAAAAGCCAAATCTGTTGTGTCATTTAATTTAGTAAATCTAACATTAATCGAGAATTCAGTACCACATGGTCATGGTGGACACAGAATTTCATAGATGTTAAGATGTTCTATGATTTTTGGATTTGCTGAGAACTATAATTGCAAGAGACATCAGACACTAACGAGTATGGAAACTGAGCTGCTGCTATGTTGGCAAAGGAGAAATTATTCCTCCAGGTCATGGGTGAAGTGATGAAGCAACAAACTGAAGGGAGTCAACAGCACACTGCCCATGAGCCATTACTTTTGGACTGTGACTATAATGGCTTTCCATATGTTACTGAAAAGACCTTCCATCTTTATTATAGACAGAACTGGCAATAACAGTAAGAATTAATCTTATTACTGAAGGTAGAGTCTATTCGGGCAGTTATCAACATTCATTTAAATTCCTCTGTTGGAGATTTAAACTGGCACAGGCAACTATTGCTGAGGTCATAGGAGCTGCATTTCCCTTGTCCTAAGATGGCCAGCTGGTCTGTTGCGCTGCATGTGTACATGCTATTTTTACAGCACTGTCTGTTTTTGCCAGTGGTGATGCTCCAGAGCACTCCTGCCCAATGGCAACAGGCTTTAGGAACGTAAGCTATTTCATGATTCTTTGCCTTTTCACACACAGAAGTAAAAGTAATAATAGCCTTGGCTGGCTTGTGTAAGGGACCATTAAAATAATCAAATGGACAACATTGAACTCACATGTTGGAAGGCTAATTATGAATGGAAATGTAATTAAAAATAGTTGCTGTCATGTCCAAAATAGCAGAAGGCAAATTAATGTTTCCGTCTCTGCTGTTTGATATGGCAGCACGTTTAAAGATCTACCTTTTAATCCAGCGACAGGGAGGACAGTCACATTAACAAAAAACAAGTACTGTCATCTTCTTTCTGGCACTGACTTTAAATTCAGTTGTGAAATTGTCTCATGGCTTGAAAGGGAAGGTGCTTGCATTGACACTCTGTCAAGACAGCATTCTGAATTGGGTCGTATATACATGCTATATGAGTAATAAGATATGTGGAAGATACATTAGGTTCTGAACCATATATGCAAACTTATTGCACTTTTCAGAAATTTACATTAATATAGGGAAGAATTGTTTATACGTCATAAGTTTTAGATTCCAGCTTTCTTTAAAATTGAAGTAATTTATGAATTTCCTATCTTGGTATGAGGTCAAATTCAGGAGAATCACAAAAACTATAAAAAGGTTGGCTTTTTTCAGTCTAGGATCTAACCATGTTAACTGAAGACAGGTTCCTAAGGCTTCAGCATGGCCCACTGGTTGCAGCTTGCAGCCTGCATAGCTCTTCACTGGCACGTGGACAGAAACTGTCCGAATTTCCTCTCACCTCTGCTCTTGTGAGTCGTAGGTTAGTGACTGCTAGCATGCAGATGGTGAGGAGCACCACAAGATGTTTCCACTTTTATCTTACCTAGTTCTTGACAAAATTAATACCTTTATACAGCTTAAGCAGCTCTGGATTTCTCTTTGAAACCCGTAACTTGTTAGTTCACGAGAAATTCAGTCTCAGCAGCTTAGGTTTGACTTTAATGTTCTAATTAAAATACTGGTGTAGTTTAGGAAACTTTTATTTTTCAGCACTAACCATAATGTTGCCTCTTTCCCATCATGCCCAGGCATTTGGGTTTGGTTCTCAGATTCTGTTTGCCACACAGAAGAGTGGTGCAGGCAGTTAGTTCCTAGCAGTACAAGGTGTGAATGAGCAGCTGAGAGCAGAGATGGATTAAGATTACTTGTGCAGTATTGTTGCTCAAAGTGTAATCACAAGCTCCAGTTCTTGCTGCTTCTGGTAACAAGTCCAGCTTCAGTGTCTCTGGTTTCTCCTTGGGTGATGACTGTGGGAGGGAAGGCTAAAAACAGCTAGAAGGCATTACATAACTTAAAATGCTTTGTGTCTTGAGTTTGCTGGAGTTATGATTCTGGTTTATATGACACCTTCATAAGGTGAAAAAAACAGAAGATAAGATTCTTGCAGGAAGTGATAAACTCACTGAAAGAAGGACATTATCAATGATAAATTGTTATAATAGTGTGTCCCTGTGCAGGGCTTTGGGGAGGTTTCTCAGCACCTTGGTTTTGTTGAAAATTTACACAATCTGGATGATGACACATTTCAAGTTTGTAGGTAACAATCAAACTTAGGAACGTGTGAAATTTGAAGAGAAATCGAAGAACCATTGTGAAGAAATGGGTTGTATTTCTATAAGAGTAAGTGTAGAGGAGGATGCTGTGAATAGGCAGCGGTACAGATGCAGGACAGAGAACAGTGAAGGTAGTTATTTAATAGAAAAGAGTTTGGTGCAGTCATGGCTAGGCAACTGAACAGGCATAAACAGGGTTGTGTGATTGCAAGGACGATGAAGGCAGGTGCTTTGGAAGGCTCTAAAAGGTCACAGCTTTTCAAGCTGCATAAAATGAAGGTTCTGATCTCACATTACTCTGTTGGGTTTAAGTTTTTGTTGCAGATAAAATCAGTTGAGTAGAAGAACTAAAATAGGTGTTTAAGGGATTGAAGAAGCATCTGCATGGAATATTGAAATCAGATTTTCTTAACCTACATGAGAAAGTAAATAACAGACTTTGAAATATGTATGTACCAAGCAGCTGCAAAGAAGTCAATTTGGTAACCATGGCCCTGGCAGGTAGGAGAGGAAGTTAATGGGCATAAAGCAGCACAAGAAAAGCTTAGGTTGGTTCTACTGGTAAGGACAGAGAGATGGTAAAGAACTGGTAAAAATTGTCTGGGACAACTGTAAAGGACCTCCAGTAACAGAAATTCCAGTAGATTAGACAGCCTTCAGGCAGGAAAGACATAGGTGGAGTTTGTCTTGCCTTGGGGCAACAGCAAGTTGGTGGAATAATCTCAACAACCTTTTGAAGACTTTTGTGGCTAATTTTTCTATTGATCTATAACCAGTTGCTCATTCTTTTTGAGCAGTAGTGTAACATGGCTGAACTCTGGAAAAAAGTGCATCCTTATATGCATTTTGCTCTAGAAACGATCTGTTACCCTTTGTTAGTTACAGCTCACAGGCATACTGACTCACTGGCCATGGCCAGGAGCTGTGCCCACTGGCACCATGTTTTCAGTTGAGAAAATCAATGACATTACATACAGGGAGAAGCAAGCAAAGTGTTAGTACAATGCTTTCTTTCAAGGCCAGATGGACAAAAAATTAGTTTGTTACTTAAATTGCTAATATAAACATCATTTCGCTTTGGGTGTCAGCTTGAGAAAAATATCCATAAATACCTGTCTACTTTGTCATTTATATATCACCTCTTTATAAAGCTAATAACATGTCAAGCCAACTGTAATCCTGTTTAAATATGAGATAAGAGGTCTTAAACAGAGTGAGAATTGTCACAAATATTTGATTTCTGACATGGGCCAAACAAATTTAATTTGTAGCATTGTCCAATCCCTTTTCTTTCATTGTATATTACATTATGCCTTTGCTAAATATGTATTTGTGGGAGCTAGCTATGATTACCTCTGTGTGCAGACCTGATGCTGATTTAAATAAAAATGGAAGATGACATGCAGTATTTGTTGTTGAACCTGGGTCTTTATTGATGCCAAGGCTGGTGTTCTCTGTAGTATTGTGTCCAGGAAAATGTGGGGAATGTTGGAATGGCTAGACACAATAAAAATCAGTGCATGTGTCCTGGTTCTGTCTTGAAATGAAGAGGCATAAAATATTAGAAAGATTTGGGAACGAACTCCAAATAAAGCACCCGAATCTTTCACAAACCAAACTATGTCTCTTGAGTTTCTTCCAAATTCCCCACATTTTCCATCTATGCAGAGCAAAGATGTCTAGTTATAGTGCCTGCAGCAAAATTCTGTTGCTTTTTTCTGCAAAGCTGTGTATTCAGGATAGAGTCTCTATACCAAACCACAAGTACAGCTGCCTGTGGTATTCCAGCTCATGAAGGCATCAAGTGCTGGAAGGGAAAAGGGTTTGTACTTAAACCTGGTGTTTGTGGCAGTGCATGTGCTGTGAGAGATGGTTTTCTGGAACACAGTTCCTCATTCATGAATTCTCACATAATGCTTTTAGGGAAAATGACCTTTGCATCTGCTGATGTATTTTAAATATCTGCAGATTTAGAGGAAGAATGTAGGGGGATACAGTATGGGTAAATGAAGGCAGTAATCTTATTCCCCAATGAGTTGCAGCTGGACCAATTACTAAAGATTAGAAGCCGGCCTGATCTTAACAGGCCACACCTGTAACCAATAAGACCAAGTGGTATATAAGAGTGGATTGGTGGGCGAGGAGTCAGATGACTGCTGCAAGGACTAGGAACAGTCAGTGCATAGAGGAGCTGCCTGTGAGAAACATTGAGGAGGTATGAAGCTCTGATAATATGAAATCCTTGCACTATAATGATGTGAGAATTTGTGCTATTTAAGACAACAAATGGTGACCCCCGACATGATTCGGGACTAAATCAAATAACCCCGTGGATTCGGGAGAACAGGATTTGACCAAATAACCCTGTGGATTTGGGGAAAACCAGATCTGACTATATAACCCCATGGATTCTGGAAACAGGACTTGAACACTAAACTATTATCAAAATATATCAACTACAGCTATTGGTGTTTGCTAAATATGAGTGTAAAAGACCTTGAAGATAAAGTAATTTGTAAGATAAGCTTTTGTAATTTGGGAAAAGCTGTAGAACTGAACTAACATTTAGAAATATATATCTGTGCTGTAACATGTTGTTTTGAACACTTGTATAACTCTTAATTCTAAATGAAATGTACAAATATGTCATAACGTTAATTTATTTGAATATGTACTTCTGGAAATGCTGCAACTCTGTGGTTAAAAGTGGGAATTGTAGGTGGATACCGTATGGGTAAATGAAGGTAGTATAGAAGGTAATCTTATTCCCCAATGAGTTGCAGCTGGACCAATTACTAAAGATTAGGAGCTGGCCTGATCTTAACAGGCCACACCTGTAACCAATAGACCAAGTGGTATATAAAAGTGGATTGGTGGGAGAGGAGTCAGATGACTGCTGCAAGGACCAGGAACAGTCAGTGCATAGAGGAGCTGCCTGCGAGAAACATTGAGGAGGTATGAAGCTCTGGCAATATGAAATCCTTGCACTCTAATGATGGAGAACTCGTGCTATTTAAGACAACAGAAGAATGAAAGACACTTTACTTTTTTCAGATATGCTGTCTTTTCTTCTCTGCATCTAAAGTATTTACATTTAAGAGGAAATGCAGAATTGTCAAGGCTCATTAGATAGCTTAGTATGTGTATCTGGAGCTTGCAAGCTGTCTATCACTGATCCCCTAGCCCTACACTAGAAACCACAGGGTCTTTCTAAGAGTACAAATTTCAGATTTGTGGAAACCTGATGCTCATTTTTCTTGTGGCTGCCTAATAATCATAGGGTATTTTCTAAGGCAGAGCCAACATTTAGCTGGTTTAATGAGTCTGAATGAGTAAATAAATCCATCTTTTTGTGCTGGCAGTATTGGACTATTTAGGAAATTGTGCTCATGCTGTTGAAATAGCAAAGATGCCTGATATGGCTGGTGCAAGAGTCTGGAAGTGTTACGTGAGAAAGCTGCTATCACTAGACCTCAAAAGAAAATGATAGTTACCATGCTGACTTTATGAGGCATGTCAATGCTTGCAATGACAGTTGCAGGAAACTGCAGTGACGCTTTCTTCATCCCTCCTGATAGTCTTCTGACCCCTGAGTTGGAGTCTGTTTGCTCCTGTCTGTTGCAAGTTGGTGAAAATAAATTTTCCTAGCAGGGCGCTGTGGTTTTGAGTACCCAGTGCTAGGAAGTGCTAGGGAACATGCTGTGTGCTCGGAGCAGTCTGAAGCCATGTGCTCTCTCCTGCCTTGCACTGAGCCAAAGCATATGGTGTGTGATCCTGGTGCTGGGGGTGGGAAATGGTCCTTGCAAATAGCCATGAAGTAGCACTGCAGTTTCATCCACACCAAAGCTATTAGAGCTGATGAATCTCATCTAGAGGACAGCAACAAAGGACTGGATCCTTAGCCATCTCAAGCAACTGAGAAGCTCTAAACAGAAGAAGGATCATGTCTTGTAATTCAGCCATTTTTTGTCTTTCTTTCTTCATAATTAGATAGCATAAAAGTTGCTGTTGAACACAAATTTAATGGAGAACTGTGAGAGGCTCTGCCTCAGTGGTGACCCACAGTGTATTTTATATGATGAAAGACACAAGACCTGTACCATCATTAGGGAACCAGCAGCATTTGAAAAGTGGAAGACAGCAGGGTCCAAGTCACTACAGAGTGTGGTCGGATGCCCTGGAGTCGTAGCATGGCTGGGGAGTGGTGGCTGGGCCTCCTAAAGCCAGGTACTGAGGTGGTTCTGCATCTTCCACCTCAGAAAGGTGTTGGCTCTACACAGAGTTCCTACTTGAACTGCATGGACACTACAGGCTGTACCTGCCTGTGTCATGGTTTGCTGAAGTCTTAGCGAGCAGCCTTTAAACTGACCTTGATCCATGGATCTCTCCAGCAGTTCTGTTCTTCCTCTGCTTACTGCCTTCATCATACAAGAAATCTTATTTTCTCTTCTCATGCATGTGGATGAAATCTCTGTGGGAACTTGTCTTCAAACAGAGCAGTGTTTGTTGATCTAGTTATTTAGATGGTCCTGTAATGAATGGAAGATCTTATGGCAGTTTATCCTGGTTAGGGGGGGTTGCAAATCTGTTCTTCAGAGGTTTGTGATCCAGTTAATTTCCATCTTCAGTTGTAGTTACCATAGTTGTAGGGGAATTACCAAGAAGTTTTGAAAAAGTCCCCTGTGGTTCTTATGCTGTTGTTGTACTCTAATATCAGCCTTTATTGTCTTCCTCTGAATTTTGCTCACTCGATGGACTATATGATTAGGTCCTTGTGAGCATATTGTATTTCATAATGAAACACACAAATGGGATGATATTATTCATTAATTTAGCAATAACAAATAGAGCTGAGCAAGGTTTTAAATGCAGACACGTTTTCTGATTTAAAGATCTGTGTCATTATGAGTCTTTGGACAGATGCAGCAGAAACCAATGCAAGTTTGTGTTCCCTGCTGTGAAATGGGGACATAGACTAGGAACATACTTCTAATGATACCTATGCAGCAGTGCCTAGCTGATACATGCATCTAATTTTGAACTGTAGAAGAGAAACAGTTTTGTCACTTGTTTCGTAGGTGCTTGATGCACAGTACTCTTGACTCTAAAGGGAGATCAGATTTTGAGATGCACCTGACCATATCACAAATAAATTACACAAATTCTGTTTTTCAAAAGATGTTTCTAAGCTGAAGATTAGTTAGAGAGTTTTGTTTCTTCTGTATATGGCTTTTCTGGCAAATTAAAGAATTTGACATGTATCTAAAGCCTCATTAATAAAGTGTGGTTCTGTCATTATTTTATTTTATTATTTATTTTTTTTAGATCCCAACAGTCAGGGACAACTAATAATTGTAAATAACCAAATCCAGGTCATGGTTGAATTTTAACACCCTGCTGTGGGTCTTAGAAGTTCAGTGGGACAAAATTAAAAGTATCTCCTTGCATACACACTATCCTTCCTTCTTTTATCCTCAGCCTCCTGAAAAGTGAAGAATTAGGGGTATTTTCTGTGAAAAGAAAATGTGCCCTTCAAGACTTTGTGAGAGTTCTAGTTGATTAATATGAAGACAAAAGAATACTCACATGGCACAATTCCTGCCAAATTTAATGCATTTGGGTAGTCCATTGATCTCCATGGGACTACTCCTGTGCTGTATTTTTGGTCCAGTACTTACCACTTTGTTCATTTGGAAAGCTATTATAATTGTTACTGGAGACTCAGAGGGGCTGAAGCCAAGAAACTTGCCAACATCAATTTTTAAAATGGTTTTTTAGAATAAATGTAGAAGCCTAGAGCACCTATGACTCTGCATCTGCAATGTTGAGGGATTTTTTTCAAGCTTTTATTACTAGCAATAGTTGCGAGTGGATGCTGCTGTGGTTTGTCACAGGAAACCGACAGGGCCAGAGTCATCCCTGCTATCAAGGTACTACAGGGCAGTACAGCTTCATTGCACCACTGTTACAACTTGCATCCTGGAATTTGGCAAGCTGGAGCAGTTCTGAGGTTGCATGGTTCAGCCTGTATGTTCTGAGCATGCAAAAAGATCTTTGAGTACATATAATGATAATTCTATGCAGTCTGTCATGTAGGCTTTTCTATTTATTAAAAGGAGAGTGCAAGAGATAAATCTTCTCTTGCTGGCTAGTAATTATCTCCAAATTGGGAGAAGCATAGAGAAAAGTCAGAGCAAGATTTTTGCTTTATTTAAACTTAAACCACCAGCAGTGCAGAGAAAATTAACTTATCTAACATGATACCACTTACTGAATTCTTGTGGCTGAAAATAAAGTTTAAAAAATTGTTGATAAGGGATTTTATACGTATATGTATGCATGTGTAAACATATAAAGACACCATTGAGAGACAAGCTTAATGCAGCCAGTTCTGCAAATGATCTACAGGGAGGTTTAATTTCATATTTTGTCATAGTTACCAGTCTAGTCTGCTAGATTTGTAGGTTGCTGTTTACAGATGAACCCTTTGTTGTGAAACCCAGATTTATTGTTCCGATCCTTTCACTTTCAAATGTTGTCCAAAGGCAGACTAAAGACTAAGAACCTACACAGCTGCTTAAACTGAAATATCTTGCTGGAGTGCAAAGCCAACCTTTCCTATCCTTTTTTAGAAAGATCCTGATATGTGACAATGATGGCACTCAGTCACTGTCATGTTGGGAAAAGTACACCATGCTGTGGTCTATGTTGTTAACATTACACTATTAAAATAATTTTGGTAAGTCTCTGCCTCCTCAGTAATTACTTCTCTGTGAAGCTGTTGATTTGCTGGGTTTATATCAGCTCTTTGTCCTGGAGGTGGTGGTGTGTGCCTCTGCCATGGGGTGTGGTGACAGCTACCCCACTGCTCCAGTCAAACGTGGGCTGCATTTGCTCTTACCTAATACAAAGTATGGTAATGTTGGTTTTGGGCACCTCTCTCAAATCTCAACCCTGCAGCAGATATTGAAAACAAGTTCTGCATCTGATCTCTTCTTCCCAATACTTGTACAGTTACAGTGCAGTGGAAAATTAGGAGCAGGAGAGCTTTTGGCCTATTGAGAGGAGAACCAAAAGAGAGGGATCTCAGGGATACATTTCCCTCATGTTCCTCTGGCAAACATAAAAAATGCTGTGCTCCTGCAGAAATGTGCTTTGCTTTTTATATATTTTTCATATGTATAACCTATGGGGTCTGCATGTGAAATTTCTTTCTGGAGTATTTGTATATTGTGTGTTTTTAGGAAAGCTGCAAAAGATCAGGGTATTAATGATGTTTGTGAAACACATTTATTTGAACCTGACATCATCAAGATGCCAACAGGACTCTGTTAATGACAGGTGACTGACTTCTCTGGGTACCAAGGATTCAGCCCATTTCTGCTTTCTGCTGGAAATTTTGACAATAGGGATTACAGCTGATAAAGGTTATGAGTCTTTCTATAACACAGGCCCTTTCCCTGTTAGGGTGGTGTGGAGAGGGCTTGATTTGGAAAGACCTTTCTTGTACTTTTTCTTTAATTCAGTTCTTGTATGTGAAGTTACAGTCTGTCCCTCTGCATTTAACTCATGGACATGACCAATGCAATACTAAAAACTTTCGTGTCCGTGTGGTTCTTTACAAGATCAGAACTCCAAAGTTTTGGTTGCCTGTCTTCTAAAAGTGGTGTGTGCTTTTTTTTTTTTTTTCATTTCAAAGCAAGATAAATGAGTAGGGCCACAGATGCAGACCTGAATGATTCTAGAGAAACACTTGCCACAAAAAAGGTTGACAGGATCAAAACAACAAAAGGCTAAATTTAGATCTGTATTACGTTATTCAAATGGGTTTTGAAACATTTACCAGCACCTTTGAAATGATGTCATGGTCTGTTAAAAAAAAATAGTGAAAAAGAATTTCTCACTTAACATTTATATAAATAATAGCAGAAAGAAACACTTTTTTGCTGAAATGTTTTCCAGCATTTATGTTTTCCCCATTCTGGCAGCAACAAACCTACTGTCTTCTTTCTCATCAATAACTGCATTTTCCCCCATTATTCATTGTGCTTCCTGGTTGAAGTTGTCTATTTTGAGAAAACAAAGAGCTTTGAAGATAATTGTTTTATTAAATGTATGTAAAAATGTGGTGGGTCAGCTCTGTGGTACACCACCTTTGACAGTCTCTCTTGACACTTCCTGCTGTGCTAAAAATAGAATTACTTGGTACTGTGGTGAAGAATGACTGGGGGCAGGGAGAAGAAAAGACTTTTTATGAGGTAAAGTCAGCCTGTTCAATATGGCAGAAAAGATTCATTCTAGATGCTTCTTGTAATAGAAACAGCGGTCAAGTCTGCAGAGTGACTTAGCTATGGCAGCCAGGGGACTTAAAGACATTTCCAAAGTACCTTGAAGCCATTCCTTGGAAAAAAAAAAAGGAAAAAAACCCTGATGACAGATTTTGATGGGCTTTTTTTGGTACCTGTTTGCTGCCAAATGAGTTATGTAGCTCTTGGCTGATGGCCTGTAGCTCTGAGACTCGGAGTGCATAATTATGAAGCTCACACCAAGTGCATAGTTTAAGCTTGCATATTCATCTTTCTTTTGACGTGTCATATAGCCTGTTTTCTGGAGTCTATCAACTGTAATTACAATAATATAAAATGGTCGTCTGTGTTTTGTTTCTTGTGATCATTTATGTACATAAAACATACGTAGCTCTGGCTGGCCTTTGGTGCTTTGGACTTCTTCATTCCCTTCCAAAAAAAAAAAGGGAGAGGAAAAAAATGGCCACACCAAGAAGACCTAAGGCCTTTTAAAAATGTCTCGTCAGGTAATGGACACCTGGGGGACTAAGTCTGAGTTTATTGGGTGAATCCTGAATCTCCAGGATTTGCTGATCAAACTAGTTCACTAAAATTTGGAGGCACTCCCTGTGTCAGAGTTTGGCTCCCTTTGGCCACTTTACATTTGTGTCTAACTTATGACTCTCAAACAGTCTGTTTAGCCTGTCTGCTCTTGAATTTGCCTTGAGAAACTCTAGCTGTTGTTGCCAAGTGCCCATCATCTCGAGGAAGAGTTATTTATTTTTGATTGTCTCTATGACATTCCGTGCACGTAGAAAAAGAAAATTGCACAGGGATTTTGAGGGGCTTAGATGTTTAAGGAAACACTGCAGATTTATTGAAACAGTTTAGAAAAGCAGAGACTGCTGACAGCGCCCCTTTACTTGATACCTCATTTGACAGAATCACATGCCTTCGATTCAGAGTGTGATACAAATGGGTTTACAGTAGGTCACTCTGACACTTTGCTTTATTCCAGAACCAGAATTTCTGTTCTTTGGGCATTAACCATGTCCTGCTCAGTTCAGGTGATATTTGGGAGGCTCACCTAATATCCTGCACAGAATAAAGCGAGGAGAAGAATTAAAGCAATTCCTCATACAAGGACAGAGTTTTCCACTAGGTGCCAAGAGACAAACTGCTTGGAGCATATCTACCAGCTGTTGCTGGGGTGATACAATAGAGAAGAGAATCAGGACAGGCGGTGACCCTGGCTCAGGTTTAAAATGAAATTTAGGCAGCATTTAAAGTTGTGACGCCCAAGTGACTGCAGGGTCTGTCTGCTTTTGGAGCTGATTTATACTGAGTGCAAAGCACATGTCCACACCACGCTGAAGGGGACAGGGTGGGGGGAGTGGGGCTGCAAGATGCTTGTGTTAGCAGAGATGGGGCTGGAAATGGAAAATATGTTGCTGGATTAAAATAGTGCTGTAGGGGATCTGACAGAACCTGCTAAGTAGCTGAAGAGATGTTCTTGGTGTGACTCTCTGCACAACCAGAGTGTGGGGAGGCCCACTTTGAGCTCATGTTACCCCAGACTTCAGAGCTGCAACGTGGCCATTGCTCTGGTTTTCCAAAATGCTTCTGAATAATAATGTTCTTCTCTTAAGTGGTTTAGACCTTTGTACTGGTTTAACAAGTGTCAGAAGAAACTGTTGTGTATTTTATAATCTGGGCCAAGTGATCTTTCCATTTGGGGAATTCAACCTTTTAACATTTTTTTAACTTGGGGACCAAAATTAGTCAGAAAATACTTCTTAGCTGTGTAATTTTCTAAATAGTCCTTGTCATTAGGATTTTCTAATATTGCCCATTTTTGAATGTAATCTTGCTGGCAGAGCCTACTCTATTCCAGGAATAAATTACTCTCAAAGGAGAGTGACTCTTAATGTTTCCATCGTTACTTCACATGGTGGAGGTTAAAAGCCATGTTTTCACCATAAAATGGGGAATTTTTTTTTTTCCTGACATAAGATTATGGATCTTGAGATAACTAGCTGATTGTAAAACCAAAGCAAACCAGAAAATGATTCCTTTCCTTCTGCCAAGAAACCCCCCCTTCTACTCCCCCCCTCCTCCCAATAGTGTGTTGACAGTTTATACGTCTGACTGTAATTATGCATACTAAGATAAAAATAAGCCATGCTTCTTCTGTTACTTATCTCAATGTAAAATCCTGCTTTGACATAAAAAGCATACATTTTACTGTTATTTTTCCCTTCACTTAAGGGGAACCTCTGGTTGTGCAGTATGTGGGAGGGTGTTTCATTGACTCTGTATAAAGGAGCACACTCAATACAATTTTTTTGGCAGCTATAGGGTTGCCAGCTATTTTGTAGGCCAGTCTGATCGTGCATTAGAGTTTCCATCACTGAATATCCCCGACAGGCTGAATTCAACTCGGTGATGTCAAAGCCCAGAATGACTCAATAAGGCAGAAGCAGAAACATGGAAGTAAACTGCTTTAGAAAGTACTGCATGCAAATAGATGCACCAGATGCTGACAGGGAGATGTGAGGATATCCAAATGACTGACTAACTGCATGTGGAGCCTATCTGAGTGATATGCTCAGAGGATGTGCAAAGTGAGACTGGTGAGACTCCATTTGGCTTTGGAGTTAATGGGCCGCTTGAAACAGGTGTGTGTGATTGGCTTTGCATGCAGAAGCAGATCTGAGTGAGAGGAAGGATGTTTAAATGTGAATTAAGTACACAGTCAAGCTTTATTGCTCGCGTGTAACCATTGTGCCTCATTTTCTTACCTATAACACAGAACTGGGGGTGCCCCTTGCCCTGTCCCTCAAGGTGAGTTGTGAGCATGAGAACAGCTTTTATTCTGACAGGCTTTGTTAGAGCAAGATTAAACTTTTTTAAATTGTTATAATTATTTTAGGCAGCACATGGTCCTCAGTCTTCACCTGTGCTCATGCAGTCTGTGTTGCTATTACATTTGCCTCTGAAGTTTAATTTAAAATCTCATCAAAATTCAAAATGAAACTGTCAGGTTTTTTTTCCCCATTTCACCTAGTTTTGATGTGAAACTGTACATTTCTTATAGTTCTTTAGATCATAAAGCTTTACTTGAGGCTGGGCCCCAGTTGACTGAATAGTTATGCAAACATTAGCAAATTTTCCCTTGAGCTAAGTTTCATGTTTGCAATGAAGTCTGAACTTAGGCAAATTTGGTGTGGTTTTCATTGCAAACATGTAGGCAATGCATGAAAGCTGTGCATTTTCCTGTCTGCTCTCCAGAATGATCTAATTTTTCATTTTTCTGAAGTCTCCTTTGTTAATGTCATAGCAGAGTTGTCATTAATTTGCAGTTTAATATCTTCATGTTAGCCATTAGGTAGAGTGTTTGCTGTAATTTTGCAAGGCATTTTTAGTAATTTAGGCAATTAGAGTTTGACTGATGGTTCGCATATTAAGACTTTAGCCCATGCATTAAAAAAAATAAAAAAAAAAAATCTCCTTTTTCTTCTTTTTGTAGTCTGAAACCCCAAATGTACTTTTGTTTGTTTGTTTACAAGCACATGTCATTTGAAACAGAAGGCTGGCATATTAGTGTGAATGTCTAGTCCCCTTCTGCCAGATTTTATATTTGGGCTGCAGTGGTGGATGGCTGTTGTTTTTGCAGGCTGGCAAGTGTAATTACACAGAGCCCTCCCACCCCCTCACGGCACACTGGGAGTGTCTAGCGCTGTGCTTTGCAGTCCATGGAAATCTGCCCTTGGAGCAGGAGCCCTGCCAGCTCTGAGCAGTGCTAACTGAACTTCTGCCATCAGCAAAAATTATCTACAGTTATACCTAAAATCCCCCAGTTGTACCATGGATGTAACATGCGAGGTCTAGGTTCTTTATGCTCTTTTGTTTGTTTTTAATAGATTTTGGTTTCCTACTCCATTTCAGTTCATTTATCAGCCAGCTAGGAAAAATTAATTGCTTATGCATACTAACTGCCTACGGGAAAACTTGCACCTTTCCCCTGTTCCTTCCCTCCTTTCCTCCTTCCCTCCCTTTATAAGCACAAAAAGGAATATTTCTAAGCTTGTGCATGAGTCAGTAATCTTGATTTATTGAGCTGAGATACCTTTGCCTGTATGTGATTAGAGACAAATTAGAAATTCTTGTTGGTGCTAGTTTGCAACCCCAGATGTCACAGCTTTGAACAGAAAAGAGAGCAGAAAAGTTTGCAGCAGTCCTGAAGCTGCAGAAGCAGTGACTCTTCTTGCCTTATGCTTTCCCCTCTCAGCAGGGTTTGAGGAAAGCAGTGTGTGCTCTCAGTGATTTCCAGACACAGTCAGATATGCTAGCTTAAATTTCCAGTGGAAGTGGTGCATTTCCAGTGAAACACTGGCATTTGCAATGAAATAGGAGAGCTGCAGGCAGTTTTCTTTTACAGATCTTGCTGTGGCAAGGGAGTAACTTTGTGCAGGGGGATATTCTGGGAGGATGGGGTTTCTTTCTGGGCCCATTAAAAAGAGTTAACTGAAATTACTGGTGTATTACTAGTTATCTAACAGGACAGTTAATAGGATATTAGTCTCTGAATTCTTTTATCCTTTGCAAGCTAAGGACATATCGCAGAAACGCAGGAGCTGTGGTTTTCCAAATCCAGTAATTGGTGTCCTAGTACCCAAGTGGCAATGAATATCTAGTGCTTTCCAGCAAGAAAGGCTCTGTATGAGCAACTGGTCATTGTATAATGTGGTACAGAGGATATAAATTAGATTGATTACTGAAAGGGAATCTGTTTGTGTCCTGAAATAGAGTATTTAGAGACTATTTTAGGAACAAAACTCTCGTATTCTTTTCATTTATATTGTACATAATGTTACCAACTCTTAAATGCAATAAAGAGTTCTCATTTATCCAAGCATGTGCACAGTAGCCCTCAGCAGGGATTTTGTTGGTTATCCTGGTTATACTCCTGGAGGCAGAAGGAGGGCTGCTTGGACTGGGAGCAAAACAAAGTTCACAGGACATGGTCCTTTACAAATGTAGGGACATTATTATTGTTTTCCAAACAACCAAATCCTCTTGTTTTGCTAATATTATTTTGTTACCTCATCCCTCTTCCTCGCTTGTCTTTACAGCTGAATGACCTTTCATGTGCATAGGGTCAGTCTTTGAGATAAATGTCCATCTGAAGAAAGAGAAACAGAAGGTATCACAGTGATAAAGCTACAAGTTTGAAGTTTCTTTTGAGCAGGCAACAAATCTACAAACACATTCAAATGCATAAATTTATGCTTATTACAGCTTGATATGGTTACATGATTTTGTACACTAGCTTCTGCCCAAACGTTTTATGATGAACAGTACACTAGTTCAAACAGCAACACCCCCCTTCCCTCCTCTTTCTGTACATTTGTGCAAGTGTTCGGGTGAATTAAGTGGCATGCAATGTTAAAAGAAGAGGGAAATGTAAGAAAATAGTGTAAAATAATAATGGAAAAGCTTGTTTACTGGTAGTCATGATGAAAAGCACAGCAGCCCCCAGTATGACAACTAAATACATCTAGAGCATGTAGGTACTTGGGCTTCAGCTGTTTAATGAAAATTGATTATACCTTTTAACCCTTTGCCCTCCAGTTTGGCCATGCAGGCGCTGTATGGGAGGAACTGTAACAGGCAGTGGATGCCAGTGCAGGCACGCTGTCTCCTAAACTTCCCTTCAATACAAAACCTTGTTCTCTTTGTAAGCTTGCAGTTGGTGACAGCTGGTTATATTGGGAAAACAGGG
Organism: Haemorhous mexicanus; assembly: GCF_027477595.1. Taxonomy (NCBI): domain Eukaryota; kingdom Metazoa; phylum Chordata; class Aves; order Passeriformes; family Fringillidae; genus Haemorhous; species Haemorhous mexicanus. Next base: position 26,478,455 of record NC_082343.1, on the reverse strand, counting down.
CTCTGGCATTTTTCAGCTCTCTTTGGTCCGTTTGTTGCTCAGCTAACATTGGCATCTTTTCACATGTATGTTTTGGGTTGGTATAATTTTTTAGCAGGTCTTTCCCTATTCCCTTTCTTTGGCTCGCAACTCTGAACCCTGTTCCTGCTGCCTCACCTCCAAAACTCACACCTCCACTATTTTTATGGCAATGGAAAAATCAGGAGTGACACAGAGCAATTCTGGATGATTGCTGAACCACCCCTGGATTGTCCGCATACCATGGCAGTGTTCACCACTCTGCAACAGAGAAAGCAGCAGACTCTTATTGCTATCACTTTAGGGCAGTTTTCATGAAGAAGCTAGAGAACTAATAGCCTGAGAGAGTTCTTCTCTTAGGGTACATAATTCTTTCCTGCTTTTATTCATCCTAGTTTGCATTTTGCTGTGAGTTCTTAGAAAGACTTGTAATTTTTAAATTTTTATGTACTCCCACAGCTTTGTACACAGAATTTAGCTGAAGTTTGTGTACCTCCACCGAATGACACAAGCTGCAGGCAATTCCTGTCTGTATTTTTTCTCCTTTTCCTTCTAGGTTTTCCTTCTAGCTGCTGCTCAAGTACCAGGGGAACCTCAGTTCTGACTAGTTTGTTAATGAGTAATAAGAATTCAAATATCTCTGGTGCAAACATGTTTGTTCACGGTATACAGCTTTGTTTCTATTAGAATTACAGATGAAAGAGATTCTAACACTTGCAAGATATTTAGTGTTTCAGATGAATTTTATTTGCTCAACTTAATTCAGGCTCATCAATTCACTTGCTTTCTATGAATCTTTTCCTCCCTTCCTACACCCATCTGTTGGTTCCTATGTTTTTTATCTCAATTTTTTGTTTCCTCTACATACATTTTTGCTACTTTTGTTGTTTAAAACAGAATTTTGCCTGATTCAACATAGCAAACAAAACCAAGGACAACATGGAAAACATCTGAAAAGATTAGTGCCAGCTGCAATCATGTCAGCAGTGCAGTTTATATTTAGAGGGGAAGCGTGCTGGAGAGGAGGTGAAGAGTTCAGGGTGGGATTCAACCTGACTGCTTGGATCTGAGTGAGGAAGGACTGGCTGCTGCTAGCATTGAGCTGGCCTTCCCAGCTCTTGTACATGGTGCTGATTTCAGTCTATTATCAGGGCTTTTTCCACTGCAGCCTTAGAAAAGCTGTTTGGAAGGAGAAAGGTACACCAACACCCACCCTTTTGTTGGGAAGGCATAAGGAGCTTCCAGTGTTCTCTATTCTTGCAAGTTATCTGGCATAAACCTGACTTAATTCTGTATCCTTTTCAGTGGACCACAAGTCCTGATACTTACTGTGAGTTTTTCTGTCTTGATAATTGCATGTTGTCTTTCAGTGCTTGTTTTTCACTTATCCCAAAATTCATGGCTCTATTCCTACAGTCCTCTTGTCATGGAGGGAACTATTTATGGATCCCCATGTTACACATGAGGCAGTGACGCTGACAGAGTGGTCACAAAATAAAATTCTGGAAGAGCAAGTATGCAGCAAGCCTCTGTTGATAGAAATATAGTTGAAATTTGACCCATTGATAGGTTTTGGACATGATTACTGTATCAGTAGGCTTTGTTGCAATATTTCCTCCATTTCTTGTGATCAATTTCAGGAGAAAAAATATTTTTTTTCGAATATTACACTATCTGCTTCTTGTACAACAAATATAAAAAGGAATTTTTAAAAAGCCTAAAGTCAAGCAAACAATAAAGCATTTCTTATCAGGTCTTATTTAATGCCTTTTTGAAATAAGAAATTTAATGAGAAGTCTTGGTGATGGAATGTTTTTTCCTCTGTGTTGTCTTCACTAATGTACTGTTGAAAGCGAAGATTAGAGGTTCCAGCTAGCATAAAACTGAAAAATTTGAAATAATTGTTTTGTAATATTATAATTCAGAAAGATAAGAAAATAGTAGCTGCTGCCTGTTAACACTGTAGACAGCAGGGCATCTGGAAACTGGAAATAAAGCCATTACCTCAAATGATGTCCTTTATTAGTTGGAGGAAGTGAAATCTTTCAAAAAATGGCCTGCAAGAAGTAGAAACAAACATGAAAAACATGAAAAAAATTATTACTTTAATTTTTAATTTGTGGAGACTGGGATAAGCAGGTCTTATGCCTCAGCATGTGAGGAAAATAACCTACTTAATCACATCAGTATGGTTTGATGGCAAAGTACTTTGTAACCACAGCAGTATCCATTACCTCTTAAATAAGACTTAAAATTTCTGGAAAGATTAAACCTGAGTGATAGCAGATATATCACTGTCAGACAGAAGTAACAGCCCTTCCTGAGGTTCCCCAGCATTCACTCTCTGCACTCCCCCCACTGCCACGTGTGAAGGCATCCTGCAGTGAAAGGGTTAAGAATGCACAAGGGTGAGTCTTGTAGCTGAATTTATCTTGGTAACCCAAGATCTTCGTGAATGTGGAACACTGTTACTACTGCAGCTATTCTTGTATTGGCTTCCCCACCAAGCCCTGACATGCTTTTGTCCATGTATGCTTCTTGAGTTTCACTCCAGGGGGAAGCTTGGGCAGATCTGGTGACAAACAGGCCTCAATCCCTTGCATGCTTACTGAATCAAGTTGTTTATATTTTCCACACATCCTGCTTTTTTTTATGCTGGAATTTTTATTTCCCTGTACTTTACTATACTCTTGTGTACTAATTAAGATTGCAAATTATTTAAGAATTTTCCTTTGAGAGGAGAAAACAAGTGTAAGTCTCGAATTCTTCTTAGTTTTTTTATTTTTATAATCTAGAATTTAAATAAGGAAGTAGACAAAGGAAAACTGTTCATTGTGCTCACAAAAGTCAAGTGGACTGATGCATTTAGACATGGACTCCTTGCAGATGGCAAGTACAGATGTGTATTGTTGGAGGATCATGATGGAAGGCTGAACTTTTTCTCAAGATTTGGCAGTTCCTGTACCTTCTGGTCTTTCCAAGTGAATGCTTCTATGAAGACAGCAATTTCTGATCTTTATCATGTGAAATAATTTTGTTTTATTTGCTGTGGACAGTGGCTCGTATCAAAACCTGAATTAGGTCTTGTTGGGGTCTTGGGAGAAAACGGATTTGCATTTTTGCAAACAATTTCTCTATGCTGTTCATTTTGCTGTATATTGAGCTGGGTTCTAGATCCAGCTATGCCCACCAAGATAGTGTTAAACTACTGAATCCAGCTGGTCTGGCATGGGCTATAGCTCTGCCCTGTCATGGTGCTGGGAGGTATGTGTTTTAATATCACTGTTAGTGATTATTACACATGGGAACGTTTCATTGCATTTGCCTTACCCCAGAGTATTGCATTCAAATGCAATTCCACTAATGTCTAGGAGCACGGTGTTCTGAGGTAAAATGAAGAACCTTGCATATGCTCAGGCTTGGTTTCAACTCTTTAATTCTTCCAAGCCTGGAAGCTCAGGAAGCAGCCAAACTGGATCAAGCTTCATTGGAACAATAAGATGAAAGGTTGGGTTTATAGATTAAACTGATATTTATAATTTATGGGATTGGGATTGTAACAGTGCTGTTACTACTCTGATACCTGAAACGGAATTCTGATAAATCATTAGAAATCTTCTTTGGTAAGAGAATTTTAAGCCAGACTTTATTTGGATGAAATTCCTATTATCCAGAATAAGAACATACCCCAAATGATTATTATTTTGTATTTTCTTTTAAGTCTTTTCAATTTACTTGCTTCATTAAAAGGCTTTGGTAGGGAGAGCAATCTTTGGAATCGGCTGGATGGGGATAGTTGTCCTTGGTGCCTTTCCTAAAAATGTGTGTGTGTGCAAATGTGTGTTTGTGTCTGTAGATAATCTTCCTTATTTTGGGAAACCTTTGTTTATATAGATTTAAGATTCAGTTGTAGAGAGTGATAATTAGTCTCCCTATTATCACTGCAAATCACTACATCTTTATTTGCAGACATGAATAAATACTTAGTTAATGTTTATGCCTAAATAAATAACTTGTACCAGAAATTATCTTTACATTTTGCTGGATGACTCTCTGAAAAAGATATGAGTGGTAATATTTTAAAAATAAACCTTAATACTGAAAAAAGTGCTGGAATTCAGAGATGTTGAATATCCATTTTTGAAAATGCATAATGGAAATTTTCTGTCTCTGGAAAAACAAACAATAAGCCTAGAAGTTCAACTCTAGGCTACCAGTTTTAAAAATAATTGGGTCATATCTCTTCACTTCCAAAACTGGTTATCTATTCAGAAGGGGAATTGTGAAGTTGCATATGCTCTCACTCTGAGAGTGAGGTCCTTTGAGATCAGTGGGTGTGAAGTGCTGAAGAGCTGTAGCATAGACTTGCTCCAAATGAGCAGAACATTTTTTTGAGTAGGAGACAGTATTTTTAACCTGCTCCCTCAAAGCTGGAATGATGTTTGCTCAGCTGCTAGTATGATTGTGGTGAAAGATACAAATAACATAAAAAGGAAAAGCAAGTGGCTTGGTGATGTTGATAGTAAATACATTCAACAATGTTACTATTATGAGGACACTTCCTTTTTTGGGAAAAAAAATGCTACTCAGCACAAAATCAGCAGAAGTTCCTTTCCTTCCCAATTCTGTGTGGGACTAAACTTCACAATTTACAAGTCTATGGTCTTTACAGTAAGTTGATATAAGCAATGCTGACTACATGCCTTGCCCAACAGTGTGTGGTCAAGTGCATGCTAGTAAAGATGAAAACTCTTAGTGGTTTGGCCCAAATTCTTTTGGCTCCATAGGCATTCTTGTGCTGCACGTCAGAATGGAAACTGAAATCCTCTGAAATCCTACTACAGCTGAGATTATAACACCATGAGTGAGAAAGGAAGCTCTCACTCTGTAGGCAGACATCTCAACTGATTTCTCACCAACGTGATGTTGCTTGGGATCTCCCGTCAATAATAGAGTCCTTCTTAGGGTAAAATGTGGCAGACTGATTTGAAAAAAGTCTACCAGAGGACGGCAAGATGGGGGGATTGCTTAAACTCCAGTGCATTTCTCAAGATCAGGCTCAGAGAGTGCCATTGATCTCACTCTTCTGCCTGTGTAAATTTCTGCCATCTGAGAACTCTGGTGGGATGTTTCTGAGATAAGAGCCTCAGCTTTGATTTAACTGCTTGCTGAGCTGTGATGCACTGCTGAGGTGCCAAGCTCATGGATGATCTCAATGGTGTAAATGCCAGCTGAAAATATCAACAAGAGTGAAAATTACACAAAAATTTTCCTACTCTCTATTCCCCAGAAGCAAAAGACCTGAGATTTGTTCTTTATCTTATAATTAAAAAAAAATGTCTAATGCAGGCAAGAATCTTTACTCAGTATGATCCTTGTAGTTAAAGAGTGGAAGGGGAAGCTCCTCAAAGGACTTTCAGCTTTTTATCTTTGCTGAATCTATTAGGCATGGAGGTCCCAAGAACTTCAATGAATCTGTTTGTCTAGATGGGCTTCACTCATGCTGAAGTGGGGGTCTAAGGACAAAATCCCAGTGAGACTGAGTGGAGTTATCAAAAGATGAGGATACCTCTGAGGGGCTGGGCTAACCTCAGTGAACAGCTGTGGAGGTTTCAGTGTCTCACCCCCTTTGAAACAGAAATGCTAGGGAGAGTAAGGCCCTATGGGCTGATCTTTCCCAGGTTAGAGAAACTGACAACAGCTGTTGGAGAATTGTATAAGTTGGCTTAAAATTTGAATCTTTACCACTCTAGATCAGCACTTTCCTGTGCTGCTTGGAAAGGGACAGAGGCTCCTCTGTTCTGGAGACTGCTAGCAGCTTTGTCCTCCATCATCACGTGCATAAGTGCTGGAGTGAATGTGAAACACTGGCCCTCAGGAACATGAAATCAAAGGGTGCACTGAAGTGGTGAACGTGAGTGAAGCGTGGGGAGAGAAAGCTGCTCTGGGAGGATGGTGCACAAACTGTAAAAGAAACTGTTGTGAAAGGCTTGTGTATAAATCCCTGGGACAACTAGGGATTTACATGCACTAGGGATGTACATGCACTTAGTACATTGAGTTGGGTAGTTCAAGTCATTTGTGGAATCCTAGTTCCTGCACAGTGTATTTTAAGACCTTTGTAGGACAAAAAATTAACTTGTGTTTTAAGTAAATTTGAGAATATATGGTATGGTGCCTGATACTTCCTTCAGACTCTGCATCTACAGGGAGTGCTCCTTCCAAGTGCCAACTCCTTTAGAAAATTTTCTCAATTAAAAAAAAAACCCAAGCCAAAATGCAACAGCCCACATCCCCAAACAGATAACTCTTTAAAATATGAAAGCTGTTTTGGAAAAGTTGACTACTGATATGTTTTCTCAAAAGCATTTAAAAAGTATCTGGCTCATCCCAGCTCTCCAGAGTCAGGCCCCACAGAGCTTGAACTTAAGAGTAGTTGGAACAGATCTTCAGGTACTGTGACTCAAAGTGGCCCTTCTGACAGAAATGTAGTAGTGCCAGCCTGTGCTGTCATAGGATTTGTGTAAAGCAGATCCCTTTAACAGAAGTAAAACTCATGTTCTAATAGAGTAATTGCCTTTTGAACTTCAGCTAATGTTTGTGATTTTTTTTTCCATTTGTTAGTTGTTTTGACCTCTTATGTGAACTTGAGTAATGGTGCTGTGGAGGGGGAAAAAACCTTTGAAAAGAGGAAAGTAACCCAAACCCATCTATTTTGAAATGATATGAAACAGCTGACTTAGTATTGCCAAATTCTTGTTTTAGGGCTGATAAGCAATTTGTCTGTCCCTAATTCCTTCTTTTTTTTTATAATTTCTTTCAAAATGTTCTTTTATTATTGCAGCTTATGAGAACTTGTAAATTCCTATAAGCTTGTCCTTTCCTGGATAGGCTGTGCTGGTCCTTCAAGAGATGCTGCTTAGACACTGATGCAGGACTTCTCTGAGCATGTACCTTTCTGCTGTTTTCCCTCTGCCTCTCAGCCAATATTTTTTATTCTCTTCTGACCCTTTTGCTATTGTAAAGGAGCAGAACTGGGTTACAGTTTGGCCACTTACACCTCCTTAGGTGTAAAGTAGTGGAGTAAGTACTGCAATCTCTCCTCACAGCCAAGGAAGCAGGAGGGTCTGGTTTGGAAATGTTTCCGAGACAACAGAAGTTATATAGTTTTCTGCCAGCTGTCAGCTGGTGTGCAGTTCTGAAGATGCACAAGTTCTTTCATGGCAGGAGCTTAAACAGCTGAAGGAGTAATGTAGCAGTCTTTTCTCTCCCCTCAGCATAAACAAATCTTGTGTCATACCCTTACAGCACTGATGGCAATAACAAAACTGTGTGTGATGACTTTTGCCACACTGCTGTGTATGGCAAAGTAGAACTACAAATACCCCAAACTTCATGTCCTCTTTCACTTTGTTCCTAGGATCTGAAATCTTGGCATTGCTGCTCTGCTTCCCAGAGAAAAGAAAAAATAATTTTCCCCCTCCCCTTCCTCCTTGTCACCTATTGTGGATGATGTTGTAAAAACCCTCTCTTTCACCTGCCTCCATTCCCCCTCAGGAATAAAACTGCACTTAAAGCTTGCTTGCTTTTCTGAACTGGCTTTTCTCTCTCTTCCTTTCATTAGTCAACTATTAACTTTTCTTAGTAGTGAGCAGTTGCTTCAGGAGTATTCTCCTAGAAGCATAAGGGACCGCATCTAACACTTCTCTGGCTGTACTAAAAGAATTTACAGTTTGAGCCTCTTAAAATGCTTACATCACTTGTTTTTGTGTTTTGCAGAGAACTACTGAAACAATAAAAATATTCTGTGTGCTCTAATTTGCTTTTCACTATTTGAAATTTCTGTTTCTGTTATAAACCCTGGCCAACCAGGCTTTAATCACATTCATGTTTGATTGCTACATCTCACAGATCCAGTAGCTGTTATGCAGATGTTAATGGTAGACTTTCTGCAGCAGGCCTTAGCCCAGGCAGAGGAAAATCTTCAGAATTTGGCCTGTTGATTCCTTCTGTTTGTAACAGCTTCCTGGGTTTTTTTCCAAAACTTCCAAGCTCGTTTTCCATTTCTTTAAATGAGAATTAAATCACTAAACTTTGCAAACATTTTGAGTAGAGTTAATTACACTGATAGTGTTTTTGGCATAATTTTTGCACAGATTAATCTGTTCTCACTTGCTTGGGCTAGCATGGGGGAGTGCTGTGCAGGTTGGGATAAGTGGATGCAGATTGTACTCACCTGGCTCAGCTTCCCTGCCCTGGAATGCCTCTTCGCTGCAGCTAGTCTGAACAAGATCCCAGCCCCTGTGGGGAACTGAGGTGTGAGCACAGCTACTGTGAACTGCTCTTGACACCAATGGCTGGATTCTCTGCAGTCCAGGGGGAGCACACAGGACCAAACAAAAGTTTTTGGTCTTGTTCGTTTCTAAATTTGAAATAGCAACAAGGAAAACATGGTTGGACTGTCAGAATTTTTGGTTTTGGTCTCGTTCCTTAAAACTTCTAGTAAGACATCCTCATTTCAAGTGAAATGAATAAAAATATTGTCACACCCATGGCACTGACATTTTCTGGGGCTACAAATAGAATTGGAAGTGTGTCTCCATATGCTGGAAGGAATCACATGATTCTCTCCAGGGCAGCCTGCAGCCTGAAAGTCTTTAGTATGTAGGATACAATAGCTAGACATAGACCCATTACTATGGTAAATTTCAGAGTGTGTTTAGAAGTTGATAGCAGTATTTTGAGACTCTTTCAGGCTTTCTCAGAAAATGTACCTTGTTAACGAAATGTCTTTTAAGTAAGTTTTACTGGTGTCACTACTAAACATAGCTGTACAGTCAGGAATTGGAGGGAAAACCAGGATGATGGTATCCCTTAGCTGAAATAGCAGATGTATTATGCATATCAGCTCCAAGAAGGGTAAACATGTGTCCAAGGTCACGGTTTCACCCTTGGCTGACTGAGGTCCTTGGGGGAATTTTGGTTTTGCCAGAGTGTATTTAGTCTCTGAGAGTTGCACATCATTTCCCAGGTGCCTCTTGTTTTCTAAAGTCCAGCTTCAGAAAGCTCCATGTTCCAAATTGCCTCTTTCATAATCAGCTTTGGCAGACTGTGCTGCAGAAGTATTCTGTGTTTTAGTGGACCCTCCACACAGGAAAAACTAACTTGCATTCCTGAAAAGAGACCGCAATTGAGAGGGGTGCTGCAGCAAGTACAGATGTGCATTGTCAAGTATTGACAAATTTCTGTTTAGATGGGGAGATAAATGCATATCTAAAAGGTCAATAAAAGGAAAAACTGTCACATTTTAAGAAGAGAATCAGCTGTTGCACAATTTAAGCTTGTCCTGATTATGGGTGAGAAGAATCTCAGTATAGTTTCAGAAACTGCCTTGAAGCATTGCAATGTGGGTTTTTTTCCCCTCCTTTGTCACTTCCTATCTTTCTGAATAAGCTGCTTCCTGCTACCCCAGAACAGTCAGTGCCACCCCCTAATTTACAGTTAGGAATGCAGACACGAGGGAAGGCGAGGGGATGAAATATGGTGTCAAGTTTGTATCTGCTCACATTTCACACACTAAGGAGACAAGCCCCTTTGGCCAGCTGCCATGGGGAATTTTCTTGCAGAAGTAAATAAGTCAGAACAGAAAGAACTCAGATTCATACTACCCCAGCTGCAGAATGTCATTAAGTCTCAAAGGGTGCTATGTGCATTGTGTGAAAGGAATTTTGTAATCTGGCTGTAACTGTAGTTGCAAAACTATGTTTGAGTTTAAACCTTTATTTTGAACTTTTAATTATTGGCTTGTTTCTTGCATTCTGATTAAAGCACGCATTGTCTTATAGTTTCTATTTTTAAACCAGAAGAAGGTTTAGATTAAAGGTTTCAATAGCAGATGAGTGGTTGATTTTGTTTTGTTTTCTTGTTTCTTCCCGTGCCAACTTTGATCTAACCTCCATTTCCTAATGCACTTTTTAAGGGTGCTTGAAAAGGGAATTAAATCTATCAGGGCAAACAAAATATCATGTAGATGGCTTTTAATTTTAAAGTGTCATTCATTATCCAACTTTGTGATCCCAGTAATCAGAAACTTGGGCATAGGAAGGGCTGTTTTCTTTCTCCCTCCTCCCCTTCCCACCCCCCCCCCCCCTTTTTTTTTTTTGGTTTGGTTTTTTTTTTGGTTATTTTTTCCCTTAAAACAGGTAAGAGTTTTGCTAGTAGGTTTTTTCCCTTCAGTTCTTTTTTAGTGTGATTTACATGAGTATGGCATCTGTGAAGTTGGTCCTGGTATACACAGGCAGAGTCTCATGCTGTGGCTTCATAGCTCCAGAGGAGAAAATAGGTTCTGTTTTGGTGAGGTGTCTTCTGGTGCTAGTACTTCTCCAATTTGGTGAAGGAATGAGGAACATGTATGCCTTTAGCACTGATTTTTGAGATAGAACCTGTTATCTGGATGAAACAAATATCTTCTAGAAAAAGGCATTTTTATAGTTGCCATTTAATCAGTTTCTATGTATCTGGAATAATACACAATGGCACAACTTACATTATAGCTTTTCTTTAAATGTTTTGGATGTTGTAGGTGCCATGAGTTGCCTGGAAAAAGGCTGATGCCTGCAGAGCTGCAGCCACTAAACCCCGGGTCCATAGAGAGCTTTAGAGCATCGAGCAGCCCACGCAAGGCTGTTCTAACTGGGGTGGTCTTTGAACCAACTGAGTACCAACACTGCTGTAGTGACTGCAGCCTGCTTGGATGGCAGCAGAGCAGGGGATGTGCCTGCTGGGACACAAAGCCCTGGCACCTGGGCCCACATGGCCCCCTCAAACCTTCCTCTTGCAGAGTGTTATTGCTGGCAGGTCTGACTTAGATTCATCATGTCAGAGGAACCAAGGCTTGGCTTCATCACATGCTCCCAGTCTCATGTCCCCCATCTATAATGACATCTCGTTAACAAAAACTTCAACCTAAGCTTTAAACTGCCTTGTACTTTGTGGTCAGTGGGTAAAATTCAGGCCACAGCCTGCCAGCTCCTAAGCATCCCATGTGACACTCGCTGGCTCTGTCAAACTTCCCTGCAACCCAGGGAAAGGGAGGTTAGAAATAAAAATACCACCTGGGTGGGAGGCAGAGCACACGTGTGTGTTTGTGTCATTGCCCATTAGTTCCCTGAGCTGCAGTTTGGTGGAACGTGTACCGAGCACCACGCCAGGAGACAGTACATCCTGCTCCCAGCTCTTTCCCCCAACTATTTTTGTGCTCTCCACAACTGTTATTAAGCAAGACCACAGAGTATTTTTACAGCATAAGCAGAAGAGGTCTATGCTGCATTTTAGGGCTGTGAACCGTCAATAACCCACGCTGAAATATAGGGATATGTAATGCCTTTATGCAATCTGAAGAACATGTCCTGGGATAAAAAGGAATTTGGATGTTGATAATATTTTGCAATGTTTGATCAAACAGATTAGTTTGCATTTGGACCCACCTCTTCTCCCTCTTTCATTTAAAATGCTGCCTATAAGGTTTTTAAAGGCTTTATTATCCACATTTCTGATAACAGAGTTATAATTTCACTTCAGTTGTGGGGTAGCAAGAGTTGCATCGGAGATCCTAGACTGGGCAAAGAACAGTAATACGACAGATTGTTCTACCTAGGCTAATAGAGCCAAGCAAATGGAAATCTGTCCTAAGCATGGTGTGTCTGAGACTGGGCTTGGATCTCTGGGCCTGGATCTCTGCTCTCCTGAGAGTCTCTGCAAAGTCCTCCTTATTAGAGCTGACAAGCCAAAATATTTATTCTGGATATAATTGCTCTTACTATAATACTGGACGCTTGCAAAATGGACACATTTTAAGAATGCTTTTGTCCAAAATTTAAGCCAGCATTACATTAACACCACTGTCTTCCTGGTTTGTTCTCTAAAGAATTTTTTTTTTTTTTATGCTTAAAATTCATGGCTTTATCTATTGCATATTTCAGCAGGATCCGCTGAGCTTTAAAGTTAGAAACTTCTGTCCTGAGTTATTTCCTATGCACAACTAATTGTTATAGCTGAGAAACTTTTTTTTTTCATTTTTACATTCCATTTAAACACCATTTTGAAGTTTTGATGCCTGGTTTAAACCCTTTGAATGCCATTAAGTAACTGCATTTACTAGACTCAAACTTTTGAAAGATTACATTTCAACAGGGAGATTAGGACAAGGTGGTTCATTTAACTTTGTAAATTATGAAGGAGGCAGCTGAAAACAAGAGGGGTTACACAGAGTGCATGCTCAGTACTGTGCTCCTAAGGATGGACACGGGATTGTAACCAGGTGTGCTCTGGAATATTTCTGCTCATCATGCTGTGGCAGTCCCTCCATGGAAATTTCTTGGGCTATTTAGATCTGGAATTCATGTAGAAGACAGACTGCTGCCTCCTCTTGAGGACGTAACAAATTTAATTAATTTTTTTTCTTTTTAAACCTAAGGTGATATCAGAGTAAGTGCTGGGAAAATTTGGCCTTTTATTCCCCATTTTTTCTTGGTCTCGGGCCCTTGTGAGTTGTGCTCTTATTTTGTACAGGAGATTACTGTCAATTAAAGCCCAAGGTTTGGAAGAAGAGGGGTGGAGGGAAAGAAGGTACTAAATTATCTCCGAGTTATTTGAGTACACTTTTAAAACATGGAGTAAGCACTAAGAGAAAGGAAGTTAATGACCTGTTTTTGTCAGATGAGGCAGACAGTAGGTTTTGAGGAGTGGAGCTGAAGTGCCCCATAGCAAGACAAAGTTACTGCTCCTTCCTCTTTAGATATTAACTTATCCCATTTTAAGAGGGTTTTTTTTGGGTGGAATTTCAATGTGGCAGCTGATGCAGAGCTAACAAAACCGAGCTAAAATTTCCCCTGGTGTTTATGGTGGGTGGGAGCGCAGTGTGTCGCGGCTGTGGGGGCAGAGAGGGCTGGGTGCCACCCTCGGGAAGGGGCTGTGGGGCTGTGGGAGCAGAGAGGGCTGGGTGCCACCCTCGGGAAGGGGCTGTGGGGCTGTGGGGGCAGAGAGGGCTGGGTGCCACCCTCGGGAAGGGGCTGTGGGGGCAGAGAGGGCTGGGTGCCACCCTCGGGAAGGGGCTGTGGGGGCAGAGAGGGCTGGGTGCCACCCTCGGGAAGGGGCTGTGGGGCTGTGGGGGCAGAGAGGGCTGGGTGCCACCCTCGGGAAGGGGCTGTGGGGCTGTGGGGGCAGAGGTGGCTGAGGGGCGGCTGGGGCTGTGGGGGCAGACGTGGCTGGGTGCGAGCCCTCGGGAAGGGGCTGTGAGGGCTGTGGGGGCAGAGGTGGCTGGGTGCCTCGGGAAGGGACAGCCGGGGCTGTGGGGGCAGAGGTGGTTGGGTGCCTCGGGAAGGGACAGCCGGGGCTGTGGGGGCAGAGGTGGCTGGGTGCCACCCTCAGGAACGGGCCCTGGGGCTGTGGGGACCCCGCAGTGCCCGCGGGGCTCGGCTGGGCCCGGCTGCTTCCCCTGCGGGACTCAGAGTGAGTCACATTGCCGCGGCGTTGCTTGGCTGATCTGCTTCAGCTGCTGGCTGGGGTATTTATCTGCAGATGAGTGTGTGAGTGTGTGTGTGTGTGTGTGTGTGTGAGTGTGTGTGTGTGTGTGTGTGTGTGTGTGTGTGTGTGTGTGTGTGTGTGTGAGTGACTGACTGACTGAGTGAGTGGAGCGAGCTAGGGAGAGCTGCGGAGTGGCTCGGCTGGCAGATGCAGGGTGAGGCAGGGGCTGGGCTGAGCATCAGCCGGGTGTGGGAGCAGGGAGAGCGGCGGCATGTCTGCTTAGCTTCCTAGCATTGCACAAATGCACAGGGATGAAGACGTGTTGTCCAAAACTTTCAGGTGCCTCTTTCATCCTTTCTGTCAGATCCAGGATTCTGGAATCCTGCTTCTGGTCAAGCCTTGGTTTTCTTCTCTAAGGAGGAAATACTCTTGGAGGTTTATGAATAAAAGCCTTGACCTATGCTGCGCTCCTTTTCTGTGAAGTGGTGTGGCTGGGGGCAAGGGCCTTCTCCTCAGGAGGGAGACAAGCTCTGCTTTATGCCCTCTCCACCTTTAGCACAGGAGTAGTAATAGCAAATCCCAGTCTCTTCTGCTTTCCTTTCCAGCCACACCCTCTTCCCTTTCCTGCAAGAGGTGCAAGCCTCAGCCCCTTTGCAGAAATCTGTGGCCTTGCCAGACTCCCCTTTTCCCCTCCATCACCTGCCCAGTGTTGCTGCCAAACTTCTGTCATCCTCTCAGAGAGAATAAGTTTTGTTTTTTTTTTTCACTGAAGCAGCAGATTTGGGGTTTGCCTGCGTACTCATAATGGTTTCTTTGGCTCTGCTCCTGTCCTGGGTGCACTTCAGAATTTCTACAGGCTCCGCATGTAGTGCCAGCTCCATGGGTGGCCTGCAGAAGATGGGTCACTGTGGGAGCGAAGCAGGCTGCTTGTGCATTGCTAGGAAAGGTCCTGACCGTGGTGGGCAAGCCCCTGTGGAGAATCTGCCTGCAGATTCTCAGTTGTGATATCAAGCTCAGATCAGTGCAATGCAGTGTCCAGAGTGTGGGGATGGGATTCAACACTGACTTTTTCTACCCTGGCTTGGACTGTCTGTCCTTTGCTCCTTGCAGTCTTCACTGCCAATTTTGAGACCTTGAAATTTTTTGTCAGTTGAGAAAAGTCAGGGTTAATTTAGGTAGATCTTTTACTTTAAGTGGTGTTAGCACTATTCTGGATGTGTTTAGCTAAATGATGCTTTTTTAATTTTTTTTTTTACCTCCACCAGGCTTTCACTTTCACAGATGTGAAACCTTTCACTGTCCCTTTCAAGAAATGCCACAGTGTTATTCAGAGTTGTTAGATTAAGGTTATGAGTAAGGATTTTTGATGCAATGCCTCAATATGGATTTGACAATATCCAACCACTTGTGATAACAGTTGCACACAATCCAAAGTGGCTCGTTATGTTGGCTGGGAAAGAAAGAGTGGTGATGTTGTCTTGCTTTTCCTGCACCTTAGGAATTAAAGAAACTGGAAAGGGGCTGTATGGATTTTATATAACAACTTAATGTTTTAAACATTTCTCTATTTGTCTGGAATATGAGCTACCAGTTCTTTTGTTGTTGCTGTTGCTAAGTTACATACAAGTGTTTCTTTATGAAGTGACACCCTTAAAAAAAAAGCCTCCACTGTTTTGAAAGATTTTGCTGAATCTTGTTTTCTCCTTTTCAAAAAATTTGTTTAATCCTGCTCCCTTCTTTCCTCCCTGCACTTCCTCCCCAGGGCAAAGGGAGATCATAGAAAATTATTCTGTGACAATAAGTCTAGAAATAGCAAATGATGATAATGAAAAAAACACAAATGTTTGGTTTTGGAGAGGACTGATTAGGATTGCTCTGATGTGTTGTAATTTTTGTGCACCCATCTTACACAGATGCATCATCCAGCAGGGTGCATTTTTCATTGTGCATGCTAATCTCTTCAGTGCCTGCCAGACCTCTGAAAAGTACCACAGTTTTTACTCTATAACAACATGTGAGTTCTAAGTAGATCAGCTTTTAGGGAATATTTTTGTTCCTTTTGACCATGGAGAAGTCACTGCTGTTGTAAGTAAGGGCTGCCCATTTTAATATGGGGAATGTTGGTTAGGGTGGCTAAAAGGTCTGACTTCTGAAAATATTTCTGCAGGTAGTGAGCCAAGTTTTGTCCTGGCTAAATCCACATAACTTCACAGCACTAGTGCAGCAGGAGCAGAGAGCCTGCAAGCAGCTGGTCCCTGTCAGGGGGGACAGCAGAGCCAGCCAGAGGAGACAGAAAGCTCAAAGCATCTTTTCCTCCAGGCACCCACTTCCCCAGCAGGGCTGTGAGCTTTTTCCACCTTGTCTTCCAAAAGGTCTGCTGGGAAAAGGGGGCAATATTATTGAGTATGTGCCTGCTAAAAATATTGTGAAAAGTGTGAGAGATGGCCAGGTGATCTGGGCAGAGGATGAGCCTCACTTTGGAGGATGAGCCTGGGGGGATTGAAAGCTGGGTGCTGGCTCTCTAAACAAGACTGAAGTTGTTTTTCCATAGCCCCTTAAAATCCTTCTGGGCAGAGGCTTTTAATTGCGATGTGCTTTGGAGGAAACTTTAAACCAACTGATGGTTAGTTAACATTATAGGTTCAAACAGGATATGTATCAAATACCTGGAAGGAAAGTATGACTATTTTGGATTGCAGGGAAGCCCAGATTTTGCATAGAAATGCCATTTCAAAGCTCCAAGGCAGACACAACAGTTTTCCTGAAATAATACCAGCAGTAATCCCTTCAAATATCCCCAAGTGTATTGGCTCACGCATGTTTTAAAAATTCTCTCTCAGTTTTGATATAAAAACTTGCATATTTCTCTCCCCTTCACCATATGAAAATCTTCTAAGAATTTTTTATGAGCTTTTGTAGACTTCAGAATAAGCCCTCCTTCCCCTCCCCTTCCTTACTTTCTAATCCAATTTAGTCAGATAGTTACTTCAAATCCCTTGGAGGCCTGTAGTTTGTTCATTCTCCCACAGTGCTGAGATTTCCCTCCAGCCCAGCTGGCAGGAGTTTTTAGAAATAACAATATCTCAGGGGGAAGGAGCTGAAGATTGAATGGGGTCTTTTGTCCAGGTCTCTATGAGGCCAGATTAATTATGCATTGCAGAACACAGTTTAAAGCTCTGAATTAGGTCCTCATTGCAATGAAAGGAGAGCACAGGCTTGAAAACTGAAAGAATTCCCATTTCTATCACAGGGACAGACATATAATGACTGAAAGCAGGAAGAATTTTTGAAAATTGCAATTAAACAGTATTTTGTATTTACCACTCAGTAGCAGTTGTCTTAAGCGTTTACAAAAGTGATTCTTTGACATTTTTTCACATGATCACTCCATAGGTGGCTGGACTTTGAGGATTTTCAAGTCTTTTCTGTGTTACTAGGCTACTCTTGAAAGTACTTGTGCTTTGATGAATGAGAGGGTTTTTTTTTTTTTTGGCCAGCACTTACCTGAATAGAGGTCTTTAAAACCTCAGCAGTACAATTAGCAGTTGGTCAGATGATACTGATGGTACAGGAAAAAAGCGAATGGTTTTCTCCTTTACTTCTGGGGATTTTCTAAAGCTGCTTGACCCAGTGTGATGTGCAATAACAACATTTTTCTTGGTTTTCTAATGCACTTTAATTCCAGTTTGAGGAAAGTAAAACTCTTTCGTGGATAATAAGTCCATAATGCTATACAGCTGCCAAATAAAAAGTTGTCCACAGGCATTTGTATTCATAAGGGCTCTTTCTGTCAGTGTGGGAGATTGTGTGTTCATAGGGGACAGGGGCCAAAGAGGGATAAGGAAAAGGTTAGCTATGAAACCTCTTACTCTAGAAAATCTTAGTACTTTTAGATAGGAGCAAAATGGGATGGATAGAGTGTGAGCAAAATAAACTGATTATTTTCCTTTTTATCATCTCCTTGAAATCCCATGTATGGAATAACATGCTGTGAAATAACTGTACCATAAGGAACTCTGCAGTTGAATAATTTTATTCGAAGATTACAAACTGTAAACATCCAAAAAGATAGCCAAATGCACACTTAGAAAGATAGCAGTGTTTTGGGACTGAGTAAATAATTTACTGAATCACACTAGAAAATGTATAAGCAGAAGCTTAGTGTGGAAGTAACTTGATCCAGATATTATGCAGGAGAAACATTTTTACAGAGCAAGCACAAAATAATGAAAATTAATAATGTGTTTGGTCACTATTTGAGGCACACGGCTCATCCCAGATTGTCTCCATGTTGCTTCTCAAGATGTTCAAGGGTTAATTGAGAGCTGTGTTGAGTCAAAGCCATTGCTGCTGGCAGGGAGTGGAGGAATGGGCACCTCCAGCATTGGCCTCCTAGAGTTTGCCTTGAAGGGGGCAGAGTGGATGTGGTGGCTGTGTAAGAACAGTTCCCAGCTGGTGTGCAGTTATGGAGGAGCTGCCTGCAGCTGGCCTAATCCAAGGTCACTTCAAGTTGCTCTGCTTTGTTCCCTACATGTCACAATGGGGCTGCTTGAGAGGCAGAGAGAGTGAGAAGTGTGCTGTAATGTCTGGTGAGGACACATCCAAGGAGTTTACCTCATACCTCTTCTTCTCTATGCTTCTGCTTTGGGTCTGCTTTGCTCTTTTGCAACAAGAGCTGAAGAGCCTTGTTTTTCTCTTCTCTTTGCTTGTCCTGGAATGAACCAGCGGGAGTAATTAGTACTTCCCAAGTTTTTTCCAAAATTCAAATTGAAATAAGGTTTCTGTGATTTGAAAGAAATGCAAATGTTTCCTGTAATTTCATTTGCAAGCATCTATACCAATGAAGAAAGAATATAGCTCCCATGGACTTGAAGTGCTTGGTGAAAAAATGCTCCAGAGAAAGTACTGAGAAGGCTGGAAAAAAACAGATCTGCAGAAGTATTCTAGCTCTTAATATATGCTATTTGAACCTTCTCATTCCAGGTTGCAGATCATACACCAACTCTGTCTAGGTGGTCTCTAGAAAATAAGAACAAAAGTCAGGTTTGCCTGGTAACTTGCAGAATAACAGTAGGACTACTAAACTAATTACAATGCTGCGTGCAAGAAGTCTTTTCCATGTCACTGATCTTGCAACAAAACCAAAAGATCTTTCAAAGGTAAGAATACAGGGACAGCTAGAGCTGTCCAGAGCTTTTTCCAGCAAAACACCTTCTTCTCTAAAGCTGATCAGAATGAAACAAAATGTAGGACAAAGGGTCAGCTTTGATCTGTTAGAGGTGAGAAAGGCTTGCTGAGGAAATGGGCCTCTTTTTAAGGAAACCCTTCTAATGGTCTGCAACACAGCCTGCTGCCAGTCTGCTTGGGAGCTGCTGTAGTTAAGAACCTGGGAGCCTCACTTGGAGCCAGGAGGTCTCAGGGCTTCCATGTCTGTGCTGGTGAGTCTGCAGGCTTGGCCCTAACTTCCTGGGGCCACAGGATTGTTGTGCTGTCAGCTGCTGGGCAGAGAGAAAAAGAAAGGATTTCACAGTCTTCCAGAAGAGTGTGTTGCTTGGTGAATCTCAATTTGAAAGTCTGTGCATGAAAGCATTTTCATTAAAATAAAATAAAAATAAATGTATTAATCATTCTGCCTTGAACTTAACATTAATAAAAACTGGAAAGATTATGAAGTTAATGCCAGGACTAGGAGTACAGTGTCAGATTTTCACTTTTGGATCCTCATTATCTACATATTGAACAAACCTGTCAAAAACACTCAAGTGATTACATTTAATTTATTTAATTCCTTTCCTCCTCAGACTTCAGCTCTTACATATCTGGAGAAATGTTGTATTTTTCCAGCAGAAGATCAGACCTGTTTTAGGGTTCAGAAAAATATTACTCAAAAAAAATCAACTGTCTATTTTGAAAACCCTGTTTGTCTAGTTCAGATGTTTTTCTGTCATTCTTCTTGTTGTCCAGTGAAAATTAAAATTAAGTAGAAAAACCCTTTTAATGTCTGAAAGTGACCAGTGTTAATCCTTAATATCAGTAATGTTAAAGATAAGAATTCTGTACATTAAAATTACACAAGCTTAAAAGCAGAAGACCAGCATTGTCATGATGACTGATACACAGTTGTCTGTTAGTGGGAGATAAGGAAACTTTATAAAAATAGTTGTTTTTTTCCTCCTCTTTCTAAGTGGAACTTGAAATTATTTCCCTGAGCCCTACCAGAGCAGTTTCAGGTGATCTAAAAATGCTGAATTTTATCCAGTTTAACTGTAAAATCTGGGATCTTCAACACTTGAAAAGTGGATATATCCCTATTTGTGGAAGTAGAGGCTCAGCTGCAGTTCAGCAGTTTGGGCCCAAATAATCCATGTGTTTTAGCTGGAGTATTTGCTTTCATGTCAAGAGCCATGCTGCCGCCACTCAAACCTCTCAGGTTTTTTTTGGCGGGTTTTTTTTTGGTGGTTTTTTTTTTTTTTTTTTGGGGGGGGTTTTTTTTTTTGAGCTGTGTGACTTTTATGCATTTTGCTCTTACTGAAATAGTTTAGTTTCTGAGTTCTGCATATGTGCAGTTGTAAAGAAATCAAATATTACAGCTGGAAACTGTGAGATCAGCCTTGTCACTGCTCTGGCCTCCCATTTACCGTGAAAACAAACACAGTTCTCTTCTCATGTCTGCCAGCAGGAAGGGGGTGGGGAGGCAGGCAGAAAGGCAGAGGAAAGTTTTTTCTTCAAAAAGGAAGAAGGTCAACTATTTTGGGAAACCAAAAGCTCTCAGCAATTAGGAGAATTCTTTTCTCTGCTCAGTGATTAGAGAAGTCTGCAGGCAAACAGCAATTGCTGCAAACAGTAGAGTCTTGAAGATGGACGATACATGCCTTTGCCTTTGCAAAGAAACATGTCTTTGCAGAGGATGAAGTGAATAATGCAACATATTTTGCTGTGCCAACAGTTAAATCTTGACATGGAATCTATAAATCTTTGTACTGGGTAAATCAGTTCTTCAGGTACAGTCAGTCAGCTGATGTGCTGAAAGCAAGGACTGCGTGACTGATTTCTACCGCCTGCTTTTGACATCTCTGTGGGTCTCGCTGTGTTTCTTAAGGCTGTATCCTCCTAAGATAGGAAAAGAAACAGACCTTGGAGAAACTCTTACCCACAAGATGCAAAACAATGAAAAATTTTAATTCAAAACTTAAAAAAAATTAAATTCTAAAGCTGGGAAATGCTGTTATTGCCTGAAGAAACTGCAGAATAACTTTTTAATGAGGCTTTGTTTTGGAACCCTTGAGTTAGCCCCACATGTCTTACCATGAGTTCAGTGTCTTTGCACTCTTCTGGCAAGCAGACCCTCAAAGGAGTCCACACAAAAAATTGCGGACATGTTCCTCATTACTCTCTTGAATGTGTTTGTGAGTGTCCTTAATTTCTTTAGGTTTCACGTCATTCCAATCAATAGTTAGAAAACTAGTACAGAGTAGAATCTGAAAAGCATTTTTTTGAAATGACTTATTAAGTCATCTGGTCTTCTGTTCTGCTAGTTTTTGTACAATGAAAATTCCCTCAAAATTTTAAGACATTTTTCCAAAGCCTGATACTTTTTTGTTCAATTGTTTTTTTTTCTCTATAGATGCATTACTTTTCTTTGCCTAGAGTTGTAATTTGCTCTCTTCATTCTTAATGTTTACATTGCAAATACTACCAGGCTGGTATTTACAGTCCTTTCTCTGAGACCTCTTAGATGTGCTAGAAATATGTTTATACTGAAAATTAAATAGTAATCTATTACAAAGCATTGCTTGGCTCAGAAACTGCACTAGTTTTTTTCATATGGTTCTGGTAATCTGATGCTCAGCTGACTGTAGTATTCCATGTAGGATCATATGGGAACTGTATTAACTGTTAAAATGTCCAGTCTGCACTATCTCCAGATGCATATGTGCATTCAACACAGAGTTGTATTGATCTTTGCAGCTGTGTTGCAAGCTGTTGTTTATTGCCTGCCTGCAATCCCTCCTAGGTGTCCTTTCTTCATTCCTTGAGTTTTTCATCTGATTGTGGGCGTACGTGAGGACATTCTTCCAGATGGAGTCAACCTTTGTGCAGTCTTCTAGTGGCTGTGCCTCTTTTTTGTTCACTAGTAACTGTGGAAAGAATGTTTCCACTTCCCCACATCCTTTAGGAAGAACTATAACACAGAACAAACTTGGCTTTCCTCCTTTCCGTGCTTTCAATGAGGGTTTAGCAGAATATCTAGTAAAGCAATTCAGATCATGCTGCTCAAAGTATCTTTCGCTGGATGCCAGAACTGGGTGCCTCCACGTAGGCACATCCTGGAAGGCACAGAGTCCACAACACCAGTAGGGACTTCGTAGCCTTTGTCTTAACTGGAGCTCCTCTTGAAGCATTAGTGATTTTCTCAGCCCCTGGAGTAACTATTTCCTTTCTCCATCTTGAAGATAAAATTCCCACTCAGAATGCACTCTGACTGAGCTTTGTGCTGTCCTCTCTATTTTCCTGCAATACCATTGCCTGTTCACTGGCTTTACAGGCAGCTAATGCTGTATTTGGAGAGGAGCACTGTGAGGAAAGGGCCAGAAAGAATCCTGAGGGAAAGATCCTTTCCTAGTGTTGGGTGTGCACAGTCTTCTCAGGCCTTATCTGTAGTAGCTTTTTCTTCCCCAGCTGACATTATCATGACCATAATTCCTGTTTCAGACTGCGTGTTAAGTGAAAGATTTCTTTTGCTATGGATTTTGTTATAACATTTCCAACCTTTTCAGACAGTGTTGAGATAACATTTGCAGCATCATTGTGTTAAAAGTTGTTTTTATGTTTTATTGTTTTCATTAAATATTTAAACACATATTACATATAAATTTTATTTTAATTAAAAATTCATATATCTTCTGTAACATTTTGTTACCAGTAGTAACATAGAATGGAGGGGGCAAAAGAAGTATTTAGGACATCTGATATGTCCATCTTTTGAGAAGGCTGTTTCATTTCTGTCAGGTCTCTTGGAGATCACATACCCTCATTGCAGAGAGCTAGAATACTTTGAATGCTACGAGGAGGGAAAGAGGGGGGGAAATTTTGGCCAACAGTCAGAAAGCTGCCTCAGGTCCTTCATCTGACAATGCTTGTGCCTCTCCTGTGCTAATCACAAGATCATTAGATTATCTAGGAAGGCAGTTAATGAGGCTGATATAGTTACAAAAATTTCTGCCACATGTTGAGATTACTGTGCATTTGTCAAGTCCTACGTAACGAGTTTAAATTGCCAGTTCATTGGGATGCATAATTATTCTGCTTTAAGATCATTCTCTTATTTTTTGGGTGTCTTTGTGGATGGGACTGGTACTTTCTGTATCTAGGAGTACTAGTGGCCAGAGTACTGCACTGGAGTACTGCTGGAAGGCCTTGGAGAAGATCTAGCCAAAAGTATAAAAATGGCTATAACTATAACCCAAACCATTTATTCTTTCATTGTTCATCCTCTCTTCTCAGCTGTCATCCTATAAATGCAGTATGACACATCAAAAAAACCCAGTGAAGCTGTCCAACAAATATTTGTTCACAGTAGGTGCATGATTCATGAGGTGGTGTTCTGTCAGCATACGGACATGTTTTTTTGTCCTGTTTATTATTAATTACTTGGAATCTTATAATCTTCTCTAATATTGCACTTCTGCAGTGTTTATTTTGGATAATACAGATTTTCATTTAATTTAGATGCTATAAACAATGCAGTATCATGAATCACTATGCCATAGGGACCAGTATAGTTTTTAATAGAAGTCACTGGCATACATAATTTTTTTTTTTTTTTTTTTCACTTATGAGTGGAGATTTAGTGTGGGTTTTCTTATCATGGCCTAGGAAGGTTTGTGGGGTAAGTGTAAAATAGTTCAATCATAAGTGGAGTTTCAAGTAGTAAACGTAAAATGCATTTCACCTACACTTAATGGTCTAAATTTGGCTTTAGATGCCTATGAGTCATTTTCTTTTTTAGCTTTCTTTTCTCAGTAATAGAAAAAAAACTTTGTCCAGGGAGTCATTCATCTGAACTGTGTAAACTACCTAAATTAGGATGGAATAATTAATCTCTGGTAGCCCCAAATCTTTTTCTGATGAATAGGGTGCAGGAATCCTTGATGATATTTAGAGGTTATACCCAGCTTTTACATAGGTAAAAGCAGATGGGATGAATCTGCCAACAAAGACAGCTGTAGCATTCAAACAAATATCAACTCTACTGCTCAAATATCTTCTGCTACTCTGACATGGAGTGAGACTTAAAGAGGAATGAACTGACATATATCGCTAATATGCTTTTTAGCACGTATTTCTGAGGAATGTAAAAGGATTTAATTAAAGATATGGCTCTGAATGAAAAAGAAGTCTTCTCATTCAACAGAAGTGCAAACACAGCTATGCCTTATAACTCATTGACTAGTTGCACAAAATTAATGTGATTGACTTGGAATGTAGAATCATATATGGGGCCACAAGTCTGGTGATAGTTCTTGTACTGCTGCTTGCAGAATGTTCAGAAACTTCTGTTTAGAAGACATTTTAGGGAAAATTTTTGTTTTAGAAAACAAGACTGAAACTTTACCAGGCAATGGAAGATTGTTGTGCTGTGCATTTGTCCTGATGAAAATCCTTGCAGTGAACCTTAACAGATGGTGCTGAAAAACTGAGTGGAGCAAACTGGTGAAAGTAGCTACATTCACTGCTTTCACAACAGTGCTTTCCACCAGTCACACATCTTTCTGAAATCCATTATCCTTTTTGGCTGTAGGGCAACGTTTTCTGAAACTGAAGTTAGACTTTATGAACGTGTTCTAATCATGTTTTGATGATTAGGTACTGAAATAAATTATCTTCCTTCAGTAACAATTTTATGAGTGTCCAGGTTCCTGTCTCTCTGTGACTGCTGCTGAAGTCAATGGTACCAGTCAGAAAGTGCTTTTTTTGCAAAGGGTTAATTTCAAAACTTTTTTTTTTCACTCTGGTTTATAAGGTCATAACTTGCTTTCTTTCTCATGTGAACATCTAAATTGGTTAATTTCGGTTTTCCATAGGAGTATTTTAAAAGCACAAATGGTCTCATTCTCTTCTCACTTCAGGGCAATGCTGACATGATTTTGGTTTGGTAGTAGTGCCAATTCCACTAGGCCCAGGAACATCATCATAGGCTTTGTTCAAATTCAGGCAAATTCAAGCATACCAGGCAAGATTTCAAGTATTAGCTAACATTATAATATATAACTCTTGCAGCTAACCAACAATTTGTTCAAAATTTACTCCAGAACTTGTATTTGGGACTTGAAAAATTGGTTGGTCATACTCAATAACTGTGTTTTGTGTTTTCTTTTGCTTTACAAAGACAACAAAATCTTTAGCAAATTGCTGTTTTATGTAGATTCACTGGCATTATTTTGCAAAGCCTGTGCAACATAACAAGTCATTAAGATTTCAAAGTTTAATACACTGGAGGGAGAAAATTAACTAAATTATATAAGACCTTGGAGCAGTAACTATTTTATTTTCCTTATGCTGTGACATTCAATGACTGTAAATTACAAACCAGGATTCCTATTCTTATGCAGCTGCTGGTTTTGCGTGTTTCATTCACAAGGCTTTTTCATGAAGCAGCAAGCTGACGCTTGCCACGTTTTCAATTCAGTTTTCTCAGAGCTCTAGATTGGAATGACAGAGGCTATGAGCAGTGTTTAAATCTGTGAGCTATGTTTGATTTCTGTAGGCATAGGTCCAAAATCAGTATATCTTTGTGTTGTTTCTATCTGAAAAAATGCAAAGCATTTTTAAGAGAGGTTGGTGCCGTTAGCCCTATTTTACAGATATAAAAACTGAAGTAGGTCTTGTATAGCCTTGTGACCTACAGTTAGTTAAACAGTATTGCCTGGTTTTCACTGGGAACTCATGGAAACAGGACTAATGAGGTTTTTGAAGTGGTTGCAGGATTTGAGGTCTGAATCATAATAGGCAGTTCTTGTTTCCTGTTTAATTTCTAAGGTATTCTTATAACTAGATCTTAAACCTGTAGTACTTCACTGCTGTTGCTCATTCTCTCATTGATTTGGGAAGATGGTCAATGTTTCTGTGCCTCAAAATGGTATAAAATAATTGATGTTAGCTTCACTACAAGAATTAACTAATGTTTGGAGCTACTAAAGTGAAAAGAACCTTGATTATAATTTATCCATCCATGTTTGATATTAGTAACTTTTAAGTGTTCTTTCTGCTGAAACAAAGGATAATCTTCCTCCACACATACAGCTTGAGACTTGTTAGACCACAAAATAATGGGGCAGAAATACTTGTGATCTTTGGCTAACAGAACTGAGGACTGAATTTTTTAAAACAAACTGTGCCTGAAAACTTTTATTCCCTTCTTTCCAGAATTCTTCATTTCAACTCAAGGAAAATAGAATTGACAAATCAAGAAAATCCCTGAAATTTAAGGTAAAACAAAGAAAAAATTCTTTGTACATGTAAGATAATTATTTGAAAATCAACTGTGTCTGATAGAATTTTTCTGATAGAATAATAGAACTTTCTGTTTCTGTATTAGAAATAGCTTTTGTATTCTTCAATTTTCATCTCCTTTATTTCAATATATGTGATGAAATGCATTGAGGTTTATGTATGGATATTTTATCAGTCAATCTAATTGTGCTTTGGAAGTTCCTATCAGTATAATTTTCCAGTACCTTACAAATCCTTACTTTAAAATTAAATACCCTTTGCCCAGATATCCTGATTCCATGTGTCAGAGTTGAAGTCTGCTGAAAGACCTTGGAATCTTTTACTTTGGGATCAAACCTCCCAAAGATACTTTGGCCTAAATTTTGTATTTACTTAGACACAATGATATAAACAAATTTTCATTCTTTCTTAAAGAATGAGCTGATTGTTAAGTATGTTAGCCACTACAATGGAAACAGAATCATAAGGAAGCACAATTTAATAGTGTTTTGAGTTCAAGCTCCATTTTGAAGAGATATTTGGTACAGACATTTTACACTAATTCTAACTCTATTGCAATTTTATTCAAATTTATTTCTTTTATTTAAATTTAAGCAAGGAAGTAGTTTTTTATTATTTACCTAATTAAATATGTTGACCAATATTAATACATTCATTACTGGCATAAAACTCCCAATGAATCCAGACAGAAAGAGCTGCCCTGCATTATTTCCTCTTTATGCACTCAATTTAGATCCCTTAAATACTTACATGCTCTTATCCATGGGCCTGATTGATTTTAATGGTATAAAAGTGGCTGAGTGGCTGCAAATGAAATTCCTCACTCAGGAAGTGACCCAATAATTATTTCTGTGAAAAATTGCCAAATTTTCCTGATAAGCACTCCAAATTATTTCATCAGGAATAAACACATTTCTGTGAGAAAGATTGCTCTGAAATGTAAGTCTTTACTCTCAAAATTAAGTCAGAAAAGCTATTCTATCCATACTGCATTGTGATTGATATATTTTGATTGTAAACCCAGTGTTTCCTTTGGACTTGCCAAAGAAATGAGGTTTTTCCAAATGATAAGCAAGGAAAACTAGCTTGTTTCAGAGGTATGGGAGGGACAAAACTATGTTTCCTCCTCTATTTTTCTTTTCCTCTAGCAAAAGCCAGTGAAGGGGTTTAGGGAAGAGTCCCCTTAAGAAACAAGCAGAGATTGTTGTGAGGGAGGGAGAAGAGATTGAGGGAAAGCACAAAGTGCTGTCATTGGAGAGGGCCAAGACAGCTGAATCAGGGTGATAGAGACTTTTCATTATCAGAAACAATTGCTCCAGCAAGAACAGCATGGGAGTTCATGAAATGTTTTGAACTCGGATTCCTGATAGGAGCTCATTACATAACTTGTGCTTTGTGAGTGCTGGCAACTGGCAACCTACAGAAAGATGCAGCCAGAAGCAATGTGCTCAGCTGCTTGCTTTTTTAAAAAAAAAAATCACCTATATCTGGGCCAAGCATAAAACAGACAAGCCTATCTTTACCCCTCCCCCTTCCCCCCTTCATCAACAGAAGTCTGGTTTTCATCACAGATTAATAAACGAAACCTTCCATCATTTTTCTCTGCTTCCCACAGCCTTTTGGTAGGAGTTAACAATGCTCCGAGTCAACATTGCCACAGTGCTTGAAATGTCTTTGCATGTTTGTGCACTTGAAAGAGTTGTGGCGATAGGATTAGAGAAAGGCTTTTAATCCATCAGTGCCTACAACCTCAAAAACTTTGGGATGGTTTTGATCACATTTGGTTTGACAAAAATCTGTTGAACTGTCTTGCTTATTGTCTTTTATAATAACAATAATTTTTTAAAAAAGAGCCCGTGTTATATATTCAACTGTCTCCAGAAGTGATTATTTGTATCATATGCTGTTAAGGAAATAAGTCTAAATGCTGAGGAATTCCAATTAAGCAGGCTCAGCTGGAACAAATAGCCATAGGATTTCACAATACTGTTCTGAAATTATTGGCAGGCCCGGAAGCTGGGGAAATTCTTGAATTTTGGGGTTTTACCATGGTGGACATAGCCACTAAATCTTATTTGTTTTCAAATCAGTGGGTTTGTAGACCGTGTGATTTCACAATTGCTGTCAGAGGTTGTTCCTCTTTCTTACTTTCTCTTCCATCTGCCCTAAAAAAAGAAGAAATTTTTGCCAAACAAGCAGAAACTCTTCCACATTTCTAAGAGGAGTGTTTATGGGACTAAACACCATAGAATTTCCTTGGGTTCAGGTGGTTTATTTATGAGAAAAAGATTTGGTTATTTTACTTGGAGGTAGAGGCAATTCTGTTGAGCCCTTGAGGGGAACCACATTGTAGGTATTTACTGAATCTGTGAAAATTTAACAGTAAAATCACCTATTAAGTTCTGCTGTAATATATAATTTTCTGTGTAGTATCCCATCAAAAACAAGTTTAAACTTTTATGTGTTGTGTAACTCTAATTCCCTGTTTATATGATAAACACTTCTCTGTTTTGCTTTCCAAGGGCCATCATTCTCTGCCTGCCTAATCTACTGTTGCTAACAAGACTGACAGTAACAAACCAGGGAGGAACAGCCTTCCCTGGCCCTTTGCTTTCACTCTTCCAGGTGAACACACGTCTTTTTCTCCCCTTTGCCTTTCCTCTCCTTTGCAGAGAAAGGAAACCATTTTTATGTTGTGCTAAGGAAAAGTGATTGAAAAGTGGAAGCCCATAGTTTACTCTTCAGCAAGCAGAGATCTGTTTTCAGTCTGATGTTTGGTGAAAGGAAGCTTCAGAGCTGCAGGCCAGCTGCCAGGAATGTCTGATTTCCTTTCCACCCACTCCTGTGATCCTCCCTTTTGGCAGTGATTACTGATGACCACAGCTGTCATGCTAGGTCATGGTAAGCTGTCAAGCAAGGTAGTACATGAGATATACGAGGCCCAGTCCTTGATCTGAAGAACAAGATCTTAAATTGAATCTGGTATCAGCCAGCATGTGAACATAGCACAGCCAGAAGTGCTGGGCTGATGTCAACTTGTTGTTCTGGTTCCTTGAGGAGATGGGCAAGCTGTAGGTGCTTTTCTAACCTTTACACAGCTCCTGAAGCATGAAGAGGGGTTTTAATTTAGTCAGAGCAGACGATGGTCAGGAATGAGCAAGTCCTTCCAGCCAGCTGAAATGAGAAATAAGCACTTTGTGTGGCTCTCACCCAATGAGTATGTAATGATAGAGGCCAAACTCTGTAATCAGTGATCAGAACAACAGCATTCAGGTGGTTGTGCTGTGTACAGCACTCGTGGGTGACCAACTGTTGACATTATGGATGTGACTGAAAATCAGCACAGAATTGCAGGCTTAAGAAAATGATGGATACTTTTGTCAGGGACATAACTTCTATAAATAGGACTTGCACTCTGCGCAAGGCAGTATTTTGTTAAGCTTCGCGTGTTCAGTGCCAAGTGCATGAATGTCTTCTGAAGGGGTAATATTTTACTATGTTTTATGCTGTTATGCTGGGTTCAGAATGCACTTTTTGCTGCAGCATCTGTTCTTCTTCTAGTGGCATATTAACTAATGTGACTAAAATCCATTAGGTGTTTGCTCTGTATGCCTTCCTCCGGAGGGGGAGGCATTTGCGATGAAGTGTTGGTTTTTAAAACATTAAAGAAAAGGTTGCTTTCTGTTCCCCAGAGAAAAAAAGGTCGACACTAGAGGGACAGAAGGTCATAAGTGCTGTGATTGTCCATTGTTTTTGTGGGGGTTTATTGCTGCTTTAGGCTGGCACAGCCAAGGAACTTGCCTTCAAAACAGTGTCAGGGTATGTGTATGTAGGTGATGCTGATTTCCTTTGGTTCCCATTTAAAATGACAGGGTCTGATACATGTGGTCTTGCTCCAGGTGGAGAATGATCACCTTAGTGAGTTCCACGTGAATTTCATTTGATATGATTTACTCCAGAACAGCAAGCATAATTTCAGCCCTTTTGCTCTTTGTTCTCAAAAAAACACCTATGGCCTTGGAACAAATCTTACATAAAATTGAATTGACTTTATGAAGCTCTTACACAAAGTTGGTGAAAATTCCAGGAACCATTTGGACAAGAGCCAGTTTCTTAACTGATTTCTCCTAGCCAAAAAAGGCAACTAATGACTACTTTCACAAGGCAGGGGAATCCACAGCTACAGCTAAGAGGGGTAAAAAAAATGTCATAAATAAACAAGTCCGTCCACAAACCCTTCCTCAGGAAACCAGCATGGGAAGCACAGACATTTAGAATGACAATCCAGCAGGTTTTGCCAAAGAGAGACTTTCCAAAACAGCTGTAGCAATGGTTGCAGTTTCCTTGAACGTCCCTTTTAATAGCATTACAGCCTCAACTGTTTATATGTTAATCTAATTGTTTTCTTGCTGTCAGCTGTATTTATTGCCATTGTATAAAGTTGTTAACCTTCATAAGTAACCCTTGAAAGGGAGTGACAAGCTTCAATAAATGCTGCTGTCCATGAACCCAGTTACCTTTCAGCCCCTGTTCATTCAGGTACAGTCAGTTTTGAGGCTGGCACATAAGCTGTTCTTCCATCTCCCTGTGGGATAGAATTTGCTTCATTTGTTCAGAAAGCTTTTCATAACTGTCCCATGTCTGGACCACTCAGGAGTGAATATGCTTCTTCTCTTTGAATAATGGTTGAACTCCCTGTGGAAGAGGAGGTATTTAAATAACTGTGTTGCCATGTAGAGTACCTCATGATTTCAATCCTCAGAGTCCCTGAGCTATCTGAGCACATATTTATAATCAGCTTGGTGAATGCTCTCTCTGGCTATTTATCAGCAGTGAGCCTGTGTTTCCATTTTACAAGTGCAACTCTATAGCTTAAGAATATGGTATGTCCAGTCGTTAGCAGAATTTTTAATATTTTTTTGTCTCCAAGAGCAGAAAGTTCCCAGCACAGGACAAACCTTCTTTGTGTAACAAATACACATATACTTTTTTCTCTTTGCTTTGCTATTTGGACTGTGGGACATAGTTGCTGAGATGCAAAAGGATTTCTGTGTCTGGCCCTGACTGCCATGTTAGAGGGTTTAACTCCAAGTATATTTGGAACTGGCAGGATCTGTGTCTATACTGTTGAACTCTTCCATACTTCAAACTCCCAAATTGACTTTTGGAAGCAGTCTCTGGCCTATGCTAACTAACTTCTGAGCTGTGTCTAAGAATTGTATGCAACCTGGCCCTCTCCCAAATGCTAGCTGACCCACACTACATCTGTGTCTGGGCTGCTCCACCCTTCTTTCTCAAATGTCTTTCCTCCCTTCGATAGGAAAGACATTTGACATTTCTTAATCTACAAGGCCATGTACAGTTCTTAGCCATAAACAAGTTCATCTGTACTGCGTAAAGGGAAGACTCAAGCCCCTTAAGTGAGACTCAGATGCCTAAATTTCGGTTCAAGCTGAAAGTTTGCAAGGCTATCTGTAGTCATCATGGCTTCTGAAAGCCCAGAGACACAATTTTGTAAATAATTTCTTTTTAAGTAGTATTTAAAGTACTTGAGTACTCAGAAGTAATACCATTTTGGCAAGACTGAATGTCCTGGCATGGTGAAAGCACTGTCAGAAGTCACAAATGGGCTTCCCTGATTTGACATCTCCTGAAGGTTTGGGTTTGGTAGTTCTTTTCATGGTGATAGAGGTGGTTTGATCACAGAAATGAGCAGCTGTGGCTGCTCCCATTTAGGAGTGTGGATAGTGCTAGTTGTGCAACACTGAGAGCTGCCACCCAAATGTTCAGAGCTGTATCTTTCACCTCAGGTAAGAACAACTGAGGCTTACCTGGAAGAACTCTGGGGTTTTCTGCTGAGTGAGGTATATTTGGATTTGGAATCCTAAGGGTGCTGTGGGTGTAAGGTTCTGATGGCCTGTTTCCTTCAGAAGTCTTCTGTCCTCTGTGCTAAACTTTAAAGTCAATGGTGATATTAACACTGGTTTCTTGGAACAGAGAAGTGATCTTGACCTAAACATTCTCACCAAAAGGGATGTGTTAAAGCCCTGAACACTGAATGGGTTAAAAAGTATTTCCTGTGATGAGCAGTGAGTTTAAAGAATATCTTTGGCTTGGAGAAATGATGATTTCCTGACACAGTCCTCCATTTAGTGTTTCCTTCAGCAGCTTGGCCAGCTGAGGCAGCCCCTGACTGCTGGGAATCCCATCCTCATTGCACCTGTGTGATCACACAGGTGTTGCCACCTGGGCTGAGATTTGCCAGCCTGCCCTGGCAGCTGGGCCTGGCAGCAAAAGTGAGCATAGCATCACCATGAGTCCCACTGAAATACAGGTAGCATTGACCCAGGGAAATTGAGGGCAGGTGTCTGGTGTCCTCAGTAGTGCCTGGATCATGAGGCTGTATGCTCCAGGGTACATCATGTTGCTGTAGATTAAAAATGGTGCTTTGAAGTGACAGTGGTTTTGTCCATCTCAGTTTAACTTGTGCTAGCAAACAAGGAAATTCCAGAAAAATGCTGCAGAGACCTTCATGTTCTCCATCTATTGACCTTGCATGAGAATCACCCAAGCCTTGCAGCAAAACTCTGCATTTTTCTTGTTTTGTCAGCCAGCCTTCCCCTTATAATTGAGCTCTCTTTGCATCTCATATTTATTACTGGGTAACCATCTGCTTCAAAACTGCCTTTGGACTAAGACTGCTCTATTGGTCAAAGCTTATAACCTGTTGTCACCAGTAACTCCACTGAATATCAGGGAATGCTGAAGACACACTTTTTGAAGGCAGTCAACTGACCTGTGTTAGATAATTGGAAATGAGAATCATTACTCCATTTCAAAAGTTGAAATTTACAGTTTTAAAACAAATCTTCTCTCTTCCAGAAAAATATTTTATGTGGAAGGAGTCTGAACTAAAAATTGTGTTTAAGAACATAAACTGTTGTGAAATGTGGATTGACTCAGAATTTTTACTGATGGGCTAAAAGATTGAAGAAAAAGACCAACTGTTAAAAGTGAAAAAAATTTTACTTGTTTACTATTCAAATAGGAATTTAACTGAAGTGAAATGGATATAAATTTCTGTTCAGACCTACTTCAGCTGGTTCACATCCTGTCCTATCTGGGATAGGACATGAACCAGCTTAAAGAGAAAATCATTTAACACTTTGTGAAGAAAAGCATTCTGCTAGGGTGAAGGACTAGATTAGAAATGACTGGATTCCTCATGAAGGAGTCATCAGTCATGAAGTTTTATGTTTTGTGCGTGCTCTCCAAGAGCAGGCAGAGCTAATCTGTGAGGAGCTGCCTGCTGACTCAGGCTGCTGCGGGAAGGCGTTGAAGGACAGCCAGGGAAATCTCTGACCTTCACTTTGCTGTTGACCGTCCTTTGGGGTTTTCCTGCCTGGAAAGGTGGCAGTGGGTTGGGGTAGCTGGGGAGGAAACAGAGACCAGAACCATTGACCTCAATCTAAACAGAATACAGAAAAAAGACAATAAACTCCAGGAGGAAAAACACAGGATTGATTTACCTGGGAGGAAGTGAGAATATTAAATTCTTTCAAGTAACTTCAGGAGGTGTAATAGAGGAAATCTATTGAAAACACACAGAGCAGACATCTGTCTCTAGCCAGGGATTCCTATGGCACACAGAAGTGATAGATATCTACTATATAACCAATGTTTTACAACTGATTAGACCTGTGAATACTGTGGGATTATTGCAGAGAGTGAGACATCTTTGTGCAGTCACTCCTCTTTTTAAAAAACTTGGGAGGGTCAGAGTTTAACAGTGGGCAAGTTGCATAGTAATTTACAGAAGCTCACCCTAGACAGAAATTCCTTGTTCCTTTTATCATTACTGTATTATGTTACATTGACTTTGGTTTCCATGTACCACAAGCATGTATCTTATCCTTATCATATCCTTAGGTTCTTAGGCAAAGAGATCAATTAACATATGTCAAGGGAAGTTCTTACACTCCAACTGCACTTGGCTGACTGACAGCAGATACATGTATGGAGAGAAAAGAGCACCAGAATTTAGGAATTGTGTCCTGTCTGATGATGAAGATGAAATAATGGAAAGCATTCTCTTTCTCCCCACCCCAGTCTGTTGAGTTTGATGTTTTTATAAATCTTAACCTAGACTAAATTTTCATACATTTTGAAAATGAAAGAGAATAGAATTTCTCTTTTATAAGATACACATTCATTAAAAAGGAAGACAGAAAGCCATGTTTAGAGTAATCCTTCTATGATAGAGAGATGAAAAAAACCAACTTGTTCCCCCAACTCTACAAGCTAAACTGCAACAACACAATTCTATAATTAATGTGAAAATGAATTTTACTCCTTTGTTGATGCCATATTGCCAGGTAATTGCAATCCTTTTTGTTTGTGTGCCTAGGACATTGTGTTCGGGCTCAGTGCTGTGAAAGAAAATCCAGTAAAAAAATCTATTTCGCAATATCAAAAGTAGTTCTTCTTATTTCAAGGAAAATAATGAATTTTGTCAAATCAACAGTTATGACTAAGTGGGCCCAAGTACAAGAAAAACTGAATAAAATGGTATGGTTGTAAACCACTGCATTTTTTTCCCCAAGTACCTTGAGAAAAAGTTTCCTCAGAATCTACCCTGTAGCAAATGAGTAAAGGAAAAACATACGACTTACTATAAGTGTGTCTCATCACACTATACTTTAGCATATCTTTTCTTTATTCCCTATATTAATGTTATAAGTGACTGAACACGTGTAAATACACCTTACTCCATCAGTATTTACTTGATGTTAACTGTGTCTAACCATGGCTTGGCAAAGGAATCACTGCTAGGTTTAATGCTCTGTTGGCTGGCCCAGAATGAAAGCAAAGTTTAACATTTTATTTATTGCTTGTTCATTGTATATCATCAAGGCTGTGTTTGGACAGCCTAGGTCTTATTCTCATAACTAAAGAATTCCTGAGTGCAGGAATTCTTGTGGGAATGCAACAGAATTAGATCAGTAGAGGAGATTTGATTTATGTGAACTATTGTCTCTCTGATATTGGATGTCTCCAATCTTCTTAATTTAGGAAGATCAGGATATCAAATGCATAGGGATTTTGTAAAAAATACTTTCGATTCAGGTGCACTGTGGGTTTAATTTCTCTAAGTAGTTTGGTGCCCTTCTAATATCTTTAGAGTTGGGTTAGTCTATTTGTAAGGTCTGGTAAGTGGTTAAACCTAACTTTCTGAAAATGTGCAGGTCACAAGTGATAGTATGACCAATCGAAGTCTTTGGAAGGTTCTCTTCAGAGAATATAAAGTTATTTTTCACCTCTGAGTTATCTTGAGTCTAAGAGTCCATTCAAATGAGCGCCAGCTGGTAGGAATATTTCTATAATTGCAGAGTGACATAATAAACAGGGCTGAGAAATTTCTAAAGCTGTTCCTGTTCCATTTCAGATGGGCACTCTGGCAGCATTTGCTGTATCAGGGAGTCTTCATCAGCTAATGGCAGACTCAGCTGAGGCACTGTGGCAGACCTGTGGTTATATACTGGGGCTGGAGAACCTTTGGAAAAGTCATGCTCCAGCAGGCCATGTTCCTTACAGTAGGATCTGGGGAGAATGCTTGGTGGTGTGTCTGCCTTAAGAAATACATAAATCAATATACAAAAGGAAACTTTGTATGCTGTCAGTTGGTATCTATGTCCAGTAAGAAATGAGAAAGTAGGAGTACCTGTCAAGCCTCCTGGCAGTATTTTGTGTTTGCCTTTCATGCTGTGCAGGTAGAAATATATGACCTTAATATGTAATTTGTATGTTTTCAACCTTGTCTGTATTTCAAATGGTGAATGAAGAGCTGTGTTATAGGCAAATTCTGGAGAAGATGAAAACAAGACAATCAAACACTAGAGGTAAACCAGGGAGAGGATTTCATATTATGGGGCTGAGAAGCTACTGCAGACACATAGCTGGAGTTGTGGGTTGTGTACTCTGTACGTGACCAGCACTTCCCATGTTATTTTATTCTTCTTAAAACCACTGGCACTGCTGAAAAAACTGTGTGGTGTACATTCACTTTTATTTTTGGTTGTTGTAACTTTTTCCTTTAGATAGTCTAAAATTAAATACTCTGTGGATTCAGCTACAAAAGCTCAAATAACTGTGAATGTAAAAGAAACCTCCTGGTACACTGAGCATCCCACTGCCACAGAGCATCACTGGCATTTGCTGTGGGATGTTTGGTCTGCTGACAGACTGGAGCAGGACAGGGAGTACATGGGGACTTACTGGAATACATCTCAAGAGTAATGGCTTATAAAGACTTGCAATAAATATTAAATGCCCAAGGTAATATTCTTTCTAATGAACATTTTAATGGTTTCTTTTCCCCAGCAGGGGACTTTCAGACCTCTTAATAGAGGCGCAGAATGAACCCTTTGTGCTGCGGCTGTCTCTCTCCATCACATTTTGTTTTCTTCTTGCCTGTCCCTTATTGCTGCCTGCCACTGCTTCACTCTGCCTCCAGCTGTGAGGGCAAAGTTTACAGTGTCTTCAAAACCTGCTCTTTGTTTTCTTTGGTTGGGGTAAAGCTTGGTGAGGGACAAAGCAAAGTGCCTCCCTGCCCACTGGAATGCTCTGGGCAGCATTCCTGTGCCTCAGCCCTGTTCCCTACATTAAGCATGAGCTGGGAACAGAAGAGCCCAGCCTGTGTCTGCAGTAAGACACCATCACAGGCTGCCCATGTTGGAATTAGCTGAATAAGGTTTTACACCATCAACTGAGGCAAACTTCAGACATTTTCACATGGAAGCAATTGTATTGCTCTCCAGTGCACCCATGCTGTCTGCATAGCTCATCTTTTCCTTATGATTCTTTGCTAAATGCAGGATTCTTTCTTTTTTTAATACAGTTTGCCTAAAGTTTTTATAGGCAACCTTCATGATGGAATACAACTTCATGTCCTGCCCTAGTAATTTACCAAACTCCACAATAACGGCAAATACGAATATTAGTTTCCCATCAAAATGTTTTGTGTTAAAATTCAGTCCTGCTGTGAGATTATGCCTAGCCACCTTTAAATAGTTAAGAACTGTATTTTTAACTGGAGTTAGAATATTTCCTAAAGGAACCTACAGTCTGGGATGGAGTCCAGATGTACATTTGAGATGGCTAAAATGGAAAGTCCTGATTTTTTATTAGGCATGCCATTCAGAGTGCAAAATGAAGTGTGAGCAAAGAGAGCGTGTTGGCATGGCAACAGCAAGTAAAATTTAATTCAACAGGTTTTGATTCTGACCTGCAAAAGGAACTGTTTGTCCTGAGAGACAGCTTGTAGCCCATAAAAATTTTAGAAGACAGTAACTTGTCTTCACTACGGACCAGAAACTGGGGAACTGGATACCTTAGAGGTTTTTAGCCAACAAAAGAATCTAAATATTCTAATGGTTCTTGTTCTGACATAGATGTGCAAAAAGGATTTGCTTCAATAATGTGTCTATTGCTCACCTGATAGCCACCTGCAGGCAATCTCTTAAGAATAGTCTCTGTTATTTTTAATAGTGTATGTGGTATTTGTAAAACTGTAAAACATAATGAGACTAAATGCTTTGTAGAAAAATACATAGAGTGTCAATTACCATGATTAAAATTTTGGTTTTAGGAATTCCTATCTACTAAATCTATGATGAATCTGCAAGTATGTCCCCACTACGTGTTACAGCTATTCAACCAAAAAGACTGAGAAGCAGCAAGTTTGGGAAAGCTGTTTTCTAGATTAGTTTATTAAGGCTGGAACAATTGGCAGATAGCTTAAACTGCATAACTCATGCCAGGTATTTGATTCTGAAGGATGTGCTCATTTTCCTTTCAAGATTAGCTGCCCTGGATTCCTGAGAGCCAGAGCTGGCTGCACAAATCACATTCAAAACATTTGACTGTCTAATTCTGTCTGCAGCCACCTCATCTGTCTCCATGGGAAGAAGCAAATTTACAGGAGCAAAAAGAGGAATGAACTACTTTCCAGTGTTTTGATTCACAGGAAGAAACAAACTACTCAAACCTTAAGAGTAACTTTGATCTTCCGGGATTTGCAGTTCACCCTCTGGATCAAAGATGCTTGTAGAAGTTTGGCTAAGGGTAAGAGATAATATTCCAAAATGAAGGAAAGATTCTAGACATGGCTCAAGACTCACCTTGAAGAGGATGTGGGTCACCCTACTGGGAGTGGAGGGTAGGCATCTGTGCGTCCTTTGTGACCTGAGGATCCTTGTATTGTTTTCACCTCACTGTTTGCAGGTGTCTTCACAGAAAAGAGGGCAAAGGCACTTGTGCTTACAAACCACATGTGCGCTCCGGGCAATAAAATCTTGTGTGAAGTAAAGCTTCTGCAGTCTTCTGACACACCCCACCATGCTCTCACTACAGACAGATTTGAACAGCTCAGGGCAGAACCAACTCCTTGTTACACTGTGACTTGTTTTTGGTTAAGACTTGTGTGTCCTTCTTACAGCATGAATGCTTTCTATAGTGGATGAACATAATTATAAACCACACAAGACTTGAGTTTTGTGCATTTCTGCCACTGTGACTACTGGCTGTATTTGGCATGTGCATCCTAGTTAATATAGGCCTATCCTGACCTACATTAATAGTCCCTTTGTCTGTGTGTTTAATACTTTATTTCATTTTAAAAGAAAGATACTTAGAGTGCTGTGTGACTGAAAACTTTCAGTGGAAGTACACTAAAAATACATGTTATTTTTTATGAACCCTATTGAGAGAAGAAACAACATGAGGGGTAGTGAGTCTCAGTCTTTTCACGCAGCATGGGTCATGACCTGAAGTCCTTTCTAACCCCATTTTATGTAAGTCTTCCTTTTCTGGTCTTGGTGAACCTCTGGAATTTTCAGCTGTTGATGAGGGCTTTTTTCCCAGAAGTACACATAAGTGAAATTTTGCTGTTTAATATCACCTAGATCTTTTCCATTGCCTGCTGAAATCAATGGAAAGCCAGTCTCTTGGAAAATTTTTTGCAGCTCTGATATCTTTCAGAAAAGATATATTTTTTCTTGTTGCAAGTATTTGGAATACAGAAACCACTGGTACCTACACTGGAATAAATTTCATCAGTCCCATGTACTGTAAATTGCTGCTCACTTGAGATTCATCAGGTAGACAGGCTTCATCACATTGGGATGCACCACAGGAATACAGTGGCTTAACAATGCATGATAAAAATACTAAAAAGACAATATTCTTTCCTTCCATTTAAAGTGTACCATGCAGCACTTCCTTTGGAGGAACAGAGAAGTAATTATCATCATACCACCATTTCCTCAGTGTCTAGATTAACAACAGGTTATGGGGGTTCAGAGCTGAGGATTTCAGCCTTGTTACCATTTATAGGTTCTCTCTGCATCCTATAATATACTTTCCCATTAGCTAAAAGTGCCATTTCAGGAAATTGCCTTAAGGCTTGGTTTGATTTCAGGATGGGGGGGTTATGAGGGAAAAACACAGTTGCCCTGTTCCACTGTAGCTCTAGACAGTCCCTAAGAAGCAGGTATGCAGCTTTTTTATCTGTCAGTTCTTTTCCATTTATTGTTCAGTACGATGTCATCTTCAAGAAGTTCACACAGACCACTGCATCTAAACCATTTACAGGTAGACATTAATAGGGTAAAAAGAGGGAAGAGATAGTGGCAAATTATCTTACAATTTTCTAGTTTTGCTAGTGGCTAAGTTTTATTAGACAAAGACCAGAATATTAGCTGTGTTAATATTGATTAATCATAGCTACATGGAGTTATATTTGTCTTTAATCTCCAGGACTGGTAATTGTACTGAGATTATTTTCCTTTTGTGCTGTCACTGCTCCTGACAGGACAACTCCTCCTGATCTCAAATGAAGCAACTGATAGTCCTGTAGGCCATGCCTAACATGAATATTTCTTAAAGACCTCAATAGTTTTGATTTGTGGTTTGAGATGTTTTTCTCCAGGTCTATATTTAATGAATTTTGAAATTCATACATCTTCAGCAA
Source organism: Haemorhous mexicanus (assembly GCF_027477595.1). Classification (NCBI taxonomy): domain Eukaryota; kingdom Metazoa; phylum Chordata; class Aves; order Passeriformes; family Fringillidae; genus Haemorhous; species Haemorhous mexicanus. Next base: position 26,438,371 of record NC_082343.1, on the reverse strand, counting down.
AACAGTCCTGCAGATGAATGTGTTTGGTCTCAATTCCAGTCTCAAGTACAATTACTCTTTTTCCCTTTTTTTTCCCCCCTCCATTACTGAAAATTCATAAAGAATATGTTATACTTTTAAAGGAAGTATTTTTAATCCTGAGTGAATGAGATTATTGGGTGATAGAAATCTAACAATTGAAATTCTGGATAAATTTGCAAGTAGAGAACACCATAAATATTTAATTCTTTGCAGAGCCATCATAAATGACACCAGAAGTGAATGGCCAGCAAGGGTGCTATGTATGAAACCCTATATATTTTTTACTTGAGCTATTTATTATAAATCTGGAATAACTCAATATTAGATTACTCAAAAGAAAATCTTTACCCAAACAACTTGTGAAATTCTATTTTCTAACTGTTTTTTACGCATCATTTCAAAAGTGGAGATGCTCTTCCAGCAACACATTTTGCACAAAATCATCTGCCAGCAGAATACTTCAGTAATATTCTTGACCAAGTACAACAGATCCTGTAAATACTGATGTACAATTTGATTTATATTCTCATGTGGCTCATTAAAACAATTACTTATGTTTTTTTTTCCCCTCATATTAATGCAGAAACCCCCCATACCTGGACACAGAATGACTATAGTAACCATTGTTAGGATTAGTGGGGATTTTGTTTTAATTGTTATGTGTGGAGTGGAAGCAGGAGTTGTTTATGTATATTGTGCATTTTTATTTTATTTTTCATAAAATGAAATAATTCAACCTTTTTATTTTCAAGGGTATTTCTATCAGATTCTTACATCTGAATGCCTCTTGGTCTTCCACATGACTTGTCACAGGATAAAAAGTAATCATCTATTTTAGTAGTAAATCTGATCAGGGATGTTGTGCCACTTCCTTTTTAACTCAATTTTCATTTGACAGATGTGTATTTAGGTAGCCTATACTATCTGACTGATGCACAAAACTTATTCCTCCAAAGAAACCATGTGTCTTCTGCACCTTTTCCATCTCATTTATGCATATGTACAGATAGGGCTGGCTATTCAAAAGATATTAATATGAAAACGATGACAATATATTTTATAGTCAGAACAGGGCATGACTGGAGCAAATCAAGTATGCTCCAAAGACTGTGTGCCAGACCTCCTTGTCAAGAGCAGGTGGCTGAAGAGTCAACAATATGACATCAGTGCTTTGAGTGTGATCCGAGTGAGCATAACTGATTCACTACCACATGGTATCCATATACTTTGTGGGGGCCTTTATCCCACATTGAGGCATTGAGACATAAATCAGCACACAGGGATGTTTCTACTATGCTGATCAATGAGACACATCATTTATATGAGAGATGCATGGTTCTATGCCTACTCAAGACCTCTTACAGATGCTGCCCCCATAATAGTGAATATTTGAAGAATATGTTGTGCTGACAAGGAATTCAAATGCTTTTGATAAAATTCATTTGCATGCTATGCCATGGCAATGTTTGATTGTCGGTTCATACTCAATGAGAAAATCACCAAAATCCCTCTGAAAAAAATCCAAATGTTCTAAACATTCCTAAGAAAATACAACACAGCATGGACAGGAGGAATATCTAATAACTTGTTAAATTATGACAAAGTAAACTAGCTTTCTGTTCTGATGAGGTACACAGATCCACAGGAAAAACTAAGACTCCAGCTCCTATGTTACTTAAATTTTGGAACTCTTTTAAATGATTCTCTCACCAGAAAGCTAAGAAAATTAAGTCTTGTGAGTAAATGCAAAGTTGGATTAAAAGAGAAATTTGATAATAGTGACCTCATTATACTGTTTAATTGAAATATACTGAGGAGATTCTACAGGGGATTGTTCTCAATTAAATATTGTTAAATATTCTCATGAATTATCTGAATAAAGGAATCATATTCTATGCAGTAAATTTGCATATGACAGGAGATGGGGGTGGTTCTGAACATGTGGAAAGCAGAATTAGAATCCCAAATGATTTTGACAAATTGGAGACATCATCTGAAAAAAATAGGATTAAGTTCAATAGGAACAAAAGCAAAGTGTTAGGCAGAAATAATCTGCACAGATACAGGATGGGGTAATACAATAGACAGCAGTTCTCTGGAAAAGATCTGGGAATGTGAATCAAATTAAACATGAGTTGATGAATTATTAAAAAGCTAAATGGCCAGCTAGTATGTATATGAAAACCAGAATGCAGCCTGCAGAAGTAATCTTCTAGGAATTTATACTGGTAAGGACTCTGGAGCACTGTAGCCAAGGAGAACTTGAAAAATTTTAGTGTTAAGCACTCAAAAAAAGAAGATGAAAGGGTTAGGGCAATAATTAAGATGTAAAAGAACCGTACTGTTGTAAAGAGGAAAGGAGTAATATGTTCTTTTTGTTTTCATAGCAGATATAATAAGAAAGAACAAGCTAAATTACACCAGGGGAGAGTCAGAATAGTTGTTAGGAAAACCTTTGTAAATATAAACATAGCCAAGCCTGGAGAGGTAATGAAGTCACAATCATTGAGAACACACATTTGTAAAAAGTGACACAAAGATTAAAGACAAACAAAATGACCTTTTAAAGTACTTTGTAGCTCAACTATAATTTTGTATCAAGACAGGAATAAGTTTTGCACCTTTGCTTATCTCAAATTTACTTATCTCAAATTCTCTTTTCCATTAAGAGATTTAGTGAATCACAGGAAAAATTTCTAGTCAATGACAGCAGCACTTACTTGGGTAAAAGAACTCAATTTTATGAAGTTATTGCTGAGCATTCATGCTGTGTTAATTTTGTTGAACTTATATTGACTTATACCAGGAAGTATTTTAAGATCCCTATTTCAAGTTAGTATGAGTACAATAATATAAATTGTAGCTTCTGAAGTGATTTGATCTACTCAGAGAATAAGGGTGAGTATTCAGCAAAGCTAGTTCTTACTCAATTGCCCATGGAAAGTTTTTGGAAAAGAGAGATGACTGAATCATGCCACCTTTATAGATACTCCTGCTGTTTGGACTGCAGCTCTCCAGCTCGTGGCTGGAAGAGACCCAGAGGGAGCACTGTGTTCTGGGCACTGCTGTGCACTGTGTCCATGACCTGAACTTCAGCACTGCACCCTGCAGCATGGGAGGCAGGAGCTGTATAAAGCCAGCACACTGACTTCTCCTCACCTGGGCTTTCTCTTTGGTTATTCCTTCTGTGCAATGCCAATGGGGTGATCAAGGAACAAACTCTATCAATTTCAGTCCTGGGTCTATCCAGAGTTCTCTCTCTTGACAGGGGCTTGATGTTCTGAAGTGTTACTTGAACACTGCTCTCAGCCTGTTTGTTTAGGCTGGTGATTAAATGCTTAAAGGGTGAAGTGGTGGAGAAATATGTGCACCATCCAAAAAAAATATTGGTTTCTGAATATTTAGGGAAGCTTGTGAAATTCTTCATACCTTTCTGCTCCTTGAAGTCTGTGGTAACTCTTTTGTATGCTACTTCCTTCCAGCTTTATGCACCACATGGTACCAAATATCTGTAGCAGAGATTGGGAAACCTCTGTTTAGCAGGTCTGGTTTATGGTTATGCTATAAATAGAGGTGAAACATGTAACTCATTTCAAGAACATTTTCTTCACTGAGATCACAGGATCATTTAAAGCTGTCCAAACACTTATGGTGAGTGTCCAGGTAGTCTGGATTTTTTTTTTTTCAGGAAATTTGGAAGTGGGACAGCTTACTCACTGTAGATGATTCATATCTTTATATCCTAGTTTGAAGTGGTTCACCACACCGTGGCCGCAACTTCAAAAGTGTCAGATGATCATCAGACAACACTCCTGCCTGTAAGACTGATTGATTTTTCCAGCTTTTCTAGAGTTTTCATAACTTACTAACCTCTGCCCCTAAAACCAAACAATTTAAGTTCAAGAACAAGCATTAGGAAACTGTTTATGAAATAGTGAATATACTAAATTCCCCAGCAGAGAAAGCTCTTAAAACCAGAGCTCTGGGGACTCAAGTGCATAGATACTGCTCTTCCCATGGATTCATAAAGCACTTTTCCATGTTCCTTTACAAAGGTTTTATCTTTTCCAGTTTTAAATCTTTTTGTCTAGACAGCAGTAAGTAACTTGCATACCTTTCTGACAAGAATGGTATGGTTAAGTCTTTCAGATAAATATAGCTGGATATTTTAATACAAAAATAAATGTCTAAAGCTCTACTTATTAGTAGCATCTGTCTCGCACTTGATGTGTACTTCTCAGAAATATTCCAATACCTACAGAGGCTATATTTAAGCAACCTTGCTTCTGCTTTGGTGATCACATGTCATGGGCTGCCTATATTGTTGATTTTGTTGCTAAGACCCACTGTGAGTTCTAGTTTCCAGTGTTTCAGGTTACATGTTTAAACCTGGCCTTCCAACTGTTTCACGCTATCCTGTGCGTCCCCATCTACTAAAGCTGATACTCTGGAGGCCCTCTCTTTCCACACTGGTCCACACTGGCATGAAAAATTGAGTGGAAAGAGGAGTTAGGATTACAGATTTTTTTTGTTTATGGTGGTTGTTAATTTTCCATTTTGGAAATGTCACCAAGAGGAAGACTTAGGAAGCACATATTGGGTGTATGTGGTCAGCAGATCAGCCTCTGTCACCTTCTCCCCTCCCAGAGCATTCCAGCCATTAGGGAAAAACCCAGAAACTCTGAGGAACCTGGCAGCCATTAAAACTGAGAAACCGAAGAGGACTACAGAGAAAAATTTTTACTTTAAATCTCTTTTCCATAAGCCTTTGATTCAGCATCTTTGATTAGGGTGGATAAGGAAAAATTTGGTCTTTACGGACACTTATTTGGAGGATTATATTTAGGCTCCCTTGTGCTACTGGAAGTGAGCTCCCTGTACACATGTGAGGTTTTAAGTAGCTTAGATTGTAAAGTGTCAGTGGGACTTGGGCTATCCCAGTTAAGTTCTGTGCATGATGACATATCAGTCAGCATGATAGGGCTTTACTTCTGCAAGTAGAAACCACCACTGTGTTGTGGAAATTATTATTCCATGCCAAAAAGCCTGTATGTTACTCTATCAGGCTCAAGTCCATTCCTTTGACTCTGTCCAAATATATTTTGTACATGGCTATGGTAGTTGGTGAATAGCTTCAGTGAAATAACTCTAGGGTTTGTGTCAATGCTCTAATGCATTGTAAATTTTCTTGGCAACACGTTAATACTCCTTTGATTAGAAGAGCCGCCACTGTTGTTTGTTTTTATATTTAGAGCAAAGAAATGCAAACATCCTTACCATCAAGACTAGGTGGGGTAGCACTGAAGGTAGGTTGTTGTGAACCTCTGTACTGCTTGTATTCTAAACTTGTTGGTGCCTGTTTTGTCCTCTGATCCAGCAGAAGCTGCTGTTTTCTAGGATGCAATAAAAACTTTTCTGAACACTTTTGAGGGCATAAAGGGGCAGACGAGAGGAAAAAATCCAAGCTGAACAAATTCATACACTGAGGCTGACTTTACTTTAGAAGAGTTTCTTGGATTTTCATACCCCCCCATGGGTTCATTGATCTACACGCCAAAAAGCTGGTTGGTTTTGATTTACAGATTCTACATTGTTTAGGAGATTATAGTCTAATTCTCCTTCTGCTGTGACTAGTCAGGGCATGAACTGCAGTCATATTGATAGGCACTCTGTTTCTGGATTTTAGCATGCCAGGCAAGGAAGTCACTTCAAAGTAAAGCTGAAACACGTGAAGAAGTTGTGGGGAGGGAGCACTAGGAGGAGGAAATTAGGTTGACCCTGGCTTGTTAAAGTGCAGTATACACTGATGAGCTGGTGAATTTAGGCACTGCTGCAAAGGATAATACAAGATAAAAATGATGTCTGCCTTTATTAAAAGAGTTGGTATGAAATAGCAAATGTAAGAAAAATGGAATTTGGAAAAGGGATCCATTTGAATGGGAAAATACTGTGTTGTCAATGGTTGTTGGTATTATTTGTGTTGGAATTGTGTTCAGGGTCTGCTTTGAGATGAGAGCACAGGGAGGAGCCACATTTGCACTTTTTGCTCTCCATGTGTCTTATAAGAATCCTTGTCTTCAGTGGTTCACAGCTCCCACAGGGGTGGGATAAAGGAACTTCCTGATTACAGAGAGCATTGACGGCAGGAGCTTTACTTCAGGACTTTGAAATATCCTTGAAATTCCTTGGTAAAATGTAGCTCATGGATGCATAAAGCTCTTCTAGGCATTTTGAGGCATTCTGGTTTCATTTTTTTTTTTTTAATTTCTCCTCTTCTAAAGTCTGACCTGTGATCTTAAAAGATGCTACAGTTTAGAACATTGAATTTTCCCATTTGTCTCTTCCTAATCTCTTATTTTAACATAACTCAATATGCTATTGCAGCACAAATGGAGTGCGAGAAACCATTGACTGGGTATTCCTTTGTAATAAACAACTTATTTGCTATATTTTGCTTCTTTGTAGCAAAAAACGATTCTCTTTCCTTTGATATTTTAAATGATTTCTTTAATTATTTCTGGAACTAATATTTGGGTTGTTGCTTGTCCATAAGTAGTCTATTGTGTGCTCTAATGACAATGAGCAGATTAGGCTTACTGGTACTTGCTTCTATCTCAAATAGATGAGTGTCATTGTGAGGGCTGAGTTTCTGACACAATATTTACAATTATAACCTCAAAAGTTGCTTTCTGTGCATTTGCTTGAATAGTCAATTAGGATTCTTTGTTCTGGTTTCAGTCAGTAAATTTGCTCATTAGAGCGTTTTATGTAACCACTTTTTGATTGAGACATCTGTAGAAAAGTAACAGGGAAAGGTTAAGTTAAACCAAACATAAAACTTTAAAAAATGTCAAAATTTGAGGCATTAGAACTCTCTTTGGTATGAAATATTTTAGGTCTTAATTCACCAGTTCATCTTCATTCTGGAAACACTTCAGTTTGGGGACTACAGAGAGATTTTAATTTAGATGTGCTCCTCTGCCCTGTAGAATCAGCCCAGTGTTATTTTGCTCACCTGGAGATCTACTTCCTCTAATAGATGGAAGCCAAGTTTGTTTTAAAACTTGAATGTTAATGTGTTACCACATTTCTTCGAGGAAGTTTGATTTAATCTGAAAGCCTAAATGCTTCTAATTGGATATGCCCATATCCCAGCTGCACACATTGCTGGCAGCGAAGAGAATGCGACAAAGCAAAGATTTCTCAGATGTTGGCATTGTAGAGCCCCTTTCTTCTTCCTCTCCTTCTCTCCCCTGCCCTTTCTTTTCAAATTGAGGGGTCAGAGAGGTTCCATTTAGGTATTGAATTACAATGCTGGCACTATTTTCAAAAAGAAAATGTTGACTGAAAACCTGAATCCTTTTTTTTTTTTTTTTTCATCTTGTTTGGCACGCTGTGTATCTCCACAAGTAAAAGTCTGTGGATGCAACTGCAGAGCCAAATTAGACAGTATCAAAAGCATGGTAGCTTTAAAATTGTAGATCTATGTGGCAGACTGTTTAATCTTTCACCTGCTGTATGTGATATAATAACATTGATATATGTTTGAGCAGCCTTTTGGGATTTTATATATCAGAGAGACTGTGTATTTTGAAATTTAATCCTCATGAAATATTTGACATCCTGAATGGGATAATTGACACAGAGACACTAATTAGGGAGTTGTAATTCAGAAGGTTCTGATCATGTACTTTATACTGACATGTATATTGTCCCCCTGGTAGCTGTGTTAATGGTGCTTAGACATGTGCATCAGGAAAAGTGCCTACTCCTGGGAGCTCTGGAAATCAATCTCCCATGTAATGCCATTTTATAATGCTCTAGAAGGAGCAGATTTGCACATTTTTCTATTTATTAAGCTGATCATATATAAAATATTCTGGCTTTGAAATAGTTTGACTCGGTGTTTTCATTCTTAGGACTCTGCAGTGAATATCTTCCTCTGAAACTGAGCTTGTTGCCTAAACTGCTTTGCATTTCTTAGTGTTCACTTGAAATCTTGGATAAATCTGCTCTATTCAGCTGAACTGAATCCTGTTTACCTTAGGCAGGAATTATTTCATCAACTCCTGAAATGCAAAACCCGTGGAGAAAAGGCAGTCTTGTGATTGCTCCTCTGACCTAAAGGACAAGCTTTCTCCAAGTATGATTTCATTCAGGTAGTGAGAGCAAGGGCTGGATTAAGAAACAAAAATATTGGCCTTAGGCAGGCAGGTGAGCTCAGTTTTTTCAGTTTTCCCCCTGGCTTTGTGATCATACTGCACACATGATCAGACTGTCTGCCTGCCCCAAACAGACCATTCCTTTATGGCATTTCAACAAATCCAAGAGCTCTTAAACTCAGCAGACTTTTCAAACTTTCTGCATAATCATATAGCTTAAGTCAGGAAATACTTTTAAAGCACTCATTTACTATATGGTAAGTGAATACAGAGATTTGTTAATATTGCTTATGGTGCAGTATTCTACCCCTCAGTAAAGTCAGAAAAGCAAAGAACAGGCTAAAATCCAGTTAAAATTTCTGGAGTCTGGCAAAATGTATTAACCAAATCTAAAACCAACCGGGGAATAATGATCTCACTCTTGAAAAATGTGAAGAGGGATTTTTAACTTTTTCAAAATTAAGAATTTGTTAGGTCTCCTGGTGTGCAGCTTATACAGAAGCTGGCTTTTTCTGCAGTACAGTGTGTCCTCTGATGCTCATGTTTGGACATTGCTTCAGCAATGAGTCAGAGTTCCAGCTATTGTTTCACTAACATCAGTTCCTGCTGTGCTGGGGGTTTCCCCTCTCATCTTTTTCCCAAATTATCAGCCAGACACAACCCTCTTCTGTTCATAAAATCTGGTGGGAGGCCCCAGCTTGGGCTAGGGTGGCTATGAGGTACTAGTCACACAATTCTAGCACTGCATCTGGCCTGCAGAAGAAATGCTGGTTATAGATTTTCATGGCTGGCCTGGGAGCCCGCGGGCTGGGAGGCAGCAGTGAGAGAACAGTCATTACGAGAGAGCGCGGGGCCACAGCGCTCTGCCAGAGACAGGGCTTGGGTGGGAGGGCTCCTGTAATCAGCACGGTGCAGCTCCGTGTGGCTTCTCTGCAGAATAGTCATGCTGTCATTTCAGGAGTTCACTTGGGGGGAAAAAAGGTGGCAGATAGGCTTAAAAATGTTACAAATTACCAGTGTACAAAAATCCGTGCAAAGCGTGGGGAGAACCTCTTGTTAGTTAAAAAAGTACAGAGAGAAAGAGAAGATGGTGTATCTTGGGAACAAGAAACCAACCAGATTATTCTACTGCAGATCTAAATTCAGACTGGATGGGACTGGAAGGAGCTGAGAGTTTCAACCTCTTATGTCCTGTAGCCCAAGGATATGGAGAATGGAAAAAAGAACACATGATATACAGACTAGGCCAATGCTGTAAATGTGCCTGAGTCACCCCAGTCACTTAGGCTGGAACCTCTTGTCATTTGGTCTAATACTAAAGGTTCATAAAACAAGCCTTTCACAAACCTGAACTGTTTATGACAGATGTCATCTGTGCAACATAAATGCCATTGATAGGACTTGCTTTCGTGAACTTCTCTGATGCAATTGAGCTCATCAAGGCTAATGAGAATAGCCATTACATGTGTTCAGAGATGTCCTTGACTTATGGCAGTGCCCACATCTCATATGGTTTCAGTCTTCCTTGCATGTGGATATTTCCAGAAGTTGTTTTTAAACTTTTCATTTATGTTTCTTGTGGAAATACAAAAAAAAAAAAAAAGTGTATGGCCTTTTCTCTTAATAATAATTAAATCTTTTTCATATGTCCTTAACCATGCCCCTCAGCAGCAGACTAAAGTTCAACTTATTGACTATTTAATGCTATCCTCAGAGATGGGCTAGGAGGTAGAATGAGTAGATGTCCTAGTCAGACTGAAAAGTTGCTTGGTATTTTGCTTAATTTGTGATGCTTCAGCATGAGACAGGCAGATTGCCATTTTAAGTGTCTTTGCAAACATTGTTGGTAAATTCTAACAGTATTAAATATGATTATTCTGCTTGAGTCTTAAACTTTCCACAGGCTTTTTTGATTTTGTGCTGCTTACAGCCCTAGGACCCTCAGTATAAGAGAGAACAATGCTTTATTAAAACAAGCTGCTATATAAAATGTGTGCTTACTCAGCTGGAAGCTGCTTGGCCATTTCTGCTGCTTCTCTCAAGCTCCAGAGCTGCAGATGGAGTTGGGTTAATATAACATAACTTTCCCAAGAGCCTGCAATAGGACTTGATGTGTTTTCTGCTACATATCTTCATCTTCCAAATTAACCTGAAGACAAATGGGATCTATTTATTTGCTACTTCTCTGAGACAATATATTTGGCTGTCATAGTAGTGTCTGCTTTGTATTTTGTACAAAACTGGCCCCCTAAGGATCTGGTTAACTGAGACTAGAGAATACACTATGTAAAAAAAACCCCAAAAAATTTCATGGCATACTTGAGCATGCAATTAGACAGGGAAAAAATCAGAAGAAAAAAACTTGAAAAATCTTGTGAGAGATGGCTTGTGTGCCTGATCTTTGGTTCAATGTCTCCTCCCTGTTCTCTAGGCATGAGGCATTCAGTTTCAAGTCAAGAATCAGAGAAAACCTGAAAAACAATAGCAGCAATGTGGAAATCAGCCCATGTACCCACACTCACTAAGTAGTTCCAGAAGATGTGGCAAATTATATTGATGGAAAAGCTGATTCATACAATTCTCCCTAGCCCAAAAAATTGACAAACAAAACCACTGACTATGCCAGGTGCTAACAGACAATGCCATTGATCATATTTTTATCAGGAAAGCAAAATCAAATATTTGAGAACAAAGCTTCATGAAAAACAACACTGTGGGGCAAAAAATAGATCAGCCCTAACTGAGAGGACTGGCAACTCCTCTCCCTCCTCTTCATGACTCCTTGAACACAGACAGGAGCAGCAGTAGATATGCAACTTTGTCACCTGCTAGATCTGCTCTTTTATTCAGGCTGTGATGCCAACAGTTCCAGTTGTTACTGACCAGGCATCCACCTAGAGATGTGTGTGCACCAAGCCTCCTGTGACCTGTAAAAGAAGGGAGAAGACTGTGAAAATGAGCTTTGGTGCTTTGGGCTTGGGATGCAGCCCAAAGCACCAAAGTCAAAGCTCTTTCATGCTAAAAGTTGAACTCCTACTGCCTTCAATGGATTTTTTTGTTTTGTTTTGTCATATAGGTGTCTTTATTTCTGATGACCCAGCTTTTTGGTAGGAGGGAAACTGCTTTCACAGAGGAGCATTGTGATTCAAAACTTTTAACAATGAAGCAGCACAGGAAGGTAAGTTTTCTCAATGACTCTCAGCTTGTATGAAATAGAATTTATTGTTGGCATTACCATTTAGGAAAAGCCAAAGCCCCTGCAGAGATGTACAAAACTTACAGATGAAAATATACACCTCCTGTAGACAGACCAGTGTAGTCTTGAGTCATTCAACATTTCAAACAAGGTTTTTTCATGATAGCTAAAACCACCAGTGAGTGAGTCCCCAGTTCCCCGTGGCTGGCTGTGTGTCTGAGTGTCTTTTATGGCAGCTGCTGCAGGACCAATCAGGCAGTTACTCCTTAGGGAGACCACAGCCTCCTCCCACCTGCTGTTTACATCCCCACCCATTCAGCTCCAGGGTTAGGCCGGGGAAGGAAATGGTCTCACGCTGCGTGTGCCTACGTGACCCAGGACGTGTGTGAGAAATCAGTCAGCGCGTTTGCTGAGCACTGAAGTTACCAAGGGCCTCTGAGCAACACCAACCCAATCTGCTGGGTTCTTCAGCTGCAGGTTCTCTGTGGCTGAAAGGAGCAGGTGACAGGACCACCTCAATGTAGCAGGCTCAATACAAAATTGGATTAAAGCAAGTTAGTTTCAGAGAAACAATTTAAAATTCAAAAACTCTAGGAAAACACTACAGGTGGCACTGTGTCCAGGAAAATTTAGGGTACATTTGCTCTTCTCTGTGCATGAATATTGATCAACAGGCTGTTTTTTTTAACCAGCAGTGGTGATGGAGATGAGGTGATTGCTATTATATTCTGATTGTGTTTCTTTAATGAGATAAGTCCTTAGACTATTAGAGGTGATGAAAGGTGTCAGTAACAGCAACATCAAGAGTGTAGGAAACCAGTCCCATTGTATGTTTTCTGGTAGTGTGGGGAGCAGATATGACTTTCAACTTTTTAGAAATTTTTTTAGAAGTCATACTAAGAACAGTTTAAAAAACTCCAAAACACCCAAATCAGTGAAAAGTTCAATATTCAAGGAGATAAAAATACAGCTCTGGGTGACATGATTTGGTCTGAATTACTGCAGGAAGCTGCAGAAGGCAGCTTTTCTTCCAGCATCTAATAGACTGTGAAAAAGCAAGAAGTGAAAGATAAGTGCAAACAACATGTGACAAATTCCTTTAAGATAGTTATTACTTCTCCTCTTTTCCATTTCATTTGGAATCAAAGAGGGTCAAACAGCCTTTTCTGTTGCAATCACATTTGCTAAATATTTGCACTTCCCTGTTGATTACTTTCTACAGTTTAATGGAAAGAAAATCTCAAATTCTTTGTTTTAAAAAGCTTACATTTGCTATACCAAAGAACTCATCAAGTTCATGATAATTTCTAGTTTTCAATCCAAAGTAGGATCTTTCAAAGATTTAAAGAAAAAAGATAAAACACCAAAATAGACTTTAAAGCGCTGCTCATGCTGATACAACATCAAATAGGAAATGAAAGTTTAACAGTTCAGCTAGGGAATATTTCTTCAGCTTCTGGGGAAAGACAGAGTTGCTCAGGAAGTGTGGCATTTTGCCACAGAGGGAGCCTCCAGAAACTGAAAGGTAACAGTACTGGTGACCCTTTGCTGCCTTAGACCAGCTGGAGAGAAGGAGGCAGGCACTGGAGTGTACAGTGCCACGTGAAAAAGGAGCAAGAGTACATGAAAATTGTCAGATCAGCATTAGGCTGTGAATGTGTGTCTTTGCTGGTGGGAATGTAATGTTTCCAGAGTTATTTTTTTTCCATAATGTTGTTTTATAGTCTGTATCTGCAATGATACATTATTTCCCCTCTAAAATTCTACCTATATTTGTGCATTTTCCTCTGTCATGTGATCACAGAGAGTGAGTATTGTGGTTGGTGGGATCTGTCCTTTAAAATTCCTTAAGAAGTTCACAGATGTGCTCTGGAAAGATGGTTTCTCCCTTTCCACTTCAACTAATAAGGAACATAGACTAAGAAAGAATCACAAATGGGACTTGTAGCATTTTGGTGGCCCAGACAGGGTAACTTCTCATTTCTAACTGGATCTGCTCTGTAAAGAGATCTGACCTGAGGGATAGGAACCCAGTGTGTAGTGATTCCACTGACTGATTGTTGGATACCTGCTTTTTGTACTGGCTGAGTTGAAGGGAAGGCACCAGAGCTGTCCCTGCCAGCACTACACAGAGTCCATGGGCTGCATGAAGCCTGTGAAGGGATGTGTTGGCTTGCTGGGCAGCCCAGAATCATCTTGGGACTTTTGTTGCTTTCCTCTAATTTTGTCTATGGATTGTTGGGCTAGCAAAAATAGCCAAAACCAAAAAAAAGAACAAAAAAAAAAAAAACACACCACAAAAAAACCCAAAAAAACCCCCCAAAAAACCAAGAAACCCCCAGATGTAGCTAAGAAGAATGGGAAGTTTAAGATGTTCACATGGTGTTATTGCAGATAGGGTCACAGGGCATGTGAGGATGGGAATATTGCAGTTGGAATAAGAAAAGAAGAGCCAAATGTTCAATGGGGAGCACATGCTTGTTTAACTTGCACTGTGCTGACACACAGTGGAGGGCTCCACAGTACCCTTTCTAAAATTCACTCTAGTCCCTCAGTAAGAAAAGTACAGATTTTGAGTACAGAGGAAGCACTCAGCAACCCTAGAAGGAGCAGCAGCTGCTGAACCAGCTACAGAGAGGGCTAACCAGAAAACACTGAATGCTGAGATCAAACAGATGAGAATGAATCCAAGAAACAGCAGGAGACAAACAAGGGGATGTAGCCCAATGCACTGCCTTGAACTCAGTTCTCTCTTAATCCATAGTGACCTGGGTTTTAGAATGGGAAGTTTTCCCAAAACATTATTAGCCCTGAATGGGTTCTTGATTCCATTTTCTCAATTTTTACTGAGGTGTGTTCATTTGTATTACTGAGAGAATGTGTTTTCAACACAATTTTACCTCTCAGAAGTTATGACTATCCATATGCCTGCAAAATTTTATTTTTGGCAGGGAAAGGGCAATTCCACTACAAGTAATTGTTAAGCACTTCTTATCTGTATTTCCTGGATAAGAATTCTGGAGCATGGCCTCTTTTGAAACTCTTCTCACCTGCTTGGGCATGATGCTGCTAGCTTAAATGTATTTCCTTCTGTTTTGAAATAAGCCACGTGAGAGGATACTCCTAATGTTCTTGGCCAAATTGATAGTGCTATGTCCTGCCCTGGGAGTCACGAGCATTTGCTGTGTTCTTCAGAGATATGTATTTGTAATTAGTCATCCATACGAGGGGACTGTTTAAGACAAGCCTTTCCCCCAAAGCAGTTAATTCTTCAAAATGAAAATAATCAGATAATGAGTTCATTTCCGATTTCACATTTAATGCCAAACATTTTTGGGTAAACAAGATATGCTGGCAGAGTTCTGCTCTCATTGTATGTTTTTTATTAACTGGGAAACAGACAGTTGATTCTTATCCTCTCTATCAGCTCAAATAAATTACACATATTTTAGGAGGAGACTTGTGCAAACTGGCTGGCTGGTTTCAATGTGGGAGCCCATCAGCCAGTCTGTGTAAACTGCACCCAGGCCCTGATAGCAAGAAATGAAAACCTATTAAGACCCAGCTTGGGATTCTCCCACTCAGTGGAAAGTTTTACCTCAGTAACTCATATTCCTGCACCATGTGAATAAGTAGGGCAGCAGGGAGTCTATCTTTGGTGACTTTGTCAAATCAGACAGGCCCAGTGTTGGAGCTGCTGTGTCATTCCTGCTGACAGCCCCTTGGAAGTGCGAGGGAGCTGATGGAAGCACCTGCTGTTCACAGTGCTCAAGACAGCAAACACTGCCAGGTACTCTGGGGCTGTGCTTTAAAGAGGTTGTGGAGAGAGGTGGGAATACAGCAAAGCATGGGACCAGAAGTGTTAAATGCTGTTCTCTCCTCCTGGGGCTCAGCTTTGGTCAGTGGACTTGCTATGGGTTTAAGGGCCTGCCAAGGAGAACAGATTCTGGCCCAGAGTCTGGGGTCCCTGAATCTTTCAAAATCAATACTTCTTTCCAGACAGGAGAAACTGAAAAGAGAGAAATTAAAAAGATCTATTTGGAAGTGGTATTTATGACTTACCCTATGTCAAAAGCATTTAAAGAAGATTGTTCGTAAGGCGTGCTGAATTTTAGCAAGAGGTCAAACGATTGACAGTAATTTCTAATTTTGAACATTGGAGATTAAAATGAAGATTGATGTTTAATGGCTATTGTACAAATAATATCCTTCTGTGCACAATGAACTTCAACATGTCATGAAGAGACCAGCCATTTATAAACAAAGCAAAACTGTCTTCCCTGTTGATCCTTTACCAGCTTAAAGTTGAGGTTGATGGTGCTAGTTCCTGTCCAAAGTGAGAAAAAAGGTAAAAGCAATCCCTGTGCTAAAGAACTCACAATCTCAACATGCAAAAGGAGTCAGAAGATGAACACAGACAAGAGGCAGGAGTATCAACAGAGCACTATGGATCAGCACAGCCTAAGCCAGCAGTTAAGATTTCAAGTGAGTGTTGCAGAAAATGAGTATTTCAAGGTAAGGTTTGAAAGAGAGCAATGAGTTTATTTGTATTGATGTTTTTCTACTTTTTAAAGCTAGTGAGAAGCAGTGTCAGAGAAAACAGTTTGTCTGAATCCAGACTGCATTTTAAGGAAGATGTAATTGGCCCCAGAAGCCTCAGATTCAGTTGTTGGACAGAAAAAGAGGTCAGTGATTGAGATGATTGTTTTTTCTGATCTCCAAAATAACCTCCATGATGACAGAGGGGGTATCAGAGCTATATGGTGCAGCTGGAGGAAGACTTTGGCTCTGGTTTGCAGACTCTAGACAAAATCCAGCTTTGACAACTTTGCTGTATAGCTTCTGAGCTTTGAACAGAGTAACCTGAGATTTTTCTGGGGTATGGAGCAGAGGGAGTCTGGTGTTCACAAAATAAAGCCAACGAACTTTGTGATTTCTGGGAAAAATAATATTTGCAGTGTGGGCTGCAGACAGGAGAAACTGGTGTATTAGTAACATGTGACTGGAGGCAGTGTCAGCAGCACAGCTCTTGCTATCAAGAGAATAAAGGAGTGTCTAGAGAGAACTTCTCCCTTCCGATCCTCTCCTTAGCAGGGGAAAAGTGCAAATATTTTTCTTTCTGCTGTCATTTTGAGGATGGAGCCACCATTTGGACTTTCTTAATGCAGTGTTTAGCTTTCAGATGACAGAAATACAACAGTTCACAAGAACTCAGGCCTCACACATGCTGGTTAACACATTCATGGCTGAGTTAAATGCTAGGAGACTCTGAGTTGCTTAAATAAGAATTTGGTAAATTGCAACCACTACCATATCCCACCCCCCCACCCAGGAAACAGATAAAAATATGTAACTCTTCTCTTTTGTTTTTTAAGAACCTTCTCAGATAATTTCTTTTTCTCTTTCAGTAACAGCCTGATTTGGAAAGTTATTGGCTGGTGGCTGTGTTTGCATAAAGCAAGTAGTGTCAACTTGCATTGTCCAGTGTTGAGGAAAAAAAACCTTCACAGAAAAGGAAGGTAGTTTGCTCTTGTGAGTCATCAGGAGCTGGGTGCTGAAGGAAGGAGACATTCTTGAGGAAAAAGTTTCTGGCATGGGGAGAAGCAGTACTGTACTGTGGGTATGGTTCCACTAGGAAATTGGGTATGTGCCCTGTTTTTGTGTTCTCAGGAGGCTGCGCTCCCTAGCAAATGGGTAGTGACAGTTTGTTGCACTGTTTCAGGTTGCTTTAGCCACTTCAAGCCCTGTACCTGGTGTGTGGGTTTAAAGAAGTTTGAATTTGCTTAAAATTCTACAACTTTTCCCTACAAACAACGGTTAAGTTCTGGGCCAGGTACATCCCTAATCCAAAGGGGCCTTCTGTGAACTCCTCTGAAATTTCTGGTTCATGGCTGTTTTCTCAGGAATTATTTTGTATCCTGTTGGTCTCCAGTTACAGGAACTTCAGTACTATGTGGTTTTTCAAGGAAAAAAGCCTATGGTGAAGGAACACTCAGAAGAGCACCAAGCTTCTTTGTGGGGTCCTTTGAGGAACTCCACTGCAAGAAAACAAAAATGTTATACCTGAATGGAGTGATATTTTTCTACTGGGTCTTAATGCTTTACCATCTGCTTTGTCTGCCTATTTCATTTGTGAAGGGATGTTTGGCATGAGCACCCCATTTCATCACCTAGGAGGGTCACCACATGGTATAACAACACGTGGTATATATAACCTTTCGTTGACTTCTATGCCCCTGCCACTCTAGAATATATATACATACACACATATATATATATGTATGAATTTTGAGTAGGAGTAGCCAAGTTAGACTACTCTCTTGCCCTCTCCAAGGTCTGCTGCAGAGCAAATGTCTCCCTGCTCAGACTCAACCCCAAGAGGGCCCCCACCTCCAGTAGAAATGTCCTGGGACCCATGCCCCGACCTCCAACTAAATGTTCTGGGCAGCGCTGGTTTGTCCTTCAAGTGTGAAGCCAGCAAGGACTCTCTACCACAGTTTTTGAACACATTTCCAAGTATGGCAGGGTGCAGTGGCAGGCACATAATAGGGCTTTTGGCATGTATTATACTGTGCTCAACAACTCCACTCTCTGATCCAAACATGCCCACCAAAAATAACTTCAGTGAACAGCTTTTATTTTAATTATTCCAGTGTGGAACTCATGAAGTTTTGCCAAAAATCTGGCTTGTAAAGCTTTTTGTACCTAAGCACAGAAACCCCTAGTGTGTAGTTAATCCCCCACTGGGATTTTCCTGATCCAGTCACAGGTCTATTCTGCAACCTCATCTTTCTTTACCTATCACTTGCTGTCTCTGTTCACCCTACCAGCTCCTTAAATTCTTGCCCTTTCTTGCCTTCTGTGAGTGTTCTTTCCCAGCTATCTCCTCTAATTTTCTCTAATTTTCTTTCCCGGCTATCTCCTCTAATTTTCTTGTTCAACTCCACATTTAGTGGTGGATGGTGTTTTTTGGTGGTTCCACAGTAGTCCTGATCTCTGCAAGGATTTCAGTGACATCAGTATGTGGACTCCTCTCTCCTCTCTTCATTCTCTCTGTCCAACCTATTACATGGCATAATAACCAAAAAGCTGCACTTTTGCCAGTGACTTGCAAACTTGCCTTTTCCTAGATGATCTGTTTCATTTCATCACTGAGGCTCTTTTCTTCCAGTCTCCTTCCCTTCTTCCCCATGTAGCATGTGTGTATACATTTTTAAATGTAAAAGTCATAAAGCAAACATAAGAAAAAGGGATGTCTCTGTGGTGTGGTGGGACAAGCTACTGGCCTGTGCAGAACACTTCCAGTGCTTGAGAGGGCTGACTATGGTAGTTACTCTCTCATCTCTATGCTGGATTATTTATTTAACCTTTTCTTCATCAAACCCTAATTTGCTTTGTGGGGAAATACTAGCAATTTTGGGTAGTAGTATTTAAAGAAGTACTTGCTGTTATTTTGTAAATAACCTCAGATGGTTAATGAAGGGTCCCTCTAAGAATATTAAATGTGAAGGAGAAAAACAAAAAAGGTGTGATTGATGTTCAGTTTTGGTTGGGTTCATTTCCTAAGCATCACAAAAGAGAAGGAAAAGGTGGAACTCTCTAGAGCAGGATAACCTATAGCATGATAGGTGGGGAAAATACAGGTTCAGATGCCTGGAGGGAAGTAAGCCCAGCTCTCCTGCAGTCTGAGGGAGTGCTCTGGTTGTAACACAATTGCTGAAAGCAAGGCTGGCAGCAACAGCACCCACTTCTTTACTGTTTTGGTGGAGGAGGTCTGGCTAGCAGTGGAGGAGGATGGTAATCCCTGCCTTGAGATAGGTGACCAAATTCCAGAGAGGCTTAAGCTAATTCTAATACCTCCTGCATTTCCTAATGGCTCACTTGAGCAGCTCCTGCTCAGTCTTCTGTTTGAGATGCCTGAATTCTCTGGTTCCCAAATCTCTGGATCCCAGCATGCAAGCACACTCCTGGAAGTCAGGAGCTGTGGTTTTCAGCCATGTAGGGCCTAAACATTGCTTGCGTCCAGAACAAAATATTTGTCTGTGTTTATGTAAATGCTTAGCTTTACAGGGTCTGTGCTTGCTTACCTTGATAAGTGCTGCTAAAAATATCAATATGGACATTGTGACATTTATGTGCAACATTCATATAACATCTGTTACACCATGCTGGAATTTATGGAGCAAAACCACGGGGAATGTCTTTGCACCAGCTAGGAACTGACAAGACATATACTTTTGAAAGAACCCCTTTGCATTCAGGATACTTTGCAACTGCTGTTTATTAGCATGATACGCTGTGTTTGACTCAGCCTGAAACACAGTATATAATACTGGCATTTTCATTTTGTCTCACATTTGGAGTGTGATCTGGTTCTGCTACCGTAAGTTTCTGTGCCTATGCAGTGGGGAATATGAAATTGGGGATTTTCAAAGGTCTGAAGGTCCTTCAGTGTCAAATTACTTCTGGAATTCTACTTCAGCACTTCCATAGGGCCCCAAGTGTTCTTGGCAGTTTACAATAGTCCTTGTCCCAAAGCATTTAAAATACATTTCAGATGTGCTGAGAATAATAAATCTAGAAGAAGGGAGAAAAAAGGAATGAAATAATCCAGGATATAGTTAGCGTATCAGTGATTATATGGGTACACTTTAATTTATTTTTAAGGCTTGGATGGAAGGACACATCACTTTTAATTCTTTTTTATTGACTTACATTTTGACAGTGTAAGGAATGTTTCTAGAAATCAGATTTGAATTACAGGGTTTCACATGAACTCTGACTGTTTTTGAAAGAAAGAGTTGCAAACACTAGACTTCATTATCCTGTAGGAAGACTAGAAACAAAATGGTTTATTCATCTTCTCCTCATCAGCTACTCTTTTCCAAATATAGTGATGCATTTGCCCATCTCTGATTGAGAGTGTAGATAACTGATAAACTTTTGCCTTATGGTTAGTGCAAGGAAAACAGAACATAAAGTTCTGCTTTATTATAAGAAGAGGGATACTGCAACATTTGAGCAAGAATCAGCCAGAAGCTGATAAAAAACCCCCTAAAAACAAAAATTTGAAAAAAAAATCTGAAATAATGGAAAAGATTCTTCTTTAAAAATTTAAAACTTTTAAAAAACAACAACCATGGATCATGTAGATTTGGTGCCTACTCACTGGAACGTCACCAAATCTCACTTGTTTTGCTTGGGCCTCACTCAAACATAACTGGCCTCAAGCTAGTAAGCAAGCCAGCAAATGTCCTGGCTTGTAAAGAAATCTGATCCAACCCTGTAAACCAAACCCAGCCTAAGAGCAGTGGTGAGGGGAACATATGGAAAATTAATGACAGATAAATAGAATGGTGGGACAGCCTTAAAGTAAAGATTGTTGTTGGGTTTATGCAACAATGCCAGCGAATGGTTTTCTGAGTTAAGAAAGTTACAGAGTATCTCAGCAATGTTTTTGACTTTGTCAGCACTTAAGCTCTAGAAAGGGCTGCTGTGATTCTCCTGTCCCATTGCACATTCTTAATTGATACCTGTAGCTGCTGGTTCAGCTGCAGCAGCACTTTGGGAAGCACAGAGATCCTGGTCCCCACCTGTTTAAATAAATGAGCCTCAGGAAGAGGAGTGCATTGGATTTTCCTTGGGCTCAAACTGGGCATAACAGCAAAGGCCAGGCTGAGAGATAGAAGCCTGCCCAAGCACTGGGAGGAGGAGATGAGGGTGGTGTGTGTGTGTTTGCTTTTTTCCTCTGCAGACCCCCAGGCATTTTGCAGAGATAAGGTGCTTTGTATATGATGTCACTGATGGGGAAATAGTCCCAGGGAGCTCATTGTTTCACAACGCCTCTCTGGTGAAGAAACTGGAAATGGAATTAATGGAAAAAATTATTTTGGTGAAAGTGTATGTATTTCTGGAATACACAAATCACATATTTATTTGGGTGATGGCCTGGGATGCTCATTTAGGGCAGATTTTGAAATGTGACACCTTAGAGTAGCTATTTTGTACCAAGAGAAAAGTGATCCCTTTCCCCTCATTTCTCCACTTTTGTTTTATTGAAGACCATCTAAAATCCTACAATTCTCCTGCCTGGACACTAAAATGTCTCACTCCTCCCGTGGCTGCATCCATCCTGCTGAACGGGCAAATGTTAAGGTTGATTTGCTCACTGAGAGTCCCTTTAGGCCAAAAGTTGTGCAATTCACCTGTTCATTTGGGTGTTTAAAAACTCTTGTGCCATTCAATATACTTATTTTTTCTTCCTGAACCTGTTGCCTCTGAGCCAACACAGTGACTCAGGACCCTTCCCAGAAAAACACTGGGGAGGCTGTGGAGAGACCCATGCTCACCTCAGATTCCTGAAAAGCAGCCACTGAGTGTCTCTGATGTCAGCTTTAAGCTTCTCTCTCTGCTCAGCTGAGAGGACAAATGGATTTTGCCAATAAAAGCTGTTCAGGTGAGTTACTGCATCCTTACTGGAGTTTCAAGGAATTTACTGAGATCAGGGTGTCAACCAGCTGGTGAATTCAGTAGGTTACATTAAACAGATTATCATATTAGACCATCATAAGGATTCATACTAAGCATAAAAATGGATGTCTAAAAAGTAAAAAAAAAAAAGGGAAGCTGACTTGTATAGGACAAAATGCACATATAACACACAAATATATAAATATATCTTATATATAGACGTAGACAGTGGTAATTGTAATGCCTCTAGTGCAATTATGTGTGTGGGGTGATTTAGCAGACAAACTTTTTTTTTTCCCCTGAGAAGTAACTTTTAAGCCACTTCACATGGCTCAAAGACTGGGAATTGGTATCAGTGGGAAAGGGAAGAAATGAGAAATGTTTAGAAATACCAATGTTACCAAACATAAATATTTCTATTTCTGGTTTGTTAAACCTGTTTTAATCCTTTTGGGTTCCTGGGGAGGAGTAAAACAGCCTAAGGGTAAGACCTATGATGTAAAAGAGTGTTTGCTATGACCTTGCCAAACCTATGAACTGACCAAGAGAGGTGATGGCTCCAGAGTGCACAGTGCATGTTTTACTTTTCTAATGTCTAGAAGATTCAATACATCTGAAATATAGCAAGAAAATGTCGTGCAGGGCAGTGGAGATGTCCTACTGACAAGAGGGAGCTGTATTCTTTTCTCATCACCTCATAAACAGTGGGGTTCTGACTGAGGATGTTAGGTAATGCTTGCCACAGACAGAACTCCAAGTGGGTATAACTTTCATTGTAAAACCCTTTGAGATCTGAAGCAGCATTGTTTAACAAAGCATATTGTTTTCCCCTCCTGCTTTTACTGAGCTTTGATGCTGGTTTTAGAACTTGACAGCTGTGTTTAGACTTCTCTTACAGAGATGGGGAAATAGAGATGTTTGGGGCAGCAGGCAACGTGAACTTTGTGGAGGGAACAGAGTCAAGATTTGCCTTGGGATACTGTGGAATTGATCCACAATGATGAACTTCAGGCCACCCTCCTTTTGGGAGACTCCTTAGAGATCAAGGGTGTGCTGGTCCCTTGTGCCCCACCCAGAGATGTGTTCCTCAGGGAGGGACTCATGGCCACTTGTCCCCACTGTTTAAAGGTGTGAGCTCTAGCTAGGCACCATGCTTCAGAGGGGTCCCTGCCTTTGCTTGGGATTGGCATCCACAAGATCTTGATTTTCCCTGTAATGCTCTTAATTTTTACAGTGTTTAGGTATGAGTATTTTGTGTGGCAAAATAATTAGAGTGAAAGAATAATTATTAGGAATGGTCTCTGAAAGAAATAAAAATCAGAATTTGTTAAAGCTATTGTAATAAATGAATGGAAAACAAACTTTTTGTCATTGGGCTCAAATCACTAGCATCAATTCTTGTAGAATGTCTAAATTCATCCTCTACAGCATAAAGACAAATGTATAGTTTGTTTTTATTCAGCAGCTGAGTTTATAGTATAGGCCTATCTTTGAATAATTATGGATATCCATATCTTGTTCAATATCTGAAAATTGTGATATTCTGCCATCTCTGCAGATACCAGAGGAGAATGTCTTGAATGAGTCTTGAAATATCATTCTTGAGAGAATGATATCTCAGTGGTGTTTGCTCAAGTCATAGCACTGAGGAGAGGATTCCTGAGTTTCAGTAAGATTGTATTGAAAGGAAGGTGCAAAACCCCAGGCAGCCTCAGATGTTTTTGTCCATGATGTTTAGGTACATTCTTGTTTCCAAGACAGAGTGAATCTTGTGAGCACAAATCCCTGGGCAGCTTCTACAGTTTCTCTGTGGAAACACCACCTCCCCAGACCATGAGCTTGTCTGTGCTGTAAAAACACTTCTCCCACTCTGATATGGCATGTCCTCAACTTTGTTTTCTCACCATCTTTCCAGAACTTATTTGTCTTTGGCAGCTGATGGATGCGGCATGATGAGCAATCCTTGCCATCCATTGCACACACTTGAACACCCTTGGAATTAATTTTTAACTGGGTATCAGAAACAAAGATAATTTAATGGCTACAACTTTTAACTGTTTCACAACTGGTCAGTTTAGCAGGAGTGTAAAATCTGTATACTTCCAAGCCAATGTAATATCATTTGTTATAGGTCAGTATCATTTCTATCCTGTAGAAATGAAAATTAGGAGTTCAGAGGCTTTATTTGGGCACTGAGTCCAACCTGCATTTATTTTCAAAGAACAAAATGTACTGCAGGATTTTCACTTCTAACATAAGATGCTAAACCATATCCCTATAACTTAGCCCCTAGGTTTCAGTCATTTTACAGAAGAAGAATCTAAAAATTCTGAGAGTGTTTTTTGTCAATTTAGAACCAGATCCGAATTTCATTGCTTGCACAATTCTCCATTTTCAAACTGCTGTGTTTGGTAGAAATGTCTGGAATGTGGAGTGTTATATTTAAAAAGAAAGCAAAACAATTCTTAATAGCCACTCTATCGTTTAGTTAAACAACATCCTGTACCCACACCATTCTGGAAGCAGGGAGTAGTGAGGATGGGAGAAGTAGTGGAAAGAAAAAACCATTAGGAGTAAAACTGTATATACAGTGGCCAGAATGAATCACTCTGAGGTTTGGAACAAAGATGAAAATATAAATTAAACAAAACTGCCTTTATTCCATAATATACTTTAAATGCTAGTGCAAGAATTCAGAGGGTGCAGTGTTTAGTTCCCAAGAAAACTGTATGAAAGGCCAGGAAGCCACTTCTGCTTGGTTAGCCTTATACCAAGGATCAAAGCAGAAAGGTATCTCATTTCCATGTATAACTTTGAAGTGTTTTATAAAGAATTTCAGAAAATGTGCCTTAGAGTAGTTCTTACCAGGCTGCCTTGCATCAGAAGAATAAATAAAAACTAGAATGTCTCTTTGCTGGAACATGTACCAGTACTCTATTCTTCAAAACTTCTTCATCTGTCTCTAGTAATTGTTGGTTTGTGAAGACCAAGAGTCAGACAGGTTTTTTATTGCCTTGGGATAATTTTTTTTTCCCTCTGCTTTCATAAACCTTCCATATGCTTCTACATCCATGTCTTGTTTTCAATTTTAGTGTAGGTTTTTATTTGGAGTCTCATAAAATTCTAATTTATTGCAGCTTCTTTTTATAAAATGCAGAGGGGAGGAGGGGAGTATTGAGATAGCATGTGCAAGGCGGTCCCAAGGAATGCATTTGAGAATTTATAATGTTGAGCAGTTTATCAACCCCTGCTTCAGTTATTAGCAACTACTTTTCCTAACTCTCCAACCTATGAGCCTGTGTTCTCATGGTGTGTGTGTAAGACATTTCATATCAGTCTATTTAAGTAAGAAAATCTTTCTGCATTTGCAGAGAATGAAGGGAAATCAGGTAAAAGAGCCTGCCCAGTACATGATGTGCTCCTACAGCTGTCAGTTCTCACTGTCCTGTTGGGGACTCATTTCCATCAGTGTGCACTATTTGCTAAATACTCATAAGAAATAAGATAGTAGTGATATATCCCTCTGGAAGTCCTGGATGACAGCTGACCCTTTCCTAGGTTAGAAGCAGAGTGTTAGCCTTTGAGGGAGGAGGAATACGTCCAGGCGTACCTACTTGTGCTCTGTTCAGATTTGACTCAGGACCAAACTGAGCAAAAAGGAACAAAGTGTCTTTCCCACCAGCAGAGCTGTTTTTCTTTGCCCCTCTGGTGTTAAGTTGACCAATCTAAATGAAAGCCTCATACTTCAAATAGTGAAGAATTGTGGTGCTAATGTGTTACCATGGTTCAAAGTTACTGCAAAATTTCAAGTAGTCCCTGGCTTCAGCAGAATTAACACAACCTTTTTTGAGCAAGGAACTGCATCACTTTCACATAACTAAAAAGCATCTGTGAAAACAACTGTCCAGAGTTAAGGGTACAGTGCAAGAGCACATAAAAGGTGTCATCAGGCAAACCAGTATTTTTTTGTGCAAATGACAGGTATACTTTTTCTTATGTTGTATGTTTGATATACATGTAAATATAAGTGTGTACACACATGCAGGTATTTTCTGATCATATTCTTTGTGAATGTGAACCCCTCCCCACTCTGTACATGTCGTGGTATATCAGTAATACAACACTTGTGATGTTTAAATGTTTGGGGAGAAGACCCTCCTGGAAAAAGTTCACATGGGTGGGTCAATAAGTACAGAAAGAGAATTTCAAGTCCCATAGCACATTTGAAATCTATTCTTGCAAGGGCTGTAATGAAATATGAGAGCTGCTCTGCTGGAGAGAAACTGCTGGGTACTGGACCCTGTTTTTTCTCCTCTAAATAAAGCATAGAATAGGCTTTTAGCTGCCTTTTCTCCATAATAGCTACTTAACCTGTTCACTAACGTTAAGGAAAAGAAAGGAAAATGCCAAGAAAAATTCCTATTCAGAGTAAAAAATATAGATTAAACCGAAGTGCGCAATGCACACCCTTTTCTTTCCTTCCTGTTTTGTTTGGTGTTTTCTAACTCTGCTTTTTGGACAGCTGAATGGGGGCTGGGAAAGTGTTTACAATATTTTCACATGATTGAGATGGCAGAGTTCTTGCACTCTGTGAAAGGCCTTCTGTTTTCAGATGGCATTGAAAGTTTACCGTCTTTCCAGACAAAAGGAAGAGAGCCCGTTGCCAGCGGATGAGTAATGGGCATGGCCTCCGCACAATACCTCCTATCCAGTCCTAAATCTACATGGTGTTCTTAGGCTTCCCAGCTTCTCCAAAGCAACCTTTGTCTCTGCTCTGGGAGACCAAAACTGCTCGTTGGGCCAGTGGGGATGCAGCCAAGAGGGGAAGGCTCAGTGACAACAGTTGCTCAGTGCTCAGTGCCCAGTATCTGCCTCCTTACCATGCCACTATAATAGTTGGGAACCCGTCAACAATTGAGCATCTTCTATACAAATATGTTGCAGACCATCTGTATAGTTTTCAGTTCCAGAAGATTCCAGTAACTCACTAAGTTTTAATACTTTTTTTTTCCTTCTTGTTAATCTGATGGGCTACCCTGAAATAAGTGAGAAAAGCAAAAGCCTGACATAATTTCTTCGGAGCTAAAACTGCACAGAAGTTGCCAATTCCTGTATTTGCTTTCTTACAAGAAACTTGAAGCAGGCATTTTCCACTATTAACAATTTTTAGATTCTGTCAAGTCATCTTTTTTTTTGGTCAGAAAAACATTTTGGTGAAAATGATTGCTAACATAATCTTAGAAAATATTTGAACAGGCAATTCTGAAGTTTTTCCAGAGACTTGGTGTTATAGAGACCAGTAGGTAATTTTTTTTTCTTGTTTCTTTTACAAAGCTTCTTAGAGCTTGTCTATTTGGAATTTATCTAAATGTGTATATGTGTATATACGTTACCTATGCGTGGGGCATGTATGGGTGTGTAAGCATGTCTCTCTCTGTGTACCTGTCTAAAAGAACTTGCATTTCACTGTGCTGTAAAGGGCATGAAGAAGAGCTTTCTAAGAATTAACTAAGCATTCATTAACTGCACTTAATTTTGACTGTGTTCTTGGCTAAGAAATGTCAGTATTAAGTTCTTATTCTTTCATGCTAATTTGGTGTTGCATAGCGACTCACGTATTGTTGTCAGGAAAATAGAAGCAAAGACGTAAGAGATACAGGATTTCTTAAGGGTTGGTTGTAGCTGGTATCAGCAATTTACTGACTAACCTGTAGTAACCTGTAGTGCTGACAGTCCTGGGTACACAAGCAATGCATTAAGGTTATTAGCAAAACAATTTTCTAAATTACCTGAATGGAGCTTTCAAGGTAACTGATTCTATTCTTTGGACTTTTTTTCCTTCCCCGCCCCCCCGCCCTCCTTTTGTGGTTTTTTTGGGGTTTTTTTTTGAGGAGTTAACAATCTAAAGCAGCATTAAAATAATCTGGCTTAATTTCCTCTGCTGAAAGAGCAAGTCAGCTGAAATTTAGACATTTTGCTGAAAAGAGGGGGAAAAAAACAGGTAGTTTTTGTTTTAAAGGGCATGACCATACACATTCTGCTCTGGTGCCTTTAAAGGGAACTTCCCTGTTAAATGCCCTTGAGCAGAGAAATACCAACACCTCTTAATTGTTTAATATATTACAGCCTAAAATATTTACAGAAGTGCTTTCCAAGTACTTCACTGTTCCAGGTGCTTGGTCCTGCACCTCCTAAAATAATAGGCTATTTCCCCTCAGTTTTCCTGTGCTTGGTGCCACAATGAAACATATGCTCTGTATCAAGGGAAGGGGAAGTGAGGGAAGTAAGTGGGATGCCTGACATTGGTGCTGGTGCTTGCGGCACACACAGACCTCTCTGTCTTGTGTCACAGAGCTGCTAAAGAAGGGGAAAATAACATGGCTTGTGCTTGGGCTGTAAGGTCTAAGGAGAAAAATATCATATTGTTAAGCATTTGAATGTCACTCTGCACAGAGGCCCCTTATCACTGTGTCCTCTGAGAAGCATCACAGAAAGTATAATAATTCTACTAATGAGGAGGGCTGGACATACACCGGTGCACAGCACAGCTGTCTTGCAGCTGCCTTAAGGCCATGCTCCAAAATGTATTTAGTCTTTCATGGAGGTGTCATGAAGCCAAAGTCTGATGTCTGTCACATGTAACCATGTTCCAGACTGAGGCAAAAAGATTATTTGAAAAAAAAAAAAAAAGCCTTATTTTGATCCAGTAAGGATAAAGCAAGATACAGTTTTCTTGGCCTGTGCTTAAGTAATTCATTTTTCAACTTGCTTAGCCAAAATGGACTGAGGCTTTTCCCCACTCGAGAAATAAATCTCCTAATACAGAGCACTTGGGGCGCCCTAGGTTCTGTGAGAATCTGCCCTGAGATATCAGGATTTGAGCTGTGCTGTCACTCCTATCAGCACACCCATGGGCTGTGCAGTGCAGCCATGCCACGAGCACGGATAACCCCATGGGCTCTGGGTGAAACTGGGCAGGCAAAGGGACTTAGTCTGGAAATGCGTCCTCAGAAAGTTCCTTCTCATTCTTGCAAATCCTCCCTACTGTGCAAATGAAGGCTAATGAAAATTGTTTGAAGAGCTGGGGTCTCAAACCCTTCCAATAGTTCTGTGTATGGGAGCAGCAGCTGGATGGTTTCCAGTAAGGAGCTGGAGGGAGAGAGGCTCTGTCTGGCCCGAGGGAGGAGATAATGTGGAGTTAAACAATTCTGTAAGAGTGGAGGATTGAATCTTTCCGTGGCTGCAGTTTCCATCAAGCACTTCCCAGCACAGTTGCCTGCCATCCCTTTGAACCCACGTCTCCCATGTGACAGAGCAGTGATCTGGCTGCTGAGCCACTAGACTAATATTGTTCTTTTAATCTCACAAAAATGTGTTATAAAAGAGTTGGATTCACATGAGAAATTAAGTGTAAGATTTGTCCTCATAAAGACATTATACCATGAATGCTCTCTTTCTGCTGGCTGTAAGAATAGGTGGCTCAAGGGTGAAAGGGTAGCATTTACATTTAAATACACCTATTGGAATTGCACAAACAGAAGGCTAAAGCTACTGCTCCCTCTCTGAATGCTTTTAGAGCTTGCTGCTTTTTTTTACATAGTAGCATCTTTTTTTTTTTTTTACCTAATCAAAAAGGGAAATCGAGATGCTTAAGATCCCATAAAATAAAGTAAAGAAGGCCTTTGTGCCAGCAAGATAAATGGATGAGCCTTTTCAAAGTAATTATTTTACTTTTTTCATCTGTATGTGCCACTCAGGAGGTGAAATCCAGATTTCAACCAGAGCTTTCTCTGCTGTTACACTAACTGGTAGTGCTGGCTGGGTGGATGCTGTTTACATTTCCCAGAGAAAATGAAATGCTTTTTTTTTTTTTTTTTTTTTTTTTTTTTTTTTTTTTTTTTGAATCTGCCAAACCCAGATTTACCCTGTGATAAAACAGAAAGCTTCTTAACATCTGGAAAAAACAGAACCTGAAACAGGGTGGAAAGGGCATTTAGTGCAAGGGTAGCCTGGCAGCCATGGTGCAAGCTCAGTGAAACCCTTGAAATGCACCTACTTGACCCAGGCCAGGGCTTATTCCTTTATTCCCTTTGCTCTCCAACATCTTTCTCCCCTCTGTACAGCGACAGACGCTTATGGGCTGGAGTTGCAAAAACTCTGGGTTTACCTTTGCTCTTTAGGATTTCTGATTGAAGAAAAGAATAAAAATAAAAGAAAAAAAGAAAAAAAAAGTGTATTTTCCTTGATTTTTTCTTCAAATTTTTGATATCTCTTTCATCATGATTTTCCACTATGTATACAAGGTCCAAAACCAAAGTGCATGAATAAATGCCTTAAAATTACAATGTAGCTGGAAATCAGGAATCAGGAGCTCCATGCTGAACAATTTTTGCACATACTCCCTGAAGTGTATTAAATTACTACACAACATATAGCTACTAACACAAATCATTAAACATGTTCTAGACACCTCTGAGCATTGAAGAACTTGAAATCCAGATCTGGATGTGCCAGTTTCTTAATATGTAGTTAATAATTTTTCCATTGAATATGTATGCAAATCAGCTATCTTTATATATAAACTTGGACAGTGAGGAATACTAAGTAATTAAAACAAAAATAATCCAATGATATGAACTTTGGAATCTCTGCAGAATGAAATGATCCCATCATCAAAATACATTCAAAGAAAGGAAGAGTGAAGGAATCCATAACATCATGGTCAGTATCCCTGTATGGGTTCTTGTTTTTAGAGCATATCTGACTGTATTTTGTTTGGGTTATTTACAGTTTTGGCCTATACAGCACTGAGTGTCTGCATAAAACAAAATGGTGTGTCCCTTGTCCTCCTAGTCGAGCAAGTACTAGACCACCTAGTAAGTCTTTCTAACTTTTATGGTCTAGGAAGTGTTTAATTTTTTTTCCTGTATATTTTCTTGATTTTTAATAAATTTATGTCAACTACTCATCAGTCATCTTTTTTTCCAAGCCAAGGAATCATCTGCCACCTAAACTCTCCATGTAGAGAAGCTTTTCCACATGTCAGATAATCCTTGCTGCACCCTGCTTTAGCTCTCCTCCCTCTGCTATGACTTTTTGGAGGTGAGGGGTCAGAGGGGTGCTCAGTAGCCACTCTGAACATCCTCAGCATTGTTATTCTCCCCTCAAAAGGACTCTTGAAGTGCTGTCTGACTGCTAGTGAGCATTGGGATGATATTCTCTTGGAGTTTAAAGGTCCATTTTAAGGAGGACTTATCCTCATGTGCCACAGATTCATAGGGCCATATTACCTCAATTCAGGACCTTATGTTCTCTGCAGGGCAGTTCAGAAAACCTAAATTTCATACCTGTGTTTTGAACTTACAGTGCAATGAATGTGCCTCAGTGCTCCTGAAGGAGAAATCCCTTCCAGCAGCCATCAGTCAATATTATGTGCCTCAGCCCATTGAAAATTTAACCAAAAAATTGTCTTCTGAGTAATAAAATAGAAAGTAAAGCCCATATTCAAAAAGTAGAGGGGGGATGGTAGATGTTCTGAGGTTCTGGTTTTTGGCCTCAGTTTCCTGTTTTCAGTAGCAGTGTAACATAAAATTAAAAGTTTTTTTCCAAGAAAAAGAACCAGAATCAATCTACTACCACTATTTGAGAGGTAAGTAATTTCTCTTGTTTCTAGAGAAACCTTGTCAGGTTTCTCTTCCAGGTCAAAGAAGGAAGCTTGAAGTTACTTTTGGGTTTTCATATCATTCGACTGTGGTCAGAAGATGCTGCAAGTTGCTGTTTGAGGTTAGAATCAGACACCTCCATTCAAATTCAGGCAATATTATTGGATATGGGCAGAGAAGTTACTGAGAGTTAGAAGTTACTAAAAGTTTAGTATCATGAAATAATATCAAGCATAGCTCAGCTACAATCAAATATTTATTTCCTAGTTTGAGGCTCTCATTTTATGCTTTGAATGAATAAAACACAGCCTGGTCAAACACAGGTTGTGAGACAAGTGCAAGCTCTCCTTAGAGGTTAACATCTTGATTTCTCTCTCACACCAGTTTTATGATCATTTAGCTCCATTGACTTTGGTGGAATGAGTCCTGATTTACAGCATTGCTTCAGTGCAGATTTAAAGCTGTGCTACACAGTGGCAGTGCTGGTGCCCGGTCTTTGGGAGCAGAATGTCTTTGCATTGTGCTTGCCACAGTAGTATCCATTCTGAGGCTGTAAAGAAAATATTTATTAAATCTAAATCCATTGAGAACATATTTGGCAAATATTATTTTGGTTTCTCATTTGTGGCATTATTTTATCATTTAATATCGGTTATGAGATTTGTTGGTTTTTATTTTCCTCCAGTGATTTGTTACTTACTGAGGTAATCCTGGGGTTTCAGGTTAGAAATATAGGTTAGAAGTTTACTAAGTCCATATTTATGCATAATTTTGGTTGGAATACCTACCATCAAAGTGAAATCTAAAAAATGCTGTTAAATTTAAAAACAGAAGCCCAGGAATTAAAAAGATAGAATTAGTAATTTTAGGCAAGACTTAGAAATTAGTTTACCTCCTGTCATCTCTCCTACGTGCAATTGTAAGTTTGCACACAATGGATTACCATTTCTTCAATTTAATGTGCACCACCATAGGAGGTCTCCTGTGCTGCTTTTCTTACCTCATATTGACTTCCTAGTGTAGAGTAGGCAGGAAAAAACATCTGAGTGAATGCATCTGATCAAGCAATGAGAATCTGTGCTCTTAGCTTGACTCATGTTGAGACAAAATACTGTGGGAAAGCTGAGCAAGCTGAGCACAATAAACTTCCAGTCTGCTCCTCTGCTAGGTAGATACAACCTTGCCTGCTGGAATTCTCCTTTAGGATCTTAAGCTCATGTAGGCTGAGGATATGGAAGAGCACATTGCTTTTGATGTCTCTCTAGTGTACTGATTAAATTGCAAGAGCTAACTTTTCAGAGTCCTTAGCCTGTCACTGGGAAGCTGCAGAATGATCTTGTGAGCCAGCCCTCGTCTTATCCAGTGCAATGGCCATGTTCTCTGGAGAAGAGATCAGCTCTCTTCTCTCCCCTTTTCACAATCTGAAGTGTGGTAGGAACATCAGGAGGGCAGGGCAGCATTAAAAAGAAGGATTTGTTTCCTGAGAGATGGCATTGTTTCTCAGTTCCCAGCAGCAGAAACTTTAAACTAATGACCTTTCCAGAACATGTAAGCCAGCTGAGCCCAAGACTCATGTTCGTTTTGATGATTTGATATTTTGTTATGAACATTTCTAGCAGGGACAATGTTTTGTAACATCATATTAATGATAATAATAAATAAAACCATACTCCCTTTTCTGCCCCAAAAACAATCCCAAAACTTATTGGGTAAATAATCGTGGTTATTTACCCAGTGGGTCTTGTGGGGCTTCTAAGCTTTTACATTTGTCAGGGTCAGTGCAAGACAGACCCTGCTAAAAGAACCAGGTACCTTTAGTGCCACTTCTGTGTTTCTCTTCCTCCCCCCGACCCAAATCCTGACTTTAGGGAGGGAGCAGATATTTTTTCTTATGTGCCTGGCTTGCTGGGAGAGCCACATAGCTGTGGTCTGTTTGCTCAACATTAGCTGTGCTGCCCAAGTGTGAAAGCAAGCATGGAGTGTAGATTCTCTCCGACTTCTGTGGGATCTGGAGCAGATCCATGAGGAATGCTACTGTTTTCAGCACTTCCCTTGCTCTGCCTAAGACCAGGCACACTGAGATATGAATGTTGTTACAGCTGCACATACTATATATAAGCCTCATGTTGATGATTATTGCTTTAAACTAGGAGGTCTTTGTTTAAAAATGTTTTCTTCCCTCTAGAATCTACCAGGTTGAGTTATACTTAAAGTAATGCTTTTTATTTTTATTACTGTTAACAGTGTACCTGCAATTTACATAATATCACAATTTGTATTTATATAAAATCCAGTTTGTTTATTTATTTATTTGTTTGTTTGTTTATTGTGCAGACAGCTTTATAGTACTGGAAAACTAGCCCCAAATTAATTGAAACAAATTGGCCTATTCATTTTTCAATTCTTCATATAATTTTCTGTTTTGGTTTCTTTATTACTTCTAGTGGATCTGTTTCGATCCACTCCCTCAATTACAGTGCTTTTCTTTAAAATATAATGAACTCTGTTGCATTTCAGAGAGCTGCATGGTCAACTCATGTCACTTCTGTCACCCTGCTGAATGCCACGTCACACTGCCAATGCTTGGAAGCACTGACTGCTGGCTTTTGCGAGACTGGAAGGAAAGGAAGACCTGGACACATTGACTACATCGAAACTATTAAACAAAATTAGTCAGAGAATTTTCCTGGAGACCAACTGGCATGAAATAGCTTGAAACCATGCAGCTAAACTCTCTTACCCTCCAAATCATGGTGGCCACATCCAAAAGATCTACTGGAGATGGTGCCTGACCTGGGTCAATGTCCAAGCTGTGCTTTGGCATTGTCTGGAAGAGCATTAGCAGGCTTGCACCAAAACCATGCCAGGGACCAGTTTAGTAGTATGGATGGTTTTGGGCCCATGCCTTGCTGGTCTTGTTTAGTTTATTTAATGTCAGAGGGAAACCTCAGTAATTCTGCCAGGAGTCAACAGGAAACACCCTTCTGGCCTCAGCAACCAGAAGCTGCTGAGAAGTATAATCATTAGGTTGTTCACCTCCTTCACATTTGGATTCTTTTTCTCATTTTATTTTTTACCAAATGAGCACTGAAAATATTTGAAATTGCATTGAGTAATAAAATTGGGTTACTGCCTGCACAAAACTTGTTGGTTTTGAACTACCAAGAGATTTTTCACACAGGCTGAGCTTCTGGAAAAGCCAGCTTCAGCTCTCCTCCCTGATGAATGGTCTCCTATGGCTTTGAGCAAGTTGCTAAGAGCTTGTGTGATCAGTGCCCTGTTTGGATATAGGGGTAAAAAGCAATGAGGTGCTGAGATACAAACATACCATTTGCTTGAGGTCACATAAGCGTGCTGAACTGATGTGAACATAAAACTCCCTTTGATTTCTGTGGCAACTTATTTCACATGTTTGGGAAGGCAATTTATTTTAAACCCTGCAAAAAGGACATTGAGTACATTGTTATATCAGGATCTTTTCAAAGTCAGAGCTCTGGGGCTGGGTTTGGATAGGCCTGATATGTCCTTCATACAGTGGGAGGTAGATAGTGGGAGAGCTCATACTCTGTGTTTCTAGAGCTAACTGTGCAATGGTACCCTGATTATCCCATGGAACACTGTACTCCACAGTTCTGTGTTATACTTCTGCCTGCAGCAATATAAATCAGAATCAGGCAATTCATGCCTGAATCCTTTTCTCTATTCTGAAGATAAATGGCAGTGAAGGCAGAGTAGTTTTAAAGAGTTCATCATACAAAATTATTGTATTAGGCCATGCTGTATTACTGAGATTACAGAAAATTACCTACGTGTATTGAATTAAACCATGATTTTCCAATGATCTCAGCAGCAGCAGAACTGGGACAATTTAATCATTGCATTATCAGTTTGGTAAGTAACTACTATCCTGAATTGCTGCTCAGAATGAAAAAATGGTATTGTTCTATCCAGAAACTAGCCCTTCTTTAACTTCCAGCACTAGCCCTTACTTTTCTTAGACCTAAGGTATATATTTGAATTTCTGAAGCTGACAGGTACTGATTTCAACAGCATTTAGAGCAATACATGTTTTGCCTCAGGTTTGCTGCAGGATGAGTGTGCTCTTAATTAATGTGGTCATTTGATGTACAGCACCTTGCTGAACTCTTAGAACTTGATTGTGTGCTTTTACCCAGTGTTCCTTTTTGGGTGAAAAGTCTGTTTCATAATTTACCTATCCATGGATCAGTCTCATAAAGGAGGTTGTAGAACCCTACACATGTGTAGTCATACCTGGCCCAGGCTGTGCAAATCTTATTTAATGAAAATGTTATGAAGCAAAGAATCAAGTTGTTGCCCAGAATACTCAATACTCAGAAATTGGTATGTTTTTCTCTGAGCTGGATTTTGAAAAGCAGGAAGCATGGTAAAGCAGAGGAGGAACATTTAACCTTATCTAATTTTGCCTCCCTTTTCCTTCCCTTTTCTGTCTTGCCCCTCTATCTTCAAGCACTCTCCCATGGATGCTTGCATATGGCAGTGGCTCTACTCAGACCTACTGAGACCAGTGCATCAGTTAAGGTTTGTATGGCCATAATGTGTTTATTTTTGCAGTCTGATCTTGTGAGAAACTGAGGAGGCCTTACATCTCCCTCCTACTGATAACAGTGGTGTTGAAAGAGCTCAGTGCATTCCAGGGCAAAGCCTTGGAGGCTGTGGGTTAGAGAGCTGCTAACTCTCCTTTGGAAGTACATGCAGATTCCTTTGGCCTTCACTGGGGGAAAGCCTGGCTCCCCACTAAAGAAGAAGAAAAGAAAAGTAAACAATGAAAACCTAAGATACAAACCCCCAACACAATAGTTGTGGTGGTCCAAATAAAATAAAAACCCCAGTCTCAGCCCAAGCACTCAGTCTAGGGAGGCTTTGGAATTAGGGGCTTGAAGCTCGACCCAGGGATGAGTCCATGGTCTCTTTGTGGAAGAAAGGTAGAGGCTCTGGCCATGCTTAAGTGGGCTTTGGTGTGCAAGGACGTAGCCCAGTGGCCTGGGCTGGTAGTCCCAGGCTGCTGGCTCAGTGCTCGTTCACCCTGCACAGGCTCTGAGCTGTGCTCTGCAGCCATCACCCCAGGCTTCGTCTCAGGCTCTTTTTGACTCTCTTTGGCTGTTTTAAAGCTGGATCCTTTCAGCTTATATTCTCTCTCAAACAATTCCCTCTCCTACCCCCCGCCCCTTCTCTACTTCTACAACTGAACTCACTTTTCCAAACTGCCCATTCCACCATCTATCCACTCCATATGTTTATATTTTCCTATTGCTGAGGCACGGCATGCTGACCTGCCTGGACAGAGCTCCTTTATCACAGAGATAAACATGATGTCCCCCTCACATAGAGTTTCTATCATGTGTGACCTTTCATCTTGAACTGCCATGACCTTTTTTTTATTAATGCTGTACTGTGCTGCTTGCAGAAGCCAGGAAAGAAAATCTTTTGTTTCTAGATAGAATACTGCTAAAGGACATGATACGGTCTTGTTTTTAATCCAGCTAATTAAAATCTGCATGTGCAGTGTAACTGAGAATGCAGCCTTCGCCCACCACTTTCCCACAGGCAGGGAATAAAGGCCTTTAGTGCAGCAGCAGCTAGCCACCCTTGGATAACAGAGAACAGAGACCACAATTCATCCCAGCTTTCCTTATCATATTCGCAGAGGGCTTTCCCCTCCCTCCCCCCCTCTTTCCCTCCCCCTCTCTCTCCATGGAATCACTTACTGTAGCTATGTGCCTCTATATATCACTGCAGAATGTAATCAAGTTAAAAATATGTTAGCTTGCATTTATCTATGCTCCAGTGAGCTTCAAATATAATTCATTTCTGTTAAAAAAAAAAAAAGAAAGAAAAGGGTCGGGGGTGGGGGGGGAAAGGGGAGAAAGAGAAAGAAAAAGAAAAAAAGAAAGTGACTATTTATAATCAAGTGTCAACCCTACTTATTTTAAAACAGTTCTGCCAAGAACTAAGTGAATATCACAGTTTAGCAGTTCACACTTTTGTATGTTCATGATGTTGACTTTTTTGGATTTACTGGATGGTTGTGGTTATTACTAAAGCTGCCTTTTGTGTGTGTGTGTGTGTCAGGGAGAGGGTGCCATGGGATTTTTTCTTATGAAACATTTTCTTGGTTAGTTTTTCTCTTGGTGGTTTTTGTTGGGTAACTGAAGTGGGGAGGGAGGAGGAAAAGGAGGGCAGGCTGGTGGGAAGGAGCAGTGAGGGCAGAATGGGAAGCATTAAAATTGTGCCCCCACCTGTTTTCTCTTTCTTCAAGTCATGTTTTATATGATGATGATGAGGTCATCAGGATGCACAAAAATGTGCCAGGAGATTGAAAAGTTGGAAGGAGATTGTACAACATGAGTAGAAAATACATTTGAGTGCATGTGCAGAATCCCTTCCCCCAGAGAAGCAGACAAACAGGCTTTCTGTGGTCCTTCCCTGGTAACCCGCACAAAGAGCTGCTCAAACAGCTGTGCCTTTGGCTGAGCACTGTCCATGGGGCTGCTGTGGAAAATGCTGATTTTGGGGCATTAACTTTCCCAACACAAATTCAGAGAAATATACTTACAATTATTAATGGAAGGGATTGTGAATCCTGAATAAACATGCACCATGTTGGGAAATGATCTCCTTTATTTATTATAACAAAAGATTCATATGTGCGTTGTACTCAGGGAATGATTAAAGATATATGAAAAAGCAATATTTTGAATTCCAATACAGATTATTAGGTGGCATCAGTCTAACTAAAGTACCTGGCACCACATTTTAAAAATACCTAGATATTTTGAAAACAGAGAACAGTATGATTAAAAGATGTCAGAAGTACCATGCTGCCTATATATTAAAATATGCCATGTTGATCAAGGATGACAGTGCTTTTCATCAAAATTTGGTTATCTTATGCTGAACTTAAGCAGGAATAGAGATCTGCACACTTTTCTGCTTTTACTGCCTATGGAGGGAAAATATTAAATAAGAAATAGTTATTACTATACTTGTATAATTCTGATATATTATATTTATATACCATGGCATAAGTTTTTATCTATTTTGGAATTAGTGTCAAATCAGTAGAACAGTAGAACAGCCAAGAAGACATTTATATGTATTTTAGCAAGTTAAGGTTTTCTGTTTCTCATCTTTTGAGGAATATATTCAATAATTGCTTTTTATTAGTGACACCTACTTTGACACACTGAAAAGGTTGTTAATGTCAAGTCACATATTTGATATAAAATTAGTGTTTGCATGTTGCATAAGCAATATAAGATTTATGAAGCTTCATGTATTCCATTTAAGTGGGCCAATCCTAACAAATATGGCCTTTTTTATTGTTGCTTAGCAGTCTCCCTTAGAAATAAAATTAATTTGTATTTTGGGGAACAATTACAATTTTTATGGGCAGAGCCAATGTTAAATTATGTCTTGTTATTCTGTGTAACTAATAACATAAATTAGGGTTGTGATTATTATTTTTGTCACTAATAGCTGTTGTTGTAGAGGACTTTTTAAGGAGAGGGCACATAATAAGAACTGAAAATCAACCCATTGCTATGTTAGTCACACATGGCAAGCAGCATGGCATAA
Organism: Haemorhous mexicanus; assembly: GCF_027477595.1. NCBI lineage: Eukaryota > Metazoa > Chordata > Aves > Passeriformes > Fringillidae > Haemorhous > Haemorhous mexicanus. Next base: position 26,399,243 of record NC_082343.1, on the reverse strand, counting down.
ATTCCCTCTGAAAGTTACTGAAGGATGCTGAACATCAGGGCATGCTAAAGGTCAGGCTTAATAATGGGGCATAAATCTCAGATCCCCACAGTGAACATCTGATGTAATGAAAATCAGGATGTCTTTACTGAGTCCCTAAACTGCTTTATGTGCTCACAGCTACGTTCACAAAGTTTAACTTGTGGTAGGACCCAGAAGTGTTTAGGAGGTTCTTGTCAATACACTTAATGAAAAGAGGATCAAAATAACATTCTGTAATCTCACATGTGGGACCTGAACCTGCTCTTCTGATTTTCTGAATCATCTGTGTCATCAGCAACTGTTTGCAGGGATTCCTTGTTAGTGATTCCATGGAAAATAAGACTGTGACAGGAGGCCATACCTGAAATTTTGTATCAATTTTTTGGTAGTTTTTAATTCCCTTTTCAAAACTTTATTTCAAAGTTTTCAAATTTTCACTGTTTACACATCTACTTTTTATGCCACCTTTTTATTAACCTTGAGCACCACAGATATATACTGATCTTCACTGAGAGGATATTCTCCACTAAGTGAGAGTTCAGAGTACCGAAAAGGCTGACAAGTCATCCATGGCAGTTACTTAAAATATTCACCTATGGATGCAGAAAGATCCCTTTAAATATGACCCTTCTTCTTTCCTATACTAACCTGATATCAAAGTAAGTACTTAAATCAGTGCCAAAAGGAGTGAAAGGAATAATTGTGATTAAATTCCTTTTGACACTGCAAATTCCCCTCGAAATCCAATTCTCAGATTTCACTGCATCCCTTCTTAAGACAAGCTGGCTGGCCCAATTGTGCAAGAATGTTTTATAAGGCAATGAAACCAAAGGCTGGTTAATCAGGCCCTTTCTGCAAATGATAAAGACCAAGGCAGAAATGCTGCAACAAAACTGATGATTCAGGGGGACAGTAGGAGGCAGCTGCTGAACTGCAAACAGAATGTGAGTCACCTTCTCCCTCACTGTTGAATGAAAAAAACCCAAACCAAAACAATAATATGATTAGAAATTACTTTCTCTACCCTCAGATTGAAGGAAGAGAGTGGCAGCCCATCTGTCCTTGCTTAAATAACTAGATTACTGGTGGTGGATGGAATGGAATAGCCACATAGCTCTGGAAATGGAAGAGTAATGCTGACCAAATAATCATGCCAAAGTCAGGTAAGGAATAATTCTGTGTGAATAAAAACCAACTTGGAACCTGGGATTTAGCCTTCTGCAACAGCATAGTTACAACAATAATCGTAATAAGTAATGGGAACATAGGGACAGCACTTGTTAGTTATAAATAATTAATTTTGAGCAGTGGGAAGCCTGTGGTAGCAGCGGGAGCCCAAGGCTGGTGCCCAGCAGGTACCTGGCAAATGAAATGTGATAGGCACACACCGTGTCTCCTGCCCTTGCCAGGCTCAAGTGAGAGGTATCAACAACTAAACAGAGCAGGGGAACTACTTGCTGAAGGCATTGTCATAACTTCTTCCTACTCATTTATCCCTTGTTTGTCAGTAAGGTCCCAGCTGTTTTTATGGAACATGATTATGTGTAGAAAGAGCAAGGTGAGCTTCCACTCAGTTCAGCATTAAATTGAAAATGGGTCCTTGCAAGCTCTTCTTCTCTGCCTGTGGTAAGAAGCCTTGAACTCCTTTAAGGAAAAATCAACTGAAATCTGTTTTTCCAAATTCAAGCCTGATGCTGTTCTCGTTCATATTGGTTGGATCAGTTTGCCTACGTACTCCAACATCAGGTTTTTATCCTTCCCTGTAGAAAAGAAAGTCCTGAACTGTACCTTCTACCCAAAATCAGGAAGACAGTTTTGGATAGGTAGAGTATTCAAAGTTCAGTTTTCTGAAATTGTACCCACAAGCAACTAGCCAGAGTTTGGCTCTCTCAATTTGTTCACTTCCTATGAGGGTGGCAGTATTATGACATTTAATATGAATGCAATAATCCAAAGAAAAACAAAATAACATGTTTTGCACGTTTTCTGGTACCAAGGGATTACCATTTACTGTTGCTGTTATTTAGAAATACTGACATACGCATATGTAGCCTTCCTAATTTTCTCAAAAGAAATGGGAACAGGATTATATCTGAGAAAACCAGCTAAACATTTAGTATTGTGACTAAAATAATTTGTGGTTCATCTCAGTTTTACTTTTTTGTATATTAAACATTGAATAATTTCTCTCTGACAGAGAAGTACTATGCATGTGCATGGCCCAACATGTCTACCTTGCTCCCTAACACTGCAGGAGGATGGGGATAATTCTTCTGTTTGCAACAGATCAGGTAGGACATAGGTAGCAGCGGACCTTTTACTACCACTGCTGCAGTTTTTTGGTTCCAAACAGCTGAAATGTGCTGGGTGCATCCTTGACAGCTTTAACCTATTGAAAAAAAAATGGCACATCTCTAAAAGTTTAATTTCAAAATTTAGCCAGCATCAAATCTGGCAAAATCTGTTCTCAGAGGAGAACATGTAAGTTCTTAGAAGAAAATACTCCTGAACACTCAGCAGCTGTTGAAGTTTACTTCTGACAGCATCTTTAGGAAGCACACTGAAACACCCCACAGGAACAAGGGATGCATAAAGCCTACAAGCTCTTTACCAGGTGGAAAAGTCATTCTGTAACAGCTAAGAGATTATATGAAAGAAAAGAGACCCAGTTCAACACACATGAACTTTCTGAATGAAGGTAACTGAAAGGTCAAGAGAATCAAGAAAATAATCTGAGTGAACAGCAAGGTAGTGAGGCACACACCAAAAGTCAACTTCAGGTGTGCTTCCAATCAGCTGCTTGTTTTGAGAGAACATAATTTCAACCTAATTTTTTGCACCTGCAAGCTGGTTATCTGGATTAGCCTGATACTTAACATGTGCTTTGAGAATTTGCTCTCTTTTTTCTGAGGCTGTGTTGATGCCTGGGCTTGAGATCCTGCAGGCTTTCTTATACCTTAGAACATTGTAGTCCCTTTTCCTTGGCTTTGCTTCCAGAAATCTATCAACAAACCTGTAATTTTGTTTGTTTGTTTATTTTTTCATTGTCTACCATTTCTTCTTCTGTAAAAAGATGCCGCTCATGTCTTGAAGGTCAGTAAATGTCCTTTATGTAAACCTCCAAATGCTCATCAAGATGCTTTGATCTCTGTTTAATGTCTTTCTCTGAATTGCCATCTTTTAATTTCTAGCTTTTTTAGTATTTTCCTCATCTTTTGTCTCAAATGCTTTCCTTTAGCTAGCAAGATTTTTGATTTCTACTTTCTGTGTTCCCTCTTATATTTCAAGGTGTTTGGAACATTCTGTTGCTTTGTAAAAGTTCTTGCATAGATATGCTTTTCAGAGACTCAGCTGCTCACACCATGTTTTTTCTAAGAGTTCTTTTCATTTTGGTAGTTACTATCCTGACAGATGGAATTCTTGACTCTTCCATTTGAATCTGGTAAGTAATCTAAAAAGAGCTAGGTGGCCTTGGTGTAATTGGGGAGGTTGGGATTTAATTTCTTTCTTCATTTACAAACAATCAAGAACTTTGTTGGTTTCTATAGTGAAGGTGGAAATATTGCCATTGAAGATAAACTGAGGTTCAGGGGGGACAATTGTTTTAAAACTGTGAATTTAGGAGGAAAATGCAAACTTTCTTACTGTGATGAAACATAATGTGTTCCTTTGAAGTATGTTTCAAAAAATGAGGAGTTTTAACTAATCATGCTTTGAATTTAGTACGTGAGTTGAATTTTCATCTCTGACTTTGACTTGATTAGCTGTCAAAATACTATTATTATAATACTATTTTAATTTTTTTTTTTTTAGAAATTCTTTGTTTGCTGCCTTGGAGAAGATCATAACATAAATTCAGGCAGTTGTAAAACCCACCCTTCTATTTCTAAGCATTTACCCTTGGAATACATCCTACTGAAGTCCCTGGGAGTAAAGGACAATCTGGCCCATGATATGGGAGAGTTACTAATCTTACTTTTACCATAGCTGTGTCTTGCCTGGTATCCTGCTTTGTGTCTGTCAGGCTCACTATAGAAATAAATTATCCTTTGTCAATGTCTTGTTGGTAGATTTAAATAAGTCTTAAAAGATTAGTGAGACACAGGTTTCTCTGTAGAAACTCTGCTAATTTGACTCTGTGGCATCCTGAACATCCAGTCATTTTATTATTTTGCTTTTATTGACTATTTCAAAGTAATGCCTTGAAAAAGCAGTAGACTTTTCTAAATAAAGGTACAACACTTGTTCACTCCAGTCTTCTGAAACTGTTGTTCTCATGTAGTCTGCAATTTTAGTCTCCTCACAACTTTCAGGTCTGGTGGGTCCAGTAATTTTTTAAAAGTTTTATGTATTGGCAAGTCAAAATTTTGCACAGCTGCTCTTCTTTACTAAAAAACCAAACAAATGCCTCCCCACCTCAAAAAAAGCCAACTCCCAAAAAAATTCCAGACCTAAAACAAAACAACGAAACCCAAGACGTTTTGAGATTAGTAATTCCCTGATATTCTGAGCAAAGAAAACTGATGCAGGAAAATAATATAGCTCTCCAACAAAATGCCACAGATTTTCTACTTGGTTTCTTTAAGTCCTTCTATTCCAATGCTATCCCTGAGTGTTGTATGAGCTTTTTACTTCTGGTGGGCTTATTTTTTTCCACCCCCTCTCAGCTTGTGATAAACCCTCCAATTCATGCCCCAGCTTCCCCTTCCTGATATGCAGAACATGTGTCAGAACAACTGGCCTAACTGGAAATTAAAAAAAAAACAACAACAAAAAACCTACCAAAAAAACCCCAACCAACCCCAACCAAAAAAAAAAACCCAAAAACTAGAGAGAGATACTATAAAATAAAAAATAGGGAGTTACAAGCACCAACCCTGTATGAGCTTTAGGGTGATAAAATCGGTATTTTGGACATTCTAGAGATTCAGTTGTAGTGAGATTTTGTTTATTTTTTGTTGCTAATATAAATTTCTTGGGCTTGTAAAAGATTCAACAAACCCATGGCTGTTTCTCATTAGTGGTGGCTGTCACTAAAATGAATATGTTGCTGAGTGTTCAGTTTCTGGGAAACGTGGTTGAAACACGAGCAGCTCTCTCGATGCAGAGCTGAGAGTCAGATGTTTTCAGAGGGGATGTTCCCCATTAAGTAATGACAGAGAACCATACGGAACACATTACAAATCGAAATACTGATTGATGAAGTGCCTGTGGTCAGCTTTCTACAGAAATGAGAATTTTGAACGTATTATCACGTCAGCATGGAATTGATCTCATGTACAATCACATTTTGTTTTCATTTCTTTTTTGCTTTACAGTCTCACACGTGCTGTTCCAGATCACGTTTATAGCGAGCAGAACCTCAGACTAGAGGAAATAAAGCATCAAGTTTGAGCTCTGATGTTTCATTGATTTAGCCAAGTTCACAGAAGCCAAATATGTCTGAGTTTGTTCACACAGCTGGTGAGCTATAAAGTCTTTCTTCCAATAGTAAACTTCTCCCCTCCTTCCAAGAGCTGGGAGAAGGGACTCAGAGTTTGCTGAGGCACGTGGACCCTGAGGAAGGAGAAGCGGGGTCACCTGGTCAGGCAGAGTGGCTCTTGTGTGAGATTGCATTTATCAGACTAAAAGCTCTTCTTTGTCTTCCCCAAAGTAGATGCCTTCCTTCTTCCACTTAGCTCATTTGCAGGAATTCAGTGAGGAAAATCAACTGGTTCATGCTGACTTTAGGGCAAGATTGCTTGATTTGTTTGCATTCAAGTTACTTATTAGTCTAGCTCTAAGTTCAGTTTTGTGTCACATACAGTGACCTCTTCTGTTTTACAGAGAAAGCAAACAGGGCTGAGCATATGAAACCTGTGTACACAAATTGCAATGAATGTGTGGCTGAGTCAAAGCATATTTAGAGAAAAATATATAGTCAAATGGTAAATTTAGAGCCTTGGGTCCATGAATCTAGCCCTTTTTTTTTTTTTTTTTTTTGCCTAGCAATTCTTAAATGGTACTTCAGTAAAAGCCTGAGCTGCAATAGATTTAGACACATATTTAGCACAGTGTTATGAACACTTAAGTATTTCTGTTCCTGAGATCCCAACATGAGATTATTGGAGTGGTAAGGCACATCAGGTGTGAGAGCCAAGTCTTGCTTGTGCCTTTGCTAATGGAAACTCACTGAAGTGAATACAGTTGCTTGGTTTACATTTGCATAGCTGAGGCCACGGCTTGGCTTAGGACCTAAAAGTTTGAACATAAGGGAAAATAACAATCAAATGTCTGCTAATGCCTAGAAATGTGGACTGAATCTAAAATTAAAAATTAGGAGGGAGAAATATCAGACATTCATGTAAAGCACTTGGGTAAAATTTAGGGTCTATTTTTTCATAATCATTGATTTCAGGCAATTCAACTTGATTATTCAGAATTGTTAAGAATGCAGAATCCTTAGCTGAGTTCTCTGAAAATGAAATCTTTGAGACTTACAGAAAAAATAAAGTCTCCTAGCTCTCTTAAATACATGAGTGGTTGGTTTTTTTTTTCTAAGAATTAGCCACGGTAAACTGTTTTTCAGGGATCTGATTTCTGCCCTTCAGACTTCTACAGATGTTCTTCAAAATGCAGAACAAATGTACCTTCCTGATAAGCAATTTGTTACTTTTCACTTTGTGTTTATTCATGTCAGAAATGTGCATTGGTATGTAAGCAAACAATAGTGTTTAAGTGCTTAATTATTTCAAAGGATAAATAAATGTGGAATAATATGAGGAAATATTTACAAGCAGCTGCTAAGGGATATCAGATTTCAAGTTATCTGTAGCCTTCATAATTATTTCAATGTTCTTGTATTATTAAAGATATAATGCAGATATCATAGTGATAGTAATGATAAGTAATTAGCCGAGATTCTACTACCTTTCAGATATTTAAGTCAGAAAAATACTGGAAGTCTTTTTGACAGTGATGGTTAATCTTTGGCAACAGATACAGACTTTTGGTGGGGCTGAAGGACTTCCTGGTGGGAGGAAGCTTGAGAGAACTGCAACTGTCTCTCAGATTGCCTTCCCCATGTAGAGTTTTCGTACCATATGCAGAGACCCTGCAGTCTTCATGTTTCTTCAGCCCAGCCATAGGAGCTTTGCTCACAGAAATGTTGAAATTGTAATTTTGGTACTGTCCAGGAATTGCAAGTTTGAGTTTTGATTGAGCACAGATTAGGAAAGACTCACTGAGCTTTGATGTGACATGAGGTTCCAATCTCCTGAATCCTGCTAGTCTTGGAGGATCAAATATCCCAAGGTCCTCACTGAGACTGCTTCCCCAGTCCAAGATGAGAATAGTCATGGTCCTTATCTGAACAGGAGAGCAGATAAGGACCAACCTTTCCCTCATCTCTTAGGTTGGTGGCGTTTCCTTGGACCTTGTGTGTATCTCAGGAGGACTCAGTCCCATAGTACTGTTTGGCCTGGGATAGATGATTGAGGCTTTGGTGCCAGAAAGACTAATTAGTCCTGGACTGGGTGCACACATGCACACTTCTGGCAGTGTAACCAGTAGATAGGTTTTGTGACTTCTAGGCTTATTCTGCTCTGACAGGAAGCAAGGGTGTGGTTCCTGGCTCCTGAAGCTGCTCCAAGCAAGGGCTGAGCAGGCTTGCCCTGCAAACCCCTGGCCATGTGCCTCGGTGCTCTCCTGAGCTGGAACTAGCACTGATGAGATTGTGTGGTGAATAAACTTAGAGCTGCAGGGTAAGGTCAGTCAAACAGGTTATCTGTGTGTTTGAGCTGCCTTTTTTTCTTTCCAGCACTAGGCACTCTAAAACTGATAGACTACCTCAATGCACTAGAAGTTTTCCTATGGGTCAGATAAAATAAGGAAATTCCTCTTTCTCCTTCCACTGAAAGTTTCTAAGCTTTTCCTGGGACCTAAATCAGGGAATTAGGAATCTTAGATATTATTGAAATTATCTTCTCCAGAACTTGTTTTTCGTATGCATGAAGATAACAGTGTAGTTTTTGTCTCAGATAAAAATATTCAGACAGCATTGTGTGAATTGCTGCAGCTGTAGTTACCATTTTCCACAAGTATGTGTTACAGATAGAGAAGATTTGCCAGTATAATCATCACTAAAGATTTCTCTTTCCTTTTGTTGCTGTTTCTTCTGAATGGCTGTGTTTGATTGCTTTATTTTTTTAACTTGCCAATTCTTATACATTTCAGCAACCCTAAAAAGATTATTTTCAAAATGGTCAAGTAACTAAAGACTTTCTCTCTTTCTCAGATGTGATCTGGTGCTTGTATGTGGGTCTGGAAATGCTATTACCTGCCAAAACACTAGTGAAACTGGTGGGATACAGACATCTAAATCTTCTGAGATTCTTGGTCTCGTATAGAAGATCTGGCACTCGTACAACCATTTAGGTTACTGGTATATGTTTTTATTGAAAAACATCCCACTACAACAACATTTATAGATATAAAGACATCCTATGTTGTTTCTTCCCTGTACTGCCATTTCCTTTCTAGATTGAAATAGGTGATACTGCTAAGAGTACCAGTATAACTGCACCAATATTAAATGTTGTATTAACTATATCTGACATCTTGTTGAAAGTTGTGACAGCCTCCTAAGTGCTAGTCTGTTCTGAAACTGAGTTTTAAGGTCTAATTCCACAAAACTTTGCTTTCTTTTTAGATTGGGGCTTTTTGTTTCTTTGACTCTCTTGGAAGATTTTTCTGTGGTTATATTTATGCTGCCAAATCAGATTGGGATTCAGACTTCGGGTAGGACTTTGGGTGTTATTATTTCTGTCTCATAATAAGACAAGGATTAGGAACAGAGTGAATGAAGAGTATGGTTTGAAGTTTTTGAAGCAGACCTGTCGCTCACCAGAAATAAGTCCATGCTAATGTTGCAGTTTGAGACTTTTGAGTTTCCCTAGAATTTTTGAGGCCGTCATCTGAGATCTAAACAGCAAGGCTGCCTAAAAAGTAAACACATCCTTTTAGATGTGGTGAGCAGATCAGATTGGATATGAGTACCAAGAATGTACAAAATTAAATCTATTTAATTTAGCAACAGCAATGTTACTGCACAGTGATAGCACACGCATGACTCATCTCCAGTGTCTCAACACTGGGTAATGAACCAGAGAGATTGGACACAGAGATGACTGTTCTTGGCCTTGCTGGGAATACCAGTAAAAAGCCTAACCAGTGCCAGTTGTGCAGTTTTTCAGCTCATGTGTTAGTCATATACAGAAAAATTTATTCCCAGCTAAGTCACACCAAGCAGCACCAAGCTAACTATTACAGTTGCTGGATTTCCATGGCCACTCCAGGACTCGTCCTGTTAGAACAGCACAGCGGGGTGATCACATCTGGCCATCAGAGAGCAACTTGAGGTGTACTGTTTCAACAGAAAAACTGGTTTGGACCTGTGCTTCCTAGTCAGGGTCATGTATTGATCTGCATTTCCAGTCCTATTAGGTTATTGATTATGTAACACTAATCATTACTATTTTCCAGAGTGACGTGAGGTTTCCACCACGTTTCGCTTTTCCTGGAGTGATTTGGGACACAACCCTCACCCCTCAAAAAAAATCCCCAGGCCCCTTTTTTTTCTGACCATCTTACCTGTATGGGACAAAACTATCTTTGTGAGAAGAATCAGCAGATACTGCAAAACCAACTATGCACTGTACAGTTTTGCTTCTTTTTATCCCTCTCATTTTTTTTCTGAATTTTCTGATTACTGAAAAGCATCAAATTCAAAAGGAGAACATAAAGCAAAGGTAGGACTTTTCATTTGCTTGGGGCCACTCAGCTCCCAAAAGATCTGAAAAAAGAGGGCCCTTCTAAATCCCAGAGAAAGAGCATGCTTTTCTGTAAATGCTCTCACATTCTCTCTTGCTCTCACTTGCTTTAAAGCATACATCTGACACAAATTAATCTGCAGGGTTTTTAGTCATTTCCCATCCACTGCTGGGGCAAATTAGACTTGCTGATGTTGTTTTGGCCTAACCCTGAAGCAGCATGAAAGGAATGGCCCAGAGGGAGAGCGAGCATGTTCTCCTTGGCTCTTCTACCATGTACTCTCCAGTCTGTTCAACAAAAAAATAGTTCAATTGGCCTGAAAGGCACTGAAAACCCCTCTGTACTACCTTAAAGAACCAAAATTACTTAATTAATGTGGAGACCATTATGTGAGGTTACCATATGAATGAGTAAGTGGACTGCCTGAGTTACAGAGCAGGAAAGAGGAAAGGATATCTGAGGTCAGACTTGTCAGGGTAAAGGAATCCTAAACAATGAGGGCATTGGTTTAAGATTTGAGGAAGAATTTGAAAAAGAGCCCGGAGAGTGAAATTAAATGAAGCATGGGAGAGTATTAGTGGAGATTAGCAGTGCAGTGAAGGAACCCAGAGCAGACTGCCAATCGCCCCTAAGCACAGGCAGCTTTAACTGGGCTGATGCAGACAGGAATTAGGCACTACTGGAGTCTGACTGAAAACTATTTTCTTGAGCAATGTTAAAGAGTTTCTCTTCCACACCCCCTTTCTTTCACTGACTTCTGAAAGTGAACATGCCCCGTCTCAGCTGCATGTGGGTTTTTTGCCAGGCAGATTTGTGACAGAAGCAGATAAAGCAGAGTCAAGACTTGAAAAGCACTTGGGCACTCTCAGTGTAAATGTGAGATTCACTCAGTAGCACAGGATTGTCATTGCAAATGTGCTGCTTCAGATGAAGAAAGGACAAAGCCTAGTGAAACTAACAAAATTAATGCCTGTGCTTATAGCTGAAGTCTGGGGGATATATTTACTTATGTATAAATACTGGTTTAGTGAAAACTAGATTATTTTTCTGAAATGAGCATGCTTGCAGTGCTTTTCACAGCTCTTTGAGGCTATTTCAAGATTACTCTCCTTGGAGTTTTTCTTATTAGTTAGTTTCCAGAAAGTAGTGTCTATGATAGAACAAGTATCCACTGACCAGATGAAGGTGGCAATATTTCATAAGGTGTTGGCTGCAGTACTTTTTACTGGCTTTGGTTTAATTTGCTGTCTTTTTGAAACAGTACTCACATATTCTGGAATAAAAATCCTGAGTGTTGCATATGAGTTCCTAGCACTTTTCCTGTCAGCTACAAGAATTCTTGCTAAAAACAAGGGGAAAGTGAGTAATCTCTCTGAAAATACTCTTATTCTGTGCTTTTACAGAAGACAATGGATTAGATCTTGAGTAACATTTCTGAAACCATCCAGAGAATCCCAAAGTAATACCTGCCAGAGCCTGTAGGAAGTCAGAGATCATATTTAGACCTCGTTTTTCAGATATAACTGATGCCCCCAATTGACTGTGTGGTTTGGAAGGACCTAAGAACTTTGGAGAACAGTAATTCAATGCTTTGGTGCTTAATCCTGCTGTACTGTGATAACCGACGGCTGAATGGATGGAAGAAGTTCTTTACTGTGGAGGTGGTGAGGCACTGGAACAGGTTGCCCAGAGAAACTGTGGATGCCTCATCCCTGCAAGTGTTCAAGGCCAGGCTGGATGAGGTTTTGAGAAACCTGGTCTAGAGAAAGGTGTCCCTGCCCATGGCAGGGGGATTGGATCTGAATTGTCTTTAAGATCCCTTCCAACCCATACTGTGATTGTACGATTGTATGGATGAATGCCCATCTTTAAAAAGCTGCACTGTATCTCTGGCAGTAAGTACTCTGGGTAATCTTGTGTTTTAGAACTGTAAGTCTTCAACACTGGGCTTAGACTTCCACAGCAGCTCCTACATTCTCTTGGGGCATCAAGGGAATCTGTGTGCTTAAAGTGCCTCTGGGTAATGGACTGAAATGCTTTTGTTGCTTTGTGAAGATTTATTCCTAAAAACTTCAGTGGTTTGTGTCCCTAAAACATTTAGGTGCTTCTGGGAAAGGGGGTGAAGGTGGACCCTGACTGTCAGCAATAATAATAGTTTTCAAGTGACACTGAAACTGCTGTCTGGCTGACGTTCTAAAATGGAGTAAATTAGTGGAATCCACACAAATGTTGCTTCATTGCATAAACTGCATTTCAGAAACAGATTGGATAACATTTTCATGTTCCCCTTTGCAGCAATTGTTTCATTTCTGTGCAAAAGAATAATTTAAGTAATTGGAATTTTCCTGCAGGATAGGAAAAAATTACCCGCCTTCCATCCCTTTCTTTTTTATTTTCCCATCTATTATTTTAATTGAAACCAAAATTGTTTGAAATATTAAATACCATTAGAGGCCTCTCATAACTAGAGCTGTGTGGGAAAAACTTTTCTAACCTGCTCAACCTTTGTGTTTTCCTGAACACTTCTGCTCTGCTCTGAGACAAAACCAAGCCCCTTTAAAGGAAGGAGTGCTCATGCTTGTGTTGCTACATGGGTGTCAGCATTATGAGACTGGTATGTAACCCCCTAGAAATTTCAGATTCAAAATTTTCCTCCCAGTCAAGGAGAAGGTTGCTAGTAAAAAGTTCCATGATTTCATTCTCTCTCCGGATCTGGAACAGGCATACTAGCAGGGCACTGCCCTTCAGCTGAGTGCTCTGCAGGTTAATATGAAGGCCATGAGAAGTCTGAAGTTGGTAGGAATCCACACAGGTCATGGCCCAACATGTATTTACCCAGCCTGCCTTCAAAACACGCCCCGCAGTCTGGCTGAGCATGGACTGAATTCCCCTCGGGAAGGAATGTTGGCTTGGGAGACTTGAGACCCTTGGTCACCTGCTCTATAGCTGTCATGCAGGACTTCACTGGGAGTCCTTCGAGCTGGGCCTGACTGAGATGTCCCACCTGCTCCAGAGGAGGTGTGTGAAGTGCTTAAGCTGTGCTTTGCAGAGGAGATGAGCTCAGGCAGTTGGCTGCAGGTGCAGCTGTGAGGCAGAACTACCTGTGGGGACACAGATGAGGCCAGTCCATGATGGTATGTGAATTTGGACACAGCAGAAAGCTGCCAGGAAACCCTCCAGAAAAAAACCCTGGCCAAATCTGTTGTGTGTCTCTTCATTGGGGTTTTTTCTGGTTGTGGGTTTTTTTTCATAAAAAAGAAAATCACACCATATAAATGAGAAACAAAGATTCAGTTAAAGAGGTTTTGCTTAACCCTAGAGCTAAACAAGCTGACAGAGGAATTGCACACCCTCTAAACGTCTGCATTGCTTCTGCTAACAATAACATATGTGATGCTCCTGCTAATTCTGACTTGACCATGGTGTTACTCAATATGTTGTCCTGTACTGTAGCACTGATGGCTCAACATACAGCCTAAACAGAGTTAACAGCAGAGTGACTTTCTGTTAACGTAAGGTATAATGGCCAAATTTTGCCAACTCTTAATCTAATCAGTACTGGTGGAAATGTTTAGCTAAGGACACTTTTTATATGAAATATGTTACAGGCAGCATGTTGCTGAGCAATAAACTACTGCTGTTTCTCCACTCCCATCTGAATAACACACAGTAACTTTTTATTGAAAGATTTTTGTGTTACTTCAAACAGACTTTAATTAGATTTCATGTAGAAGGAATATCAGGGTTCACTGATATTCCTTCTACATGAAATCTAATTAAAGAAATGTGATTTCATTTTAAGAGGTTTTTCTCTGTCCTAGCCAGTTCATAGCAATTAGAAATGCTTTGCTTTAGAGCCCACATAGGAGACTTGTATTACTTAAAATTTCAAGTCTTTTTCATGTGTGAACCACAAATATATTAGCTTTCAATGATTCACAAATTAAGCTGATGAAAATAAAGGCAGGGAGGCTGGTAGCTTCATACTTTCTAAGAGTTTGTGAAGGTTTGGGGGTGGGTTTATTATTTAAAAAAAATGGAAAACAGCCAAATCAAGGAAGAATGAGGGACACATGAGATAAAAAAACTATGTTGTTTTCTTTTAAAGGATTTTGAATAACTAATCCATCATTAAGATTCCTTTTAATGGCTGGTGCTCCTTCTAATTGGTTCAACTACTTAAGAAAGTATTTCAGTGCAATCATTAGCATAGAAAGCCTGATTGTTTATGTCTTTTGATCATTCATGGCTATCAGGGAAGAAGCTGGATTTTAATAATCTTGAGAAGGATGTGTAGAGTTCTGCCTGCCATCCATGCTTCTTGCTTGTAATACTATATGTCTAAGATCCTTAAGTTGCATAGAGATATCATCTTATTTCCTCTCATCAAATGTTTCCATAATAAATGCCCTTTTTGTGCTATCTCTTATATGCTATCCAGTGAGCTCCTTGGGAATCAAATAACTTGGAAGGGGGAGAGAACATGTTCTTTTTGTAGGGGACTATATTTGTTGTGCCTTGGAGATGAATACTGGCTTTGGGATTTTTAATGATGTATCAGACTTCCTCTTATTCAATGTGAATTGTTTAGGGGCTAAACCATCTGGATTTTGTCTGCTCTAATTTGACCCAGGTCAACAAGATCTACCAGAGTGGTGATAAAGGTATTTACACAAAGAAATGTATGCTCTAGTTTTGGTTTGGCAAGCTCATTGGTGTGTTCTTTTGCTCTGAAAATTGAGCAGGAATTCTTTCCGGTGGAGCTTTCCTACAATATTTCTACTGTTTCTAGCCTTGAGACATTGTTGCCTTACTGAGTTTTGCTTTTGGCTCTTTCAAATCAGCCCAGAAACAAAATGCATACTGTGAAGAATGACAAATTCTAAACTGGCTGATGACACATTTTCAGTACACAAAATAGTCCATGGCATTTGTCATGGCTAAATTCATTCTTAGAGTCAGTGCGTGGTCCTTAGCGTGACTCCTGGTAATAGAACTCAAAGCATGAAGAGCTGCTGACTCTCACAAAAGCTGGGAGGCCCTGCAGAGAGACATCAACAAATCAGAGGATGGGACAATCACCATGAGAAGTTCAACAAGGGAAAGTGTTGGATTCTGCACCAGGGATGGGACAACCCTGGATGTGCAGACTGGAGAACGTGATGCTGGAAAGAAGTACCATGGAAAGGGACATGGGGGTCCTGGTTGATGACAAGTTGAACATGAGTCAGCAGTGCCCTGGCAGCCAGGGTGGACAACATTGTCCTGGGGTGCATCAGGCACAGCATCACCAGCTGGGCAAGGGAGGGGATTGTCCTGCTCTGCTCTGCACTGGGGCAGCCTCACCTCCAGTGCTGGGGCAGTTCTGGGATACACAATATAAGAAGGGTATTAAACTATTTGAGAGAGTCCAAAGAACAATGAGGATGATGAAGGGCCATGAGGGGAAGCCATATGAGAAGTGGCTGAAGTCTGTTCAGCCAGGAGAGGAGGAGACTGATGAGGGACCTCATTGAAGTTACATCTTCCTCTTGAGGGGAAGAGGAGGGGCAGCCATTGAACTCTCCTCTGTGACCAGTGACAGGACCTGAGGGAATGACCTGAAGCTGTGTCAGTTGAGGTTTGGGTTGGATATCAGGAAAATGTTCTTCACCCAGAAGGTGGCTGGGCACTTCCTCAGGGAAGTGGTCACAGCACCCAGCCTGGCAGAGCTCAAGTGTCTGGGCAATGCACATGGTGTGACTCTTGGGCATGGTACAGTGCATGGCCAGGAGTCAAACTCCGTGATGTTTGAGGCCCCTTTCAACTCAGCTTATGCTGTGATTCTGTGAAATTCCTTGGAAACCATAATTTTACTGTCAGGGATCTGTAAGTGGATCTTCTCTGGGCTGAAACCAGCAAGAACTTAATACTTAAGAGATCCATTATGTGTGCCCACATGAAGCTGAAATTTTGATCTAGAGAGGAACTGTGCTGGTTGTAGAGTCCTGCTGCTGCCTTGGGCAGTAGCCAGCAGTAAAGATGATTTTTAAAGTCTGTCAAATCTAGTGTCCAAAATCTCCTTGTTGGGTAGGTAGATAGGGGTATTTCATGCTAATCTGCTTTGTAGTCTAGAAAGCAGTTTTTAAAACCACACTTGTTTCTGAATTCAAAACTGTTTCATAATCATAGGCTCACACTGTGTGCATAGGTAGGCTCCCTTATTTTGAGCTGTCTTTCAAAATGTTGATGGGAGCAAACCCACAGAAGTTGAGCTGAGTGAATAATGACACAGTGAATTCTTATGATACATTTTGCTTAGGTTCAGGATCTTTTCAAGAAAATGTATTTGGAAGGAGGACTTTTTTAGACTGATGAGCAACTTCCAAGCCCTGGAAATATGAGCTGTGCTGTCTAGATGCTCTCTGCCTATGTGTGCTCACATGCTGCTCTGGCATGCAGGCCAGAGGATGCAAATGAAACCTTTGGTTCTGGAAAGCCACATCTGCCACTCTCCCCCATATCCTGCTAGCATGTTTGCCAGTAAAACTCAACCCTGTGAACATTTGCAGACACCAGTCATAAAAACAGGCCAGGCACAGCAACAGTTAAAGCTTAACACAAAAGTAGTAGGAGTCACAGAAAAGAGGTGGGTTTTGTTCCCCCCACACCTCTCTCTTAGCTGTCCTCTTAGGAGCTTTTTGCTAGGAAGGAAAATAGTTATCATGAGTGCTGTTAAAGGTTGCTGAATGTTTGATTTAGGCAAAGCTTGCAGATTTGATTCCTGATTTTTGCTTATGCAGGCTCAACAATGTCTTTTGGAAAACCCTTTCCAAAAGGTCTTTGAGTCATTGTAACTTAGTTGCATCAAAAAGTTCAGCTGCAGTCGCTCATTTCCAGTCATGGCCATTGCAACTTAGACGGCAAAGGAAAAGAAACCTGAGGAGGGTGGTTGTTTCAGAATGAAAGGTGTGATGGCTGCCCACTCAGTTACTTAGTCAGAGGTCTTATTTAACACCATCCTGAGTTACAGGAATTCTGCATTTAGCACTCTGTTATGCTGTGTACCCCCCTTCCCCCAACATGTACTTGGAAAGCCTCTGTCAGCAATCACAGGGAGAGGAGACAGTTTCATGGGGTGAGTGGGAGGTTATCCCTAATTACAGCTGTGTTATACCAGCATTTTATTTCAAACCCTTCTGCTCATGTGCATGATTCACTCAATGTGCTATGTGATTATCTACCTGACTTGTGAACTTCTGTGGTAAGGAGCAAATGCCTAGCTTGGGGAAGTAGCTATGGTAGCAATTCATATAAAGTTCTGATGTTTATCAGAACAAAAGATAATGCTTAACTTGCTGACTGCTCAGGCCTCCAGGTCTGTAATGTGCAGAAAAGTAGATACACACACTGCCCACTTATCAGGGAGGGACTAAAGTTGAGTATCTAAAGCATTTGACAATTCTCTCAGGACTCAGATGCATCAGTTACCATTAGTCTAGGAAGTAAGAGGTTTTTTTCATATAGGTGAGAAAAACCTACAAATCTCTGCCACACATTAAAAACATATTTGTGGGCCTGAAAGTTTTCTTTTGACTTTACCACCTGGCCTAAAAGGTTTCTTTCTCACAGTTCAAACCCTGCCTCAGAAACATTTTGGGTTATCACTTATTTCCAAATTGTCCCTTCAGGGCAGACTGTAGGTCTCTGTGTTTAGCAGTGGAAAGCCACAGTTTTGAGTGGGATCCATAATTAGCAGCTCTGCAGCTAAGTCTCAAACAGTTTTCTGTGCAAGGGGACCCAAAGTGTCATTAGTACACTCTTGATCCCTGTGCTAAAATCAAAGTTTGATATTAATTTAGATCCAGACCAAACATGGTTATCTTACCCTCAGCAATAAAGTTCAAACAGTTACAGCTCTCCCTTACTTTACTGGGTAACCTCATACATAAATTTCCTGTTTATCATTCCTCTGAAAACTCTGCGTGGAAGAAGTAAAACAGAGTTCTCCAGAGTAAGCTCTGGTCTTCCACACAGTCTGAAGTATCACAGCTCCAAATGATCAAAATTGCTTGCCTTTTTTGCGGTCTAAGCTTAAAGAGCACATACCTGTCCAGTTTACTTCTAAAAATGCAGGCTGGACTGCAAATGACTTATTTGAAGGAAACATTACTGTTCTGAAAACACAGAGGGTGTCATTTCTATAAGGGGTTGTCCTAAAGCAGCACACCTGGCATCTTAAAAGGCAACATGGGAATTTGATAGGTGTATTTGTTTAATTAAAGAAAATTATTTGCCTAAATTGCAACTGTCTGATGGATGGAGCTGCAAGTATCACATAGGATTTTCTGCCTAATGGCTGTTTTCAGTAGATGTTGAACTATATTGGGTTCTCATTTCAGTGTAGGAGTTTTCTGTTTGTTAAAAAAACCTGTTACACAGAGGTTATATTCTGTACTGTTATATTTATTTCCATTTTAAAAGTTTGACTTTATTGAATTTTCATAGTCTCATAGGAATTTTCATGGTGATTTACACTGCTTTATGTTCTCTGAACAGTAGCTGGCACTGGTCCCTGCCTTCCTTTTTTGCTCTGAGCACCTGATATGTGATGCTTTTTTAGCTGGCTTGGTTTTGCACTGTCTGAGCAAATACTTTCTAAACATTTTCTACCACTAGATTTAACACCATCAGTGTGGCACCTGTCACTGTCCTGACTAGCAAGGATCACTTTTGAGGCTTAGAATACCTGGCTATTTGTCTCTCACTGTTTACTGGACCATTTTTGTAACACTGGTCTTAGAAACTTTTCTGTAACCATCAGCTCCTTTTCAGATGCTTTTGAGGGTTCCCAGTGATGAGCTGGCACAAACAGCCATGCTGTGTGATGCTGAGAAGATGCATTTGACAAGCTGGTGTTTTAAAAAAACCTCTCCTTTTCCCCTGTCCAACTGCCTGGTCACATCTTTTTGGCTATATCCATGTAATCTGATTAAACTGATAGAGTAAATGTTTGCAATGAATAATTCAAACCCTTCTGAATTCCCCAGCTCTTTACTTTCCCCACATGTGATTTAAAGGAATGGGTTTACCCCATGGTATTTTTTAGCAATCCAAATACACCAATCCTGAGCTGAAAGGGTTACGTTTTAAGAGGAATGTAATTGTTGAAAGTACATAATTATTTTTTCAGTGAGCATCCTTATTTCCCTTGGGATGAAGACATTAAATTTGGGCTTGTATTTTGAGTTATATAGGAGGCTTAAAAATTAACAGGGAAAGTTCTGAGTCAGTCAGTATCAGGATCTTTTCAATCAAGTCCCAGGTAAAATTTTTATGATGTTCATTGTTCTTCTGCTATATCTTTTCTATTGAATGTAATAAGAATAGCTTGATAGTGACATTTTATTTTGCACTGCATTTCCATATCTCAAAATCTGCCATTAGCTGCTTCCACTGAAAGATATGCAAAAAAATTCCCTGCCTCCTTTTCACACTGTTTCCATACCCCTAGACATGCTTTATCACCAAAACCTTTCTGTTTATGGATTCAAGGCATACAACACAGTGCACAAATTGCTACCCACTGAGTAAATTCAGGTATGAACATTATGTAATTAACTCCAAGACTTCCAAAACTACATATTGTACTAATTACATATAAAGAGGCAAATTACATGGCCAGAGTTGCCTGTTGCTGCTTGTGCAAGTTTGCAAAGCACAGAACCTCCTTTATCTATACCATGATTCTCCAGCTATCAGCCTACTGAGGTTTTGTGATTCAGAAGCAACTATTGCAAAGGTCAGTACAGGTCACTGAAGTATCCTTGGAGATTTAAGTTGCAGCTTTCTTACATCCTGACTCAGCCAGGTTTCTGATTCTTGTTTCAGGCTCATGACCTTCCTTTGTTTTCGTGATTAGACCATGGAAGTTGCAAAATACTGTTGGGAAGTATATGTCAGAGAAGCATGTTTTCCATAGAATTTTATTGCAGTCAGTGAGATTCTCAGTGCCAGGACACTTCACTAGAAGTTGGATAGCAACTTTTAAGCACTCGTTCGTGACACTATTACAAAAGTAATGTAGTGATATTAGGGGGAAAAAGATAGAAGTATTTTCAAGAGGATATCTTAATGAAGCTGAAAAAGTCATTTACCCAAAATTTCAGGTAATAGTTTTCCCTTTCATTTTCTAAGTAGGACTTAGGCAGGTAGCTGTCTGGAATCTCAGAATCACAACACTTGGAGTGATACAACAAACAACTGCAGGAATGTCCAGATCAAAGTGCAAAAGCAAAACTACACCTTTTTGCATATCTCCTTGATCTTAACACCACTGAATCTAAATCTAAATCTAGTCTTGATATTATCCAAAACCACCACACTGTTCCAAAACTAACCCCAGAGTCGGAAAGATTGCAGAGAAGAATTGTAGAAAACTCTTGCATTGCACTAGCATTCCAATCCTGTGTTTTGCAGACTTTGATCATCTCATCTGTGTTGTTCCTCATGGGGATATTGTGCTAGAGAGGAGAGATTTAAAGCAAGGATAACTACAGGGAGTAGTGTATGTTTTCTTCAAAAGAATAGTGGCACTTTTGGAAGAAACTAAGAAGCATGGAAAGAGGTAATAATTTGGAGAGTCTCACATAAAGGAGGCAGGAGTATTTTGTTCAGATTTGTGTTTGAGTTAACCTCCCTAGGTAATGAAATGCATGTGTGTAGCATGATGTGATCCTTGGGGCTGGCCTGTGCAGGGCTGAGAGCTGGACTTCAATGATCCTTTTGGGCCCCTTCCAGCTCAGGATATTCCACTATCCTATCAATGTTTCTGTGAGTATGGACTCACAAGAGAGCATGTCATGCACCCTTAGCTGCCATCCCCGTTTTCTGGGGATAACAACAAGTTGTTGGGAACCCCTTTAGAAATGAAGGATCTGGGCCCTCAACCCTATGACCACTCAGGAGAAGACAGGATTACCTAAATAAAGTCTGAGTAAATAGCAAGTAAGAGTGCCAGACCTTCAATGATCCCACTCCTTTCTCGTAAGAAAAGCCAGCCTCACTGTGCTAGCACTATAACATCCTTCTGTGATTGAAAACACTTGTAAGGCGATGCCAGCATGTTCCTGTTTGCATCCAAACAATAATCAAGATCTCACACAGTGATGATTTGTTGTCAGCTGTTTTTCCTGCACTAAACAAGTCTGACACTCGCAGCCCACGAGCTAATTATCTCAAGTATCTGGCATGGGAATCTACATTTTAGCTATCAGCAGAATATTGCAGAACTGAAATAACCAGCCACCAAGTGGACTGATGTTCTGGGGAGATGAAGAGTGTCTCCTTGAGGTAGAAAAAAGAAAGATGAATGCTGATAAACAGGATTTCCACTATCCCACCCCATAAATTTATCTCTTAGGGTTTTTTTTTAAACAAGACTTTGAAAGAAAACACTGACCTGAATACTTTGGGTTGAATATTGGCAACTTGAACTTTTATTTCCTTGTTAATTTCTAGCTCCCTTTTCATCCTTTCTGGTTTACCTTTACCCTCTTTACATGCAAAAATGGGTTCTGGCATCAGTTTGCTTTTAATATCTGCCCAGGTTCCTTGATGAGACAAGATTGTGGAATGCCTTGCTGTTCAACACCTTTTATTTCTCCCTTGGGGGACTGTTGGCATCAGACACTCCTGAGGCAATCAAAATAGAGAAACAGCAAAACCTTCAGGAGTTCAACACTGTGGGTAAAGCATTCCCGTGTAGGCTGGAAGAGTTGTGCTGTCCAAGATGAAAAGGAAACGGGAAAAAACTGAATAAACAGGACATTAGCATTTTGACACCTTGTCAAGTTGCTCATATTTCAGAGGGTTTTTTTCTGTATGTCTTTATGTCAGTTTAAAGCACACATTGTTTTGCTATGGCTCCCACTGTATTCAAGTAGAGCCATGGGTTCTCTGTCCCTTTAAGAGTGGGGCCTGAGTTGTTTTCTAATATTCTCTCATCACTGTAATGTTGAAAGTGAAGTTCCCTTTGTTTTTTTTAAAGAAAAAGAGACATGATTTTATGCCTTATGAGCAAGGACTAGATATCTATAACTAGGTCTATATAGAAAGTCTAGTTTAGTAGCTAGAGGCAGGTCCCAGGAGTGCTAATAGAGACATAGATTTTTTTTTTAATTTAAGGCAAATTAGATTCCTTTTGAGCAGCCAGACAAGAGCTGTAGGGTCCATATCCTTTAAGGAATTTAAGCATTTGGCTCACAGGGTCATATTTACACACTAAAATAAAGCACTTATGAGCACTATTTAGCAGTGAGTCACCTTCCTCAATAATAGATTCTTGGGTACCACACGCCAATCAGAAAATATGCAGAAGAGAGGGGTGTTTCTGAAAACTTCTCTCTTTGCTGAGTCTCTCTGCAAAGGCAGGGATTTCTCCCCAGAATTGCAGTGCAGTGATCTGTTCCCACCTGTCTTTTGTATGGCTGATATTGGCATAGATTTAGAGTTTTGAAAGATATTTCTGACCTCCAAGACAGGAGAGTTAGAAGTGAATCACTCTGTTTAAACTGAATTTGTTGCATAGAAAGGGAATGCAAGATTCACTAACTCCCAAGATAATATGAGGAGAGGGATAAATGACTCCTCAGAACTGCAGGAAACATGCAGACATCTTTGGAGCACTGGAAGTCCAAATTTAAACACAGCTGTGTTTAAATTAGTAACAAGCATATCTCCAGTTATAGTTGTCTGGATCAAGAGTCACTGGGACCACTCCTCAGTTTTTAAGGATGGAGTCTACCCGGCCTTTCGAAAGCCCCATTACACCAAGCATGTCCCCTTGCTTTGAGCTGATCTAACTCCAGTAACAATAATGGCAGTGCAGCAGCATTGTTCTCAAGATCTGAGCAATTGTGCTGAAATCAGTGCTGTGCTGAGCCAGGAGGGAAGAGAATTAGGCACACTTTTGCCTACTCCTGAACTCTTAAGCTTCCCTGAGTTTGCTGGTGTTGGTAGCCCACAGAAATCTGATTCTAAACCATAGGTTTTGGGTCTGATCCATTATGGTCAGTCCAGTGTAAGCCAAATGTAAATGGCTATGTCAAGCTGCACCTTTGGGAAGTAGACATGAAGCTGGCTTTACCACTTACCCTCTCCAGCTTTGAAATTATTTCAGCTTCTTGGCCAATTTCAAACAATGACTAAACAAAGAAGGGGAAAAAATACCAAATCCAAAACAAACCATCGTTAACTTGAACTCTCTTTGTCTTGCTGCTGTTTAATTGGGGGTTGACATGACATCTATGACAGTGTTAAATTACATTTATTGAGAAACAATTTTTGCAGCTATGCATACAGTTACTCTTGCTCACTTTTGTATTGGCCTACAGCATTCCTTTCCAGGTTGCTGCTGTGCAATCTGAGTGTTAATCATCAAATTAATTTCTGCTTCTGCTGGGCCTTCCACAGTACTTTCTTTTCTCTTTGTTTTTATTTCCCACATGTTGCTTTCATCCTGCCGTGGGTCACTTACTGTTATTCAGTTAATCCACTCTAGCAGAGTGGCAAATGAGACTGGCACTGAAGGTATGACTGCTGCTGGTTCCCAGCAGCTTTTAATGTCATAATTGCAGCAGAGGACATTGTGAAAATGAAGTTAATCCTTGTAACATAGTACATCTGTTAGCTGTATGAAAAGTGATCTTGAGTAAGACTGTATCAGGTGTAGGTCATTATTTTAAACTCACTTCCTTTAATTTAATCCTTTATATGGAGCCTGCTAGTTGCATGAATCAAACCTAAGTTTATTGTGTTCAATAAAATCAGGCACAGTGCTATATATACTTTTCTTTAGAGGAAAACTTCTGGAAACAACAACAAAAATAAGTGTTGCATGCAACAGTGATTTTAGAAGGTTCCATTGTTCCTGTTTGCCCTTGCTTGCTCTCTGTCTTGTACATGTTGTAGCTACACATTAAAAAAGTTCCTAGCTAGGTTCTGCAAGTCCCTACATAGAAGAGACAAAGCCCTCTCCTATTGGTTCAAGTTTCCTTAAACTCAGGGACACAAACTCGTCAGAAAGAGATACCACACATTTTCAGAGTAGGTTAAGTCTACTGAAGCCTCCAAAGAGATGTTAGGAGTTGCTGTGTGGACATAGTGTGAGTCAGTCCTGAGACATCCTGTGTGTGTTGGGAAACTGCACAAGGACTCAGAGCAGCGTGCACGACGGGTCGCTGGGTGCAGCCATGCCTCGGCGCACGTCTGTGCCGGCAGACCTGTTGGGAAGTGCCTTCCACAAGAGGACACCACCCATATCTCTGCAGCTTCTCTTACAGGCTGCTGAGTGATTTAATGAAGTTTTTTTGATATGAAATTCTGCAAACAAAATGCCATGTGCTTAATACTAAGGAAGGCAAGATAAGGAAATGTCAGTAAAGAAGATCTCATTTTGCTACGACTTGAAGTTGATTCCTGTCATAAAATGTATTTTGGTAGTTTGATGAAAGCATAATTTTGTCAGATTCCACTCAGTTTCCAGGAAAAGATACACTGTTAACTTAACCCAGAGAGGGTTAAGAAAGAAAACCAGTTAAAGCAAGGATGAAGCAGCACAACTCTCCTCTGAACTAAGGTTATCATTGTATTTATTGTGTGTCATTGATCATATATGAATACTGCATTATGGTAATCCCTAGAGTTAAGAGGTCAGGATCCGACAAGAGCTGACATCTTTTATATCTCTACACTCAGTTTTCTGCAAATGCAGGACTCCAGATAGATGATCTGAAGCAATTAATTCTTTCATTAAAAAAAACAGTGCAAATGCTAATTCAAGAGTTCCTACACTCTGTTCTTACAGCACATGGACAAATGGAAATACCAAATACAAATGGTAATGTGATTGTGTGTAATGCTTATAAGTGTTTTAATGGCTCCTCAAAAGGAGAACAGTTCTCCATGTTGTCTGCTCTTTGGGGAAAATGACTGTGCTGAGCAGAAGTAGCATTGGTATGACCCATAGAGTGAGAAGTGTGGCAGCCTCAGCACCAGTTTTGAACACAGGAAAGTCAGTGGGAATGCAAGCTGTTTAAATGTGAGAAAATCTAATTGCTGGAAATCAGCATTACAATTACTTAGAAAAGCTCTGAAATTAGAAGTTAAAAATATATCATGTTAAGGCACTGATATATAACCTTGACACAAGGATGTACTTTTGGCAGAAGTATACTGTAAACAAGAAGTAAATGGAAAGCCACTGCCTTAATGAGCTACCAGTCTTGGGCTTATGACAAGATGCAATCAGAGAAGGAAACAAACAAATGGATAGGGGCTGAAACAGAGAAGGATGTGGGAAGCATAGTGCAAGCATGCTTTTTCATGGACATGCTGTGTGCATAACATCTCAGTGAGCAAGGGGGCCCTGGGAGTCTCCTGCTTTGTGTTGTGGCTTATTTAGGCACCACTCCCACAGACTTCTGAAAGGGTTTTGTCTTAAACAGAACCATGGAGGGGAAACTGGGGCTCATCACAAAATGACGCTCAGGTATGTACAAATGAATCAATGTGCTTCCCACCATGCTGGCTTAGCGTTGAAAAAAAAAAAAAAGAAAAAAAGGCAAGCAAGCTTGGAAAAAACAAAAGCACAGCTTTTTGTAATTATAGATCTTTTTGAGTTAGCCTGAGCCCTCCCCTTTCCTTCCTTTACCTTCCGCTTCTCCTCCCAAAATAATAACACATTTTGCCAATAATTTTGAGGAAGTCTCAGTGGGCCAGATGGAATTCAAAGAGAAAGATCTAATAGAGTTTTGTTTCATTCTTTTTTTCCTTCTGATTCTTTTTCCCCCCATACTCTGATTTCCTACTTGTAATTTCTTTCTTTAGATTATTGCATGACACAGAGGTGGTGGTGCAAAAATAGAAGTTAATGGTACTACCACTGTTTGTTTCTATTAACATTTACATGTGAAATGAAGGCATTTTGGAAGAGAACCAGACTGGCCAGTAAAACCTTTCACCCTCGTAAACTGTACATTTGGTTTGATTTTTGGCTTAGATCCCAGAACTTGTCACAAGCTTTATTATAAAGCTGTAGTTCAGCTAGAGTTTTGTTAGCTTTATTGCAGCAGCTCCCCTCCTCCTCCTCTAAGAAAAAAAAAAAAAAAAAAAAGGTGAGCAGACCAGCAAGAAAAAAAAAAGCAAAAAGCTTTTGTCCATTCTAAATCCTTTTCAAATTCTGGCAAAAATATACTTGAAAATGCAATTAGCCAGATAACTTTTCAGCATCAATCATCAGAATATAAATGAAGTTTATCTAAAATTTATAAGAAATATACATCACCTCCTTAAAATAGTCCAAGAGTGACTAATCACATAAACAATAAGGCAGTCACCAACACTCAAGCATGTTACAACTTCTGAGAAAGCACAGGCCTAGAAATGCCAAAGAGGAGTCTACAGATTGACTGGAAATGATTTGGACATCTGGAGAGAAGATTTTTTTTTTTTTTTTTTTTTTTTTTTGGCGTATGTACTTTCCCAAAGGGGTAATTTAGCTCTGCATGAGTTCACTCAGGGAATATATGAGAAAAAAACAAAAAAAGAGAAAGGAATAAAAAGGAATGTGTTATGATGTGCAATTATAAAACTATTGGTCTCATCCTGCTTTCCTGCATCCTGTGTCTCCCATGCAATGAATCCCCTTGGTTCAGGACCAAGCGCAAGTGAGAGCAGTATGGAATTACTGACAATGGCATTTAATGGAGCTGCTTTATAGCATAGCCATTCATAATTTTTTAATCTATTGCTGCTGACTGAATGGTTATAGAGAGGATATATAGATCTACTCTGAAAGATCAATTCATTTGTAGCCCTTTGTTGGAATTTGAAACATGGTCTTGTAGCTGTGGGTCTAATTTGAGATGCAGAAGATCAAAGTTTGACTGTTGCTCCTGTCAGTCAATTCCCATGTGATCCTTGCATAAGTAACTTATACTGCCTATATTTCAATCCCCTGTTGAAGAAATGGTAAACAGAAGATTTTATTTGAGGCTTGTTTAGACTAGTCTAAAAGGCATAGATTAGTTCTTACAGTGTAGAAATGTTTAATCTTTTAAAACTTCTTCAGTCAGGAAATGTTCATTGGCTGTGAGGCCTTAATTTTGGTTGGAATTTATAGAAACCAGGTAGTATTTGATTCCCTTAAAATGCTAACAGACACAACAACTCAATTTATTTCATAATATTTTGATGCCTAAGTTCATCAGGAATAATTATAACCCAGTGCATCACAATGATGATGATTTCTTGTTTTCCCCTTGGAAAATACAAAGTCACAAAATTCTCAAGTTACTGGAGAACCTATTGAACTGAGTCCCATGTCTCTACAACAGTTGTAGTAGAGCTGTCTGGAAGTAAAGTATCCAGGGAGCAGGACTGCTTGAAAATCTCTCTTATGAAAAATGTTTAGTGTTTGGATGTGAGCAGCATTTTTTGAGGGTGGAAAGACACATGTTTTCTTACTGCCACTCTTGAGAAGCAAGCAGCTTGTCTCAGCACCATTGAAATCTGGCTCCCATGCCCAGGCCTTGGCAATGTCTAAATCCTCCCTGCGGAGCTGAGCTGGAAGCTTCAGCTGGCTGGGATCAAGTATGGGTCTGGTGGATTCATTGTCATTACTGGTGAGTAAATCAGACATGGAACTTGTCCTCCACTCCTTCCCAGAGAACAACATTGTCTTGTGGTGCTTTGCTGTGGGTCTTGTAATGGAAAGTCAGTAGTGCAGCAGGGATGTCCATCAGGAACCTACTGAATTGAGAATCTGTGTGGCAGTGAAGATTGTGCACACATGACCATAAGCTTTTCACAAGGAGGAGACTCAGTCACCAATGAAGCACAATGCAGTAGGTTGCTACTCAATTTAAGTTTGCAAGCAAAGCCTGTAACTCTCAAGGAGTCCTTAGCAAACATTGATTTGCAAACTTTAATCTGATAATCACTAGCTTTCAAATTGTACTTGAAAGTTTGCTTGGATTGCAAGTAAAGAACGCAAAAGTAAAATTATGAAGGACTTTCACCCATCCCTAAGAGGAAATCAAAGTGCATGAGCAAACTGAGAGCCCACTGCTGCATGGCATAGCACATGCTCTGTGCTGTGCTGAGAATGTTTTAACAGTCAGCAGGAGCTCTCAAAATCTGTCTCTCTGCTTTACATTCTTACTGCTTTCTTTGAGGGGGAGGAAGGTTTGAAGGTCACAGAATTGGGCCATTTGTGTAACCAGAACCAGATGATTAATTACTTTTTTAAGGATTTTGTTTCTCTGAAAATTTTATCCCAGAAAAGCACGAGGACACACAAGGTCTGTGGTTGAAATTAAATTAGATTAAGATTACAGAAATATTGCACATCACAGTTCTATGGAAGTGGCTTTTCATTGTTTAGCATAAGAAAAAGAAAGACTAACAAGCTAGGCTACACAGCTGGGGTTTGTGCTGTGTAACTTGTTTTGCAACACATCTTTAAATATTGTATACAAGCTGAAAGAATATATTAGAAAGACTCAGACTGAAAAGAAATCAGTTAGCACAATTAACACTGAAACTAGATTAACTGTCATTTCAGTTAAAAAAGTCCTCACACTCCATTCTTTCATGCTACCCCCTACAAAAAATTTGGAATTCATCACTGGAAATATCACCTCAAAAATCTTTTTCTGCTTTCTGTTATTATAACCAGAGATGTATGTACTCATTGGAGGAAAATAAAAATGAATTTTTTTTTTTTTTTTTAAATCAGAAACAGATCCAGATCAGGATTTCAAAATTAAGAGAACACTTTTTTTAATTTAGATTTCTAGTATGTTCTAGGAAAAATGCTGATTATTATCAAATGTGGAAGACTAGGTTGCAAAGCCCATTAAAACCTCTGGGAAAACTGAAAACAATTTTGATGTGCTTTGACTTAGGCTTTTTCTAGAACGGTCTCTGGACAGAGTATATGGAACGGATTGAAAAGTATCTTGTTATTCTGCTCTAAAGGCTCTGTTTCCCATGGTAAACTGGCCATTTTGAGCACTGTCAAAAAAATCTGTCTCCTTTGCACTTTTTTGGCCCAGTTTTGGTTTGTGTTATCCAGCTTCTCTCAGTTAGTGACCAAACATTTTTTGACTGTTGTAGAACTAAGGCTCTTCCCAAGAGTTAGCACTGATGCTGGCAACTGGATTTAAGTACAAAGAGGAGGACTGGTTATGTGAGTCCAGACCATTCTAATGCCATTCATCCTCAGAGCTGGAGAATGGTTCTGGACACATTAACGGGCCAAAGGTTTAGCAGAAGGGAGGCCTCTGTCAACTCTTATCCAAAAATCACTTTTTTTCAATTAAATCTCTGTTTCCAGTTTACTCTGGAGCTCTATTGTAGTTTCTCATTTCCCCTTTCAATTTCCCCTACCCTTGTTCAGCATGTGAGTTGATCTCAGCAGCAAATGGCAATGGGCAGAGCTAATCAGTACTGCAATGGACAGAATTATATAGAGTTCATGCTCTCTTCTGCAGGTCCTCTGCTCTGTGTCTAAAATCCCATACCGGGATTATGTTTCCAGGAGCTGGCCACACTAATCCAGGATGAGGAAACACAAAGGGGCTGGTGCCATACCGGCATTTGCTTTTCCAGATCTTGGCAGGACACTGCTGGTCAGTGCAGCATCCTGGCTGGGACAGGAGGTGAGCAGCAGTGCCATGCTCTCCAGGCTGACCTACTCCACAGCTCCCTTAGAAGAAAGCAAATCCTCAGCTACTTTTCTTCTGGACTGCTTTTGTGGTGGTTTTGTCTTACCCTCGCTCAGCACCAGGAGCAGAGTAAGTCCAGTACTTTTAAAAGCCCCACTCTTCATGAATGCCACTGAAAGGACTTTTTAAAAGTTGAAGTTTGACCTAAGACATTTGATATTCTGAAAGGAATCCCTTTTGCAATGAGCAGCACTGCATGAAAAAGACAATTTTGTTCTCTTACTGGAGTGAGAGCAGAATTGGGGTTTCTGCAA
Source organism: Haemorhous mexicanus (assembly GCF_027477595.1). NCBI lineage: Eukaryota > Metazoa > Chordata > Aves > Passeriformes > Fringillidae > Haemorhous > Haemorhous mexicanus. Next base: position 26,369,389 of record NC_082343.1, on the reverse strand, counting down.
TTTTTCTGCCCGCTGTAGCTTTGCTATAACACAATCCCCCTGATGTTCTGGTGATGATAAATAAATGTATTTATATGTTGTGCTCTTACATTCTCGGCACTGAGGAAACAGAACAATAACATACTCTTGTCGATACAAGCACTGCCCTGGGAATTGACTAATTAACATAAAGCTCAGCCCTGCAGGGACATTTCCAGGTTCATTTCTTGCTGCCTCAGCAAACTACAGGGTTTGGGCTGTTAACTACTTTCAGATGCTCTTTGTCTTTCAAGAAAGAAATAAAGAACATCCACATTGCTTTAGGCAAGTTAATGATTCTAAAGAACACTTACCTTTTTACCATATGCTTCATGGCAGATTAAAATCCTGAAGGAGCTAAGGATTATATACCCTGTACAGTCCTTTGGCACAGAAACATGCATTCTGAACTAAAAGTGAGTGGCTGAATGTGACATTTACATTCATTGTTTTTCCAGACCTGCATACTGAGAACGTTTGATTTTACTCAAAATAATACCAAAGCAGTGTTTTTTAAGATGCTTTGATTTCCCAGAATCTTTTAAGGTTAGGACAAGCAGTTTACAGTGGCTGCTGAGAAAACTGGAGAAACTTGTGTAATCACTTTGTAAAATTCAAAGGAAATCTGGCCTAATTTGCAAAGAGGAGATGTGCCTAAAATTTTGAGAAACTCATACTACTTGTCTCTTGTGTGTGATCATATTTGTTTATGTGAAGCATGTACTTTTCATTCACATTCTTTTCTTTGGATCACAAAGCAAAGGCTTCCTCCATATGGGAAAAATAGATGAGGAAAGGAAAAAATTCAAATGAAATGAAATCTGAATTTTACTGGTAAAGAAAACCTCATTGTTTTTATTAATTTTCCCTAGATTGCTAGATTTGCTCTGCTCCGTGTACTGGTTTTAATTATTATTAATCTGTTATTAATGGATGTCTGCCTATTTCTGCTATTTATGAATGAACCAAATCCCATTCAGCAGCTCATAGAAATCAACTGTAGAAAGATTTTCTGACAGAGGGTTGAAAGCTATTTGATGGGTCCTCAAGGGCTGCAGCTAAAAGGACTCAGAAGTTACATATGCGTGAGCATGAGTGAGCACAGATACTTTCCAAGTGTTTTGTAAAGGAGAAAAATAAATGTATGTGCAAAGTGCACACTGGAGAAAGCCAGCACCTGAGTGCATGCAGATACATGCAGCACCCAGAGTTCTGTTTTGTACACATGTTTGCTTGTTGGTGCATGAACAGGCTGATTTGTGCAGGTACTTCAGGCATGACTATCAGAAGACTGGGTGTGTATATTACTGTGTGTGCCTATCAGAACAAGTAATTAAGGTTACCCAAGCACATCTGATTCTGGTGTATAGCTTTCACAAACTTTATACATTTGGTATGTTTGCCAGCCCTTTCATTTTTGCCACAATTTCAAAAAAAATAGTGCAGTGTTTGCTGAAGACAGACAAAACCCTGAGAAAACAGGAACTGTTTCACTCTTAATCAATTATTCTGAAAAGCTTTAATTTGGGTCACTGTGGCTTTTAAGTTTCAAAAAAGCAAAGTGGATTGAAGGGAACTTTAAATCAAACTAGGAGAATGAACAGAAACCAAGAAGGTAGGGGAAAGTGAAATCTGATACGGAGCCAGAGGATAGCTGGGGCGATGTGGGCAGGTTGACACTTTAGGAAAGAAGAGAGACTCACTGTTAAAGATGAGTGACCACAGGGTGAGGAGTCAGAGGCAGAGAAAAGGAAAGATCTCTACAGCAGTATTTTGAAGAGGATGAGACACGAAGTATGAGTTTTGGGGTGATCACAAGAATGCCAGCCTTGTGCCCCTCTAGCACTTGGAACATCACCAGGTGTCTGTGAAAGTCACTGAGGATCTTTAGTTCCTCTTAAGCCCATCCACACGAGCACTGGCAATTTACTACTGCTACCATCCACTATTACAACTGCTCTGCTCCTTGCAGAGATCTGTGCCATGGGTTTCAGTATTTCCAGAACTGCTGATTCTGGGTTCCAGCAAGTGCAAAGATGCCAAAAACATACTAATGGAATCTTAGTATTCTTCTTTAGTTACATGTAATGAGATACCACTCTCTTTTTCGGCATAATAACTTTTGATTAGTTTAGTCTGCCTCTAGTGCACTGAAAAGCTTAAGGAAAGCTAGGCATAGCCAACTAGGTTTTATTTAACTTTTCCCTTAAGATTCTTCCCTATATGCAGTGACCGTGGCTGTCTGTCATACAACAGCAGCACACTAAACCAGAGGGAATAGTGCATTTTGCCTTTATTGTCAGGAAGTGTCAGAAGTATTAATAGCCTAAATTTTGCTAGCTAGCTAAAATTCTCACACTGCAATCTTGTGCATCAGCATTTTTTTTTTACCACAGATGGTCATTTATGTAACTTGGTTGGAAATTGTGGCTGTGTTCCACAGCAACAGGAAAATGGGATACATCTGCACCGCGTGGGGAAAAATACAAATGAAATAGAAGTATGCAAGCATTTAAATTACAGGGAAACAGGACTGCGATAAGCCCTGGACTACATGAGCAGGAAGAGAGTGTCAGCCTCACCCATGCCCTGAAAAAATGGTCACATTCGTGGGCTACTCTATTGTACTGAGTGGAAGTTTGTTTATGTGGGACCTTCCTTCCCTCAGGACTTCCTCTGAGAGGAAATGTCGTCACTGTTCAGTAGGGGTCAATTGTTATGCATTCAAAACTCAGACATAAAATAGTATCACTGAATTCAACAAAGTGGAAAGGAATAACTAAGATTTGTCCATTTACGTATTTAGAAACGTGCCACAGCTATTCTTGCTCACTAATGCTTTCAGAGAGCTGAGAACAATCCTACAAGGGTAGTAGCTGGGATAATAGTGTTTCAATGTATCCCAAACACACTACTCAGTATTTGACGAATCTCGCTTTTTTCAGCCCTGCTATCTCTCTGTGGCTGATGTGGGAATATGATTTAAATGGAAGAAGGCTAAAAAGACTGCAACTTTAAAACCAGAGTTGTGCTCTCATTGGAATATCAACCAAGCAGGTTCTGTGTCTTGAACCAAACTGCTCTGAATCTTAGTTGCTCTGGATGAGCACTTTTCTGAGGACATATTTGCAGCTGAGGTGTCCCTACAGTTTTACTTTTTGTATTGTGATAAAGCAGGAATATTGTTTGAGATAAAAGGAGCTAATATTGGTGTTGTTTTGCCTTTGTCATTGTGTCATCAGTCAAACAAAATAACTCTTTGATGGATGGGAAATAGGCTGAGCTCTTGGAATGGCAGAATAGCAGATGTTGGAAGAGCTCTCTGCAGATCACCTCATCCAATCTGCTTTAGGCAGGGTCAATTAAAGCAACTTGCCCAAGACATTGTCCACTTAGATTTTGACTCCAAGCAGTGGAGACTCTACAACCTCTCTGAGCAACATGCTCCAGTCACCTTGGTCACCTTCATGGTAAAAATAAAAAGGTTTGCTCCTTAGTTTAAATGGAATTTTCTGCATTTTGGTTTTGTGCTTTTTGATTGTCCAGGTGCTTTTGTAAAGCTTGTGGTAACTGTGCTGTTTTGACACCAGCCACAGCAGAAAGCAGGCAAAGGCACACTCACAAGTGTGGCTGGTAAGCCGTGGTCTGTTCCCCACCCACAAGACATTGTTGGCAATCTTTCCCTCTTATGTGAGTAGGCTTTTTCTCCAGACATAAGGGGGGTCACACGCTTGTATCCATTTTGCATTAGGGATACCTGTGGGGTACCAGATATCAAAGGAATGCTGGGAACCAAGGAGGATCCAGAGCAGCATCTATTTGTCCACCACCCCCATGAGCAGTGTTGAGCCTGTCTCTTGAGCTGTCAGTGCCCATGAAGTCCTCTTCCCTACTGCACAGTCTAGACTAAAAGTGGATTGGCAATCCTCTCATACCTCTCCTCCTGATGGTGCAGTAAGACAATCAGGGGAACAAGAAAATGTCATTTAATCTTTCCAGTGGGAAACTTAAGAGTTCCCCTCTGAAGAAAATCTATAAAATAGAGCATATCACAACATTACAAACTGGTGTCAACCTCTCTTTTAGATAAAGCACCATAATCTAGGAGCTGGGGACCTGATCCAACACGTTTAAACCAATTCCTCCCTCCTTCCCAGCTTTCTCTGCCTCTTCCTCTCCCTAGCCGAGTCGCATGACGGCAGTACCCAGGTTTTCAGCACAGGAACCAGCGGAGGGCTTTTCCTTTTTTTCCTTTTCCTTTCCCTTTCCCGCCAGGCCCATCTGAGAGAATGTCGCCTGTGAGGCAGAAATTCCCACCATGGGAATCGCGCCTCTGTGTCGCACAACAAAGGCCACCGCATTGTGTCCCCGTTAAGCGGGTGTTAAAATGCGCATATGTTGCCAGGGCTATTGCAGGCCAGGGCCCATTTAGGAAGCGGAGGTTTTTCCCGACCGCTGGCTGCTCTGAATCCCCCATATTAGCACATTAGCGCCCATGCGGCCGCCTTATCAGATTAGCTCCACTTGTCACAGATTAGTTCACCCTCTGAAGGAGCCGCAAAGGTACCTCAGACCGTTCATTCAAAAGGGCCAGAAAAGTTTTTTTTTTTTTCCTTGTCTTCAACCATCAGAGTGCAAAGCGAATTAAAAGGAAAGTCTCTCTCCCTTTCTCTCTCTCTCCCCACCTCATTTTGGTAACAGGATAACTAAAGGGTAGCTGCTACGGTGGACTACACACAGATATTAATGGACACCTAATATTCATCTAGGAAATATTTATTTAACCCCTTAAAAACGCTGATGTGTTTTCTTTCCTCACCAGTGTCAATAGTCCTTTGAGAAATGACCTTTCTGAAGTCCAGAGTGGATTTTTTTAATGTTTTGCTTCTCTGTCTCCCCCTTCCCTTCCTTTTTCATTGCAGTGAATTTGCAGCGTGGTTCAGTGGTCTCTATTCTGCAGATTAGGGGTGGGGGAGAGGAAAAGACTTGCTAATGGCTCGTTACATTATTTTTTTAACCCATCTTGCTCCTTAAAATGTTTTGATAGCTGGTGAAACAAACAGTGACTCAAAATACCTTTGGTATGACTTGCAGTCTACGCAGGCATTAAGGCTGAGCCTAGAGAAGACAATAACGCCTTGGAAGTGCAGTGACAGCAGTGACACTCATCCCTGAAAGAACTTGCGCTGAAGGAGGCCCAGAAAGCTACAAAAACATACAGCTGAAATTGCTGGCTAGCATTCACACCTTTGGCACAAAAAAAAAAAAAAAAAAAAAAGGTGGAAGGAAATTGTGGTGAGGAAGGAATGAAGCAATTCCTCACACCTCAGTGCTTTCTAGGGGAGGTGTTTCACATCCTTGTGCCAGGTGTAGCATTACTGAGCTCAGCTGGAGCTTGTCCACCGCTGCAGATTAGCTGAGCTGCCTGCATGTGGCAGAGGGGACAAACCCAAGACAAATGGACTGGCGTTCCCTTTGTCATACATGTGGGCTGTGAGAGCAGACCTTCAATCACCACTCAAGGGTCTAGTGCAGAATATTTTATCTAGGAAATGAAGAAGAAATAACAGACTAAACTGTGACTGTTTTTTGGTTTGGTTTTGTTTGTTTGTTTTTTGTTTGTTTTTGTTTGTTTGGTTTGTTTTTTAAACTTTGATTGCAGGTAACCAAACTGCATTATCATTCATAGGACTTTAACTGCTGATTCTTTTTTCAACTTCTTCCACAAATACTGGAGCATAATCGACAATATTTGTTTACTGGTCTGTTTCTTCACACAGGCTGAAACCTGTCTGGTTCATGTGCTGTTTGTAAACAGCAGAAAGTACAATAGATCTTTTGTAAGGGCACTAGCATGTTTCCAGAGGCTGGAGTTTCAGTGCTGCTGAGCAAACGGTGTGCCCTGAAATGCAAGTAATCCTACTGTCCTAAGACCACAACTTTAGGGTCAGAGTTCTTATTTTTGATTCTGGGATCATTTGACAGCTAAATCGTAGTGGTGACTCAGTCTGTAGATTCTGTTGAAATGCAATGATATTTCTCCTACGGTCATTTCTTATTTTATTGTTTTCAAGTCATAGTGCCATACCAGTAAGGGAGGGCTATGAAGCATATGGAAAACCCTCCCTTAGTACCCTATGTCGAGAAAACTTACAGCACTGATGAGCTCTAAACTATAAACAACTCCAATTTATGATCTAGACAGTGAGGCAACGGCAGTAACAGCAAAGCAGGGAGAAATATGCAGGAGAAATCAAACAGCTGGACTCTGCTTTTGCATCTTTTTAGTTTTTGAAAATGGTCTCCATGTTAGAAAGTTACCCAGAAGAGTTCATTGGGACATCTGATCCTTCTATTGTCAGGAAGGATGATAAAACTTTACATTATTAATTTCCTGTATTGTTCTCTGATACAAAGCATCAGTATTTTTATTTTTATATTTCCACATGCATGCAGTTCAGTATAATAATTTCAAAATTCTATTGTGTTGTATATAAATATATCTATGGTGTTAACTGGTTTCTTCCAGTTTTTAAATTTTGTTTTGTAATGGTGTGAAGTGAAAAGGAACATTGAAATTAGAATCGTAGTTGAAAAATCTATTATTTCCCTGTCATATTTCTATATTTCTCAATCTTTCAATTTTTCAGTCTTCCACTGACACCTTTCAAATGCATCTTCTGTGACTCTCTCTAGTTTATGGACTGCCTTGAGTCATTAATCTGAATTTAGCAAAGCCATTTTGTGGATGACCTTTCTGGTTTTATCCCAGAGCTAGAAGAACTGCAGAGCTAAAGGCCTACATTCATCTCTTCCTCAAATAAGCACATAGGAGTCTGGGCCAGAGTATGAATCTTCTGTTTCCATTAGTTATTGTTCTTGTGCTCTCCCAAGTGCCACCTGTTTTTCCAGTGTGAGTAAAGGGTCCCAGTTTGAGAGATCCTGTTGAATGTGAAAGTGCTGACTTTCACACACCCCTTAATTGAGTGTTGTCTGCAACAATGTGCTTTGGTGCTGATCATGTAAATTTGGGTATTTTCGAGAACCTTGATTCAAATCCAAGCAGTAATCTTCCATGCGCCCAACCCAAAATTTAACCTCAGTCTATTAAATGTTTGATTTTGAATCTAAATGATAAAACAATCTGTCTTGCTTGCCTTGAGCAACACAGTCTAGGATCAAGACCAGTGGAATTTTATGTTTTGATTCATGTAGCTGGGTCCATGAAGTACTTTCCTAATAACTTTGTGTTTCTCCCCTCTCACAACATCAGTGTGGCAGCCTGGTCTGTGAGTTACCAATGCAGGCATGACATACAGCATGTGGGGTCAGAAAGCAGTAGGGAGGCAGTGCCATTGGGGATGGAGCTGCAGACCTACTGCTGGCTGTCACCCATATGTGCTGGAAAAAGAGGAAAGCACGTTTGGACAGCACGTTTCCTGGCAGGAGCTGAGCATCACTGCTCCCCTCCCCAGCCCTGCCACCTACCCAGTCACTTTTGTCACCTCAAGTGGTCTGGCTCATGTGCAGAGTAAAAAACTTAACATGGCACACAGCTTTGAGCCTTCAGTTCCTTGACACAGCTCTTAAAAGAAACTTCTTGGCTTTGGTCATTTATGACATAGTCAAAAGAAGCACACAATTTTATTTGAACTATCCGTGAACTTTCAAAAACTAAGGTCTATCAAAATAGCAACAGCACGTTATTGAATTTTATGAGTAGCCTTTATTTGTTTCAACAAGCATCTCCTTATTTTAGCAGACTGGATTAAACTCAGGCTTCATCAGACATGAATAGTAAATCAATTATTTTAAAGACAGGAGAGCTGCTTGGCTTACAAGTGTTTCCCATGCTGATGAACTCCTGCGAGCTGCATGGCTGCTGACCTGGTCTGGGAGCCTTGTTCCAATTGAGAATGTTGCTCATTGTGAGAACAAACTAGGCAAATCCCGGTGCTTGGTGTGCGGATTTGCATTCCAATACTCTCTGCGCTCTGTAAGGGTGTGCGGGGCTGGTGTGCTGGCTCTCCAAGCACAATGGCAATTATGGATATGTGTCTCTGGGCCAACAATTATTTCCATGTGCTTGCTAAATGAGTGCAGGGAGAGAAGACTTTCCTCTTGTTTAGTCTCTATCACTGTCTTTGGTGCTGTATTGCATTTTAATATAAACCTCCCCTCACAACTGCCTCACCCCAGCCCTGTTAGATGTTTGGCCTGGCTTTCATTAAAGCACTGGTGCATGAATAGCTGTAAGTTCAGGGCTGGAGGGCATCTTTGCTAAAGCTTGAATTTTGGTAAATAACTTTCTGCACTTTTGGAAGTGTTAAAAGTAACTAAGCATCTAATGAAAGAGTAGCTGAATAACAGAGTTAGTCAAACTACTCCCACTAGCCTTTTTTTGCTAGTAGGGGTAAATTAATAAATGTTTTTTCAGCCATTATATGTTTTTGGCAGCTCAGACTTCCTATCATGTGTGTGTAGAGAATATCATGCTGGTGTATATTGCTCTGTCTAGCTATCAAAAGAAACAGGTTTGGTAGGACAAATTAGGCTTTGCCTTCAGTCCAAACAGGCTGGGCTACAAAAATGACAGTATCAGAGCAACAGCTGGCTTAGTCACACAATGCACTACTATATAGTCAGCATTTCTTGTTTTCATTTCACTTTCCTTTGTTTTAGAGACAAAAAGGAAGCTCCTGGGGGAAAAGACTTCCAAGTTTAGTGCTTGACCAAAGCTGCCTGACTCTGGTCTCAGCAGCCTTTATTGACTGAACTTTTAAATTTCTTTTTCTCTCTTGTAACATTGACACTGGCACCTCTGTCCTGCCACAGAACCAGTACCAAAGAGGCCCTACTGCAGGGCATGAAGCTTTCTCACGCTGCCCTTCCAGCTGTTAAAGAGTCATCTGCCAGGGACTATCCCTAGGGTTAATAGATAAATCTCTCTGTACAGTGATAAACATACAGCGTCTGTCCTTTGACTGCCCAATTATGTGTTGCTCTGTGCTGTGTGGATTCTATTTTAGGAAAGGGTTTGAGGTCACCAAACTGTTCTTCAATGGAAGCATTTGCCAGTGCCAGCTCTACTGTAATTGAAAATCTGTGGCCTGTACCAGGGACTGATGGAGCTATGGTGTGGATGGCAGTGGGGACGGGAAGGATTCAGGCAGTGGCAGCTCCTCTGTCAGGTGCCAGGTGTTTCTGCTTCCCTCACTCCTGCTCCACTGGGCTGTGCTGGCTGAGGGCAGCCCAGCTCCTGAGCCAGCTGTACCAGACATCTCATTTCAGTGCTCTGTTCTAATGGAGCAGCAGCAGTGATATCCTCATCGGGCATAATAATATGTGAAGCACGAAGAAGCTGGAGTGAATAAAATAGTCCCTGCATTTACAGAGCAACCTAAAAATTATTGCTGCAAGGGACACTTTTCATTTTAATATTACTGGCCCCAAATGAGATTGTATTGCTCTTGCTAAAAGGGCCATTTCTCTTTGCTTCAGTAATTTGATGAAGGATCACATAAAAAGATCAGAAAAAAAGAAGAAAGAAATGAAGAATACACTAGATATTTTATTCAAGGTGCTTTGGTACTGCATTTTGGTGATGTATTACTAAATATTTTTAATAATTCATAGCATTTTAGAGTTCTGCAGTCCTGCAGAGTATGATACACTGCCTTCTTTATTTTGCTCTATATACTGAGCTATAAGGACAGCTGTATGAGTTCCTGAAGCAGCAAGTCAAATATTTTGCCCATAAGGTCACTTTTGTTATCACATATGGTGTCGTAAGGAAGTTTCCAACTTAGTTTCAAAATAGTTTTGGCAGAACACACAATTCAAGCCAAGAAAGTCTCCTCCTCCTTTTCCCAGCTTCTGTCAACACCAAGTCAAGGGTCGGCAACCTAAATCCAGCTCATATGTGGTTGGCTAGCTCATTTTTCTATTTATCCAGGGACAAAAACAGACTTTGCCACTAAGATAAAGGCCCTCCCTTCCTGCAGTGACTGGGGTCTAGAAACCCTCTTCTCAGGTGCATTGCATAACCTTGACTTTTGCTTTCTGTGTTTGGGTCACATGTGCACTGTATATTTCAGTTAAAAAATACAATACTCCCAACATGTCTGGTTTGTTCTTTTGACACAGTTTCCTAGCAGGATTTCACTTGTCAGCTAGAAAGGTCAGATAAAAGATAAATCTTTATTGGGGTAAACTGCACTGTGTTAAATACTTACGGTGTAGCTCAACCTTTTTGTAATATCCAGTCTATGTCTTTCTCGGGCTGTATCTGATGTGGTTTGCCATAAATATGTCCTTGTAGGCTTTTTGTGTGTCTATGCCAAAAATAGAAAGAGGGATACAGATTGTGTTCTCTGTCCCATTTCCTGCCTTTGAAGGATCTCTGTGGACTGAAGGATCACTAATATTCAGGAGCAGTCGTATTCAGGACAGGTACCTGTCATTATCCCTATGGATCTGACTAACTGCAAGCATGTCTTCATGCAAGATGAGGCTCTTTTCCCCCCACTCACTGGGCAGCTGAATTTGGATTTGAGTACTGGATCCAGGAGCCTTGAAGTTTCCATGCATCTGGTCAGTCTCAAGCAGCTTCCTCTGGACTTTCAAAGACTGCTTGAAGATCTACCTTTTTTTTCCTCCCTAGAGTTCAGTCATGCTACTGTTTCAGATGTTTTTACTTGGAGGGACAAGCTGTTCATTGATAAGTAGGTTTTCTCTTTCCTTCTACCAACCAGCTGATTAATTTTACCCTGACACCTTCAATAGTGCAGCAGTTTTGTCAGATATGTAAGACTGAAACCATTCATACAGTGTCTACTTTTCATTCACAACTGCTCAGCTAGAGGGTCATAGAGACAAAGCCTCGTTCTCAGAGAAAGTGAGAATCAAAGTGAACAAGAGGTGCTCTGAATTTTTTAATTTGACAAATTACTGATAGTGCAGGACAAAGAACACCACTATGTTCTGTAAAAAAATCAACTCTATAAAAACTGAAGTGCAGCAGCCAAACACTGAAAAAAAACAGCTGAAACTGGGTGCAAAAGGAAGGTGGTTCAGGAAGAGAAAGGACAGAAGGTGTTGAGGAAGATAATAGGTAGTGGCAGAGTTAATTTGTAAAACGCCATCTTTTTAAAAGGAAAAAAGCAAAATCAGGGGAGAAAAAAAGGAAGGGGGTTGCTATAGTGAGAGTAATCTTACAACCTAATGTGTGAGTGTTCTCAAAAGACTGGATGTTCCAGTTCAGTGAAGCAAGATGGCCCCCTGCAGTATTGTTAGCCCCCTCACAAAAAAATTCCTCTTCATCTAGGAGCATCACTGTACAAAACACTAACAGAACTGCTGTGGTTTACCATTAGTTTCAGTCAAAACGAGGTAAACATTCTTTGCATTAAAAAAACAGTCAAAAATAGAAGTCCTCAGCTACCAGCTTTGCTCCCACTGCTTCTGAATGTGTCCTGTGTGGTTCTGGTGTGAGACTTAAAAAAAATTGTGTTTAGAGTATTATCTCAGAACCCCCAGGAAACAAAACTCCTTTCTCAAACTCACGTGGTAAAGATTGTGATAGAGTAATAGTAAAGACTGAAAAGAAATTCTTGCTGGAGTTGTGAAGCCGGGCGAGAAGTAAAACAATATGAATGAGAAAGTAAACTTCAGAAAAATAGCATTGGCCTCTACATGCATTTGGAGTAGGAATATTGATGTGTATTTTGTGCATGAGGACCTCTTTATTTCTCTCATCCTATTGCATTTCTCTGACAGTGAGAATGAGACAAGATGCTTTTTTGAAAATAAGTTTTTATAATGTATTGGTATATTGGCAACACTTGGGCTCTCGGGTTTTCGCATTCTTTTCACTGACACAACAAATCACCATAAATTCTGTGCTTTGTGACAACACAACAATTCCATGCTTTAGCACTTGTACATATTGTGGAGTTGGAGTAACTATTAATTGTGGCTGATAAAATACAGCAAAATGCAGAATTTAGTTTATTTAGCAGTGATACAGGAATATGCTGTTAGCTTCCCTCTGAAGTACATGAGATTTCTTGGGCTGCCATCTGCAAATTAAAGCATCATCCAGGTCACACATTGCCAAAGCTGGGAAAAGGAGAGGAGAACCAGACAAAAAGAGAATCAAATATTTTCTTAGCAGTTAAATACAGCAGTTCATAAGGTTCATGAAGTCAAGCAAATTCCTTTCCTAGTCCTGTTTTCTCTCCCCCTCCCCTGCTTTGTATACCTTCATGATTTCTGTCACTATTATTTGCAAGGCAGTAACACTCTGCCCAGTGCCTGACAGAGAATGGGCCAGAAGTAAAATTGTTAGAAGAGAAGGCTGTCCTATAATAATCCTATTTCACACTTTAGCTGGTTCCAAGCTAACTCAGAAAATCAAAAATGGACTTGGGAAGTCTGAATGATGGTAAAATTTAGTAAAAATTAATTTCTTTGCCTTCCAATGCTGAACTTAACACATCACTCACAAAAACCCACCCAAGCTCTAAGGAGTCAGTGTTGTGAGGTCTGTGTGGCCTTCTACAGACTGCTTTGGTGTGAGAGCTTGGATTGTTTTTGACCCTGTGACACTGAATGGCCAAGAGCTTCCATGCAAGGACAATGGTGCTGTTAGTGCCCATTACTAAAAGCCTTCTTGTTTCTTTCAACTGCTCTCAGGCCTCCTAAACAATGAAAGAAATCCATACATCATTAATAAGGAGATTTAATTTAAATTCTGCTCTAAGAGAATTCTCAGATATTCCCCTCAATTTTTTTAAAGTGAAAATTGTTGGAGTCTGATGTAAGGCAGAGCCTTAATGCAGAGAAGTGCTGGGCCTCATTTAGAAATGCCTGGAAACTAGTGGGAATTAGAGCAAACTGGAAAGCAGTACTGGCACACCAGTGAGCAGCTCCCATGGAATGAAATCTTGCTGAGCACGGGGATATGTCAGCTAGTAAAAAAAAAATCTTCCAATTAAGTAATCTCTTGTGAGCCAAGGCATTTTATTACTTTTACATTTCTAATGATGGTAACTTTGTTTTTATTGTGACTGCATGTAATCAGTATTTCTAACAGCCATTTGTCACTCAAAATGGCCTAATTCTCATTAGAAAAGGGAATTGCTAAATTCTGACAGAAGTTGATGTGAAACAAAATGGAGCAGGATAGCCCATATTCACTTTTGTAGTGAAAGGTTGTTAATATACACTTCAATAATTTTTCTTTTCATCATGAACACTCAGCACGATTAAAAATCAGTCAATTTTTAATTGACTGATCAGGGCTGTTTGTCACATGAAAATAATGTGAGTTGACTTTGCCTCAGCTCGATCTCTGCTGTCAGTGGAACGTATCACATGAGGAATGAATTCAGATTAGGGATTTCAGAATGTTTTATTCTGCTGTTGATTTGGATTTGAAACCATTCTTCATTTTGGTATTTTTAGGAACGTAAATAACAACACAGGATTTCACAGAAACTTCTAAGTTGACCTGCATTGCTTGAGAAATTGGTAAATCAATCCATCTGCCAGAGCAAGGTTAGAAATTATTAATGATGCCTTCACTGTATATATATAATGTCTTTAAATGTTTAAACAGATTTTAGTGCATATGTAATCCAGAATGAGCTAGCATATTAATGATTAGGTGGAAACCAGCACTTGTATCATGCTCATTTTTTACAGGTTTCCACAATCATAGTCAGTTTTGCATTGGGTGTGTTTTGGTTACCTGTCAGATCATTTCTCTCTTTGCCTGTCCACATATGTATCTATCTATGCCCACACACAAAATATATATATAAATATATATAGAGAGAAAGAGAGAGAAAACTTGGAAGAGAAATTCTTCTGCTTATGCTATTAAATTTAATTGAATGTTTTGGAATTAGCTATTCTGTAGTTAAGCTATGCTACCTCAGAGCCGAATTTGTATTTTGGCAGATAGAAATTTTGTTATGTAAACTGGATTCCCAGTCTAGCTGCAGTCCGTGTACAGCTCATGCAATGCTCTTTTTAAGTTGGGTGAATCAAACTTACTCATTAAAAAGTTATAGATATAAATATAGATACAGTTATAAATAAATAAATTGACGAAGAAAATAAGAAAAAAATTCAAATATATTACAAATAGCTCCTCAGGTCTGCTCTCTGTGTATTATGGCTTCTAAAGAAGGTAGCTGCAAAAAAATTTCAGAGACTTCTTTAAGGTGTATTCTTTTATCCCAAGCCCCCTGATCTTTGCAAAATTGAGCAGGGTATTATCAAAGATGTTATATTCACTTTAAAGATTCTTACATTCTTTTGCAGGTGCTCCTAACATGACACAACCTCAGGCATTGGTGGAAACTTCTCTTTTGAGGGGATTCTGGCAGTCATCTCTATGTCGAGTTTTCAAACCATACCCAGTAAGTACATGATTGCTTTACAGAGCAGTGAAACGTGATTTCTTTCCCATAAATATTTAGGCAGCCATACTGAACATCATTTTAAAACAGGAAGTTAAAGATTGTTTTTTGGGAGTTTAATTTGTTTTGAAAATTTAGGATAGGGAAAAGTATATATGCTTCTGAGGATGAAATAATTCCTTGGAATTTGGGTACGTTGACATTAGCATTTCTGTGTGGGTCAGTACTGTGCTTTTAAGGACTCCCTTGCTTGTTGCCAGCTACCATGTGCTGGTTCACATCAGAGGCACCACAAACTGGATTCTTTTAGGATGTCATTAAGCCAGGAGATGCAAATATAATACACTCCAAGCCACCAACTGGCAAATCAGTTCACACTCGAATATTCCTTTGAATGCGTAAATAAGTTCATGTTGAGCATGTACAAGTCCTTTCTATGTTTGTTTTTACAAATATTTGAACAACTGTGCCTCATTAGCTAGAACAGTACCAGAGCCTCCATCACAAACTCACTTGAATGAATATGCATGAAATCACCATTAGTTTTGCATTTAGAGTAATCATTCTGCACACATATTTAACCAGAAAACGGACAGCAAAGAAATCACTCATCTCATTTCCTTGAGCTCAAGTGAGAAAGGTATTTCAGACCTGATTTTCTGCTGCTTTGCATCTTCTATGTTTCTGCAAAATGAGTGTGAAACATTATCCATTCTGTTTTGAAAACATTTCACAACAATGAACAGTGCTGTTTCAGTAAGTAGTTATGGTATTCATCTGTCTGTATCTAATTCTTGCTTATGCTTAGAATGTAAACTTTTGAGAACAGGGACATACCATACTGGTACCATGCCGTGCAGAGTGGGATCTTGTTCAATGTCTGGAACTCCTGTGCACTCTTGCAATATTACAGGGTAGTTTTGCAATGCTCAAGATGTGAAAGATTCAGTTATCTCACATTTCGAATGTTGTACATTATAGAGGATATTTGTAATCAAACTGTGTGTTCATGTAAGGGTCAAAAGAATTCTGTCAGTTGAGCAAAGGTCAATCAGAGATCTTAATTCCATGAGCAGAAAGAAAGGCAAAATATACTGAGTAAGACAGGAGCTGGGAATTATTACCTATGCTCTTGTAAATACATATAAGGTGACATTATGATCATGTCATACCATGACCAAAAATGGAGATTTTAGTATGGGAAACATTATTTTCTGCTCAGTCCCTTCCTCCTCTCCTTCTCCAGCCCCATGGCTTTGTTCTTTGCCATTCAGTGTTTTGGTTCAAGTTAATTAAAGATTCCTGTTGCAGCCTCCTGGAGTGAAATTCTGGCAGTATGCCCAGAGCTGCCATAGTCATATGTAAGCAGCCCCTCCAGTGAGTTCCATAATGTCTCTAAGAAACTATACAAAGAGGAAGAAAGAAACTGAATCCAGATGGAATGGGAAATCAGATATTGCTTCCATTTGTGTTGAAATCTGTGAAGACTGCCCCATAGGTTGAAAGAGAAGACGATTCACATACTCTGCAGTCTCAGGGAAAAGCATGTTTTCTCCCCTCCCCTCCACCCTCCATTGAAGAGGAATCTGTGAGAAAGCTTACAGTGAGACTGCAAACTCAGTAATGCAAAACATGTTTTCCCAAATCTGCTTTACCCTGCTAGCTATAGAAAGGTGTAGGATAGACCTGTCAGGGGAACACAAAAAACAAAACAAAGGAATCAAAAGAGTGACTCAGGCAGACAAAGACTCTTCCTAATGACAGGGTTATGAGAGAATTTGATATCCAAACCAACATTTTGACACGCAATTCATAGTGAAAAGAGGACTTAAGGCATTTTAAATGCCCAACAGGAGCATAAACATGTCTAACACGCTGAGCAATAACCACGTCCTGAACTGCTTGTTGTTAAAAAACACATTAAAAAGATTACAAAAAAAGTACATAGTAATTTCTTGGATCTCACATGCATAACAAAAATAAGAAATATCCCAGGAGGAGTGCAGACATGGCACATTTTGTGTTTGTGACTCTTTGTCAAGTTCGGTGCTTGGTTCTTAAAGCATAGCACTGCACTTGGTTGGTAGTTACTGAGTTACTGGATTAACAGCAGTATCATTAGAAATCAAAAGTGTGGATATTTGCAAATATGCTTTATACATAAATTACAGTTTGCTCCATGGCAGATTTCTGTTCATCAGGGATATTCTGGAATTTGGAGGGGGAAAGGAATAAAACTTGGATCTATCTGCAGTATTGCTTGGTTTCTCTAAGCATTTTATTTTACTATCAACAATGTTAATTTGTTGCTCTCTGATGGCTTGTTTAATTTTTCAGGGTTTTTGTTGCTCACGGGTGGGAGGTACATGAAGACTAAACTTTGCCCAGGGCCACTAAGGGAAAGAAGTGTTAACAGTTGATTTCTATGTCAAAGGACTAGTTTTTAATTTTAAAATACCTGGCAGAGTGATCGCTTGGCAGAGAGAACAACCTGTTGCAACTCAGGAGATACCCATTTGAGGTGCAGGCTTTGGGCAGAGGTTATGATTCAAGGTTTTAGCAGACAGTTTAGTGCAATAATTCAGGTGAAATGAACCTGATAATTGCAGTGCAAATTTCCCCAAATAGCAGGTTGACTGAAATAGCTCTGGTACCCTGTGACTAATTGGATGTTTTTGTTTTGTTACCATTTTTTTTTTTCCTTAAGAAACAAAAATGGTCCAGAACTCTGTCCAGGTGAAAGGGGTAATAGATGTGTACTGATATGTGTGTTTCTTGCCCTTTCAAACCCTTGAAGCCAGGCTGAGGTCAGATAACTCAAGCAGAACAGCTCTGTTGACAAACATGTGGTCTTCAAACAACAATCCCAGTATGAGAGGTGCTGCTAATTTAAAATAACAGAGGGGAAGGGGAAAAAAAAAAGTAAAAAAAAAAAAAAAAAAAAAAAAAATAGAGGGAAAAGGAGCACCAGTCTACACGAAATCCAACCCAACTGCCACCTTCCCTGCTAGCCTCCCTTTGTGAGCCTGCCTTCCCCACCGCGTGAATCAGCTATGGTTGGGGTTAAATGGGTAGCTTTTGTCTCCTCACAATGGCTGAGAGTGACAGGTTGAGCTAAATGATTTACTGGTGGAGATGATTTGAAGGACAGAGCCAGGCAGCCTTGGGAACACAGGCACAAGAAAAGGACAGTAGCGAATCAGCCTCTCCTCCCCCTCCCGCTTTCATGGTTTTGACTGAAAGATCACAGAGTGAGACTCTGACAGACACAAGGACCATTGAGAAGCTATTTTTATTACTTATCTATGGCAGCCTTGCTTTGCTGAGAACAGACCTAAGGTTAATTAACCTTACTTTTTTTCTTTTTTTTCCCTCCCTCTTTTTTTTTTTTTCTTTTTTTTTTAAAGTTGTTGTTTTTTGCATTGGGTATGTGAGCCCGTAAGTTGGCAGGGTCACATGCCATGGGCAAAGGGAAAGTCTCTGTGTGAGACTTGAGCACAAGAAAGCTCAACAAACTCGTCCCTAGCCAAAACAAAGCTTTCCACAGAGCAAGGCAGTGCAGCGGGGCCGCGTCGGAGGCAGCTGCTGGGAGCGGAGCCGTCCCAGCTGTTGTCAATTGGAATGTGCTAGAAGCAGAGCTCCCCCCGCCCCGCTACGCTGCTCTGGTGACGGCGGTACCCAGGGCTAATATGGATCCCAGATTGTTTCCTGAGCACCGTTTGATCTGGCTGTGTGGGCAGGAATGAGCTCTTTTGTCGGGACGCACCGAGCGCTGAGCTTGCCCGTCCTCCCCAAGCGCAGGGGACACCACGGCGAGCTGTCCATGGGCCTCAGCTCTGCTTCAGGCAAGGCAGCACCAGGACTCTTCTCTGCCTGGGGAGTTCAAGAAACACAGCTGAGGCAGGGAAGGGGTGAAACACAGAGCAGCTGGGAAGCCCTGTTGGCCACCGTGCTCCCCGCCACTTATCCGGGGCACCGGTGGATCCTGGCGCGGCCCAGCAAGCGCGGGCACCGTCAGCGGGGAGATCACCCTGCTCCGTGCACCGTCAGCGGGGAGATCACCCTGCTCCGTGCGCCCTCAGCGGGGAGATCACCCTGCTCCGTGCGCCCTCAGCGGGGAGATCTCCCTGCTCCGTGCACCGTCAGCGGGGAGATCACCCTGCTCCGTGCACCCTCAGCGGGGAGATCACCCTGCTCCGTGCACCTGCACCGTCAGCGGGGAGATCACCCTGCTCCGTGCACCCTCAGCGGGGAGATCACCCTGCTCCGTGCACCCTCAGCGGGGAGATCACCCTGCTCCGTGCAGCCTCAGCGGGGAGATCACCCTGCTCCGTGCATCCTCGGCGGGGAGATCTCCCTGCTCCGTGCACCGTCAGCGGGGAGATCACCCTGCTCCGTGCACCCTCAGCAAGGAGATCTCCCTGCTCCGTGCACCCTCAGCAAGGAGATCTCCCTGCTCCGTGCACCCTCAGCGGGGAGATCACCCTGCTCCGTGCACCGTCAGCGGGGAGATCTCCCTGCTCCGTGCGCCCTCAGCGGGGAGATCTCCCTGCTCCGTGCGCCCTCAGCGGGGAAATCTCCCTGCTCCGTGCACCGTCAGCGGGGAGATCACCCTGCTCCGTGCGCCCTCAGCAAGGAGATCACCCTGCTCCGTGCACTCTCAGTGGGGAGATCACCCTGCTCCGTGCACCCTCAGCGGGGAGATCACCCTGCTCCGTGCGCCCTCAGCGGGGAGATCACCCTGCTCCGTGCACCGTCAGCGGGGTGATCACCCTGCTCCGTGCACCAGCACTCTGCTGGCTCACGGAACTCCAAGGCAGCAGGCAGAACAGCCTGGCCTGGAAAGGGCAGCAGAGGTGGCCGCGCTCCAGCCTCCCCGTTAGGGTGTGTGATGCTTCCTTCAGCAGTTTCGCTCTGAGAATTTGAGAGGAAAAGTGTGAACTTTTCTTAGAAAAGGAACTTTTCAGGCAGTTGCTGTGAATTAGTCTGAAAAGAGCCAGAAGGCAGTGCATAGAAGACC
Source organism: Haemorhous mexicanus (assembly GCF_027477595.1). Lineage (NCBI taxonomy): Eukaryota > Metazoa > Chordata > Aves > Passeriformes > Fringillidae > Haemorhous > Haemorhous mexicanus. Next base: position 26,349,922 of record NC_082343.1, on the reverse strand, counting down.
TGAAGGTTGGGTTTATGGATAAATCAGAACTCATAAGAGATGTATTACTCGAAAGAGGCAGCACTCTCTTTCTGTTCCATATTTCATTTGGTGTGTGATTTGTGAGCTATTCCTCAAGTGCAGTGGAATAATACATCCTGTCGCAAGTTGTAACCTGCAATTGTCATGCCAATATTCAGTTCTGAGAGGTAGCTTCAAACAGCAAAAATTCTACAAGTAATACTGAAAAAAAAAAAAGAAAAAGAAAAGTAATTTTACTAGTTCCTACCACCTAATGGAATCCCAGACCCTGTGAATCACATCTTGTGAATGTGCATCAAATATTTATTACAATATATTCAGCTATATCTCAGATATCTTAACTGGCTAAGGAAGAGGTTTGAACAGTAAGACCCACTGTGTGCAATAAGACATAATTTTATGTTGGCTAGCTTCAAATTGTATTCTCATTTTCATATTAATTTTGATGAAAACTTGTGGTTATTCAAAAGAAAAAATATGAATATGGGAGCATTATGGCAAAGCAACATTTAATATCAGAAAACTTGTAAGATATGACTTAGAAAAATGCAAGGATTTATAAAATGGGGAATTTGGAGAACAGAAGTGTTTGGTGTTAGTCTCTTGTACTGTAGAGTTGCAGGACTGTGCAGTCGCAGTGTGCTGTCACATGGTGTGTTTCTAATGGCCTCTCGAATACTCAGTTGCAAATAAACACCTCTGTTTTAAAATACAAATAGCAAAAAAACCTAAATCTAAGAATATAAGAAGGAACTATGGTATTATTTTTTATTTTGTGAAAGACAGCAGTGTTTGCTAAAGATAAAACAACTCTAAAGAAAGCTTACCCAGCAGGCTTCCAAATATGGATTTGCAACTGTAGAGATTATGGAAGGTGCAAACAGAACAAGGAACTTTCTCTTCAGTTTACTTCCAGCCATAATAGCTGTCACTGTCCCAGCATGCGTGAGGAGTATTGGGATTGCTTCCTTCCTGAAATCCCAGAAGAGAAAGTGTACTTTAGTACATGCTGAGTACTACAAGGAATAGGTGTAGTAAGTGTTATTCTTGATTGTCTCTGTACTAACAGATCTTTCCATTATAATTTGCATCTGTTTCTGTCATTGATTTTCTGATTCTTTTCCAAGCCTCTAGCTCTTTCAGTTTCTGCCTCCACACCTAAAGCCCCAGTTGTGGTGCTATAAACATCACCTTCTCCAGAGCTGTGTACACAGTACTCTTGTAGGACATACAAAGGACATACCATTCTTTGTATGTTGAGCCCTGCTTTAAAAAGTGCCTCCCATAAGTAGAGAAGTTTATAGAGTGCTTCAAAAATTAAAGGTAAAAAAATCCTCTATATTGCATAGGATGAAAGAATCAATTTGAAGCTCAAGAGTGACCCTTCTAAAACCAGGGCTGACAATGACAATAATGTTTGCTTGAAGTTAGAAGTGTCATTTACATTTGGTTCTCACCTTACTCTTTACTGTGCATGAAATTGGCATAAAACTTCTCCTTTTTAAGCCTTTGCTGGGGCTGATATATCCTGTCCCTTCTTGTTCTGTGATTTTTCTCCTTACCCTCGCTTTTGTTTCCTGCCATTCTGTCTTTCACCTGCCTTTTCTTTGACTCCTTTACATTTCCTTGTCTCATAATCCTCATGAGTCACTCCAGCTGCAATAGGGTTTAGAATTTACAGGGCTTAAGATATTTGGCTTTGAAGGTGAAGAGGAGAAAACTTTTTAAGGGTGGGAAAGGATGCAAGGGCTCCATTTGATTCCTTATTACCATGCTCTGCTGGTGGCATCACAGTTGTGCTGCCTCTCTCTTGTTTTTCTGTGTCTGAGCATTCATGCTTTGGCTAGCCTGGCCTGAGTGACTAGATATTTATATTTATCCATATTAGATACTGGCTAAGAAAAGTATGGAATAAGACAGTGTTGAGTGACCCAAAGCGGGAGCAAAATGGAGTACCCATGTTCAGGGGGCAAAGGACAGTGTGGGCTGCATGGTCTGCGTACTGCAGCTGCCACCAAACAGCTGGGCAACAGAGTCCCCTCCAGCCACTTGGCACTCTCCAGTGGCACTGGATGGCCTCTGATGCTGACATGGGACATGTGGGTTGGTCTGTTCATTCCAGCAGGGCACAACCCTGCAGCACAGCATGGAGCCAGCACTTAGTTCTTGGGGAACACCAGCCACTTAGTTTCTTCCCATGCTCAACAATTAATTCCTTCTAGCAGACCTTTCAAAAGCCTTTCTTTACATTACAATTCTTCCATTGCTTGGTAAGAGCTTACGTCACATCACAAGACCAAAAAGCACAGTGTGGCTTAGTGTAACTTGACCCTGATCTGGCATTTCTTTGTGATGTGTCATGGCAGAAATGTAAAGAAAACAACATTGTCCCTTTCCTATTAGTTTGGGCAGCAGTGGCCACTACAGGTTGCCTTTACCTTCTGCCTGGAATATGTATGTGGTTTATAAGACTAACAAGGATTCTGTGCTGGAAGTAGGAGAAATCACGTTTAATGAGCTTTACATACATTTTGGAGAGCTGAATGTCAGCTCAGCAGCAAGTGTGCTCTGAGTTAGTGCTGCTGGGGTGGTTGCAGAGAAGCTGGCACTTGCAATTCCTGTGACTTAAGAGCAAAAAGTGATGAAGGATGCTATGATAGAGTACTGTTTTGTAATGTCTGAAGATTTTATTTTTTGGCCTATTTAATTTCAAGTTCTTTCAAATAAGTATTTTCCAAAATGGATTTGAGACAGCTAGAAAAGGCTGAAATTTCCCTTAAAATGGGATGAGTAAGAAATTCTAGAGCATCCTCGGCCTCGTAATAAATTTCCTTCTTATGCTGAGCCTTGTACTAAGCTAGAGTGGCAAATAGGACCTGTTACAGCCTAGACCCAGGCCTGATCACATTACAAGGAATAATATCTGTATTAGTTTCTATGCAGGGAATTATAATCCTGAGTCCCATTGCAGAGTGCGCTGACCTATTGTTGCTTACTGTGGGTAGTCTGTCTTTTATGTCCTCAGAGCTACAGCCTGTTTGCATTGAAATATCACACTCTCAAGAGCCTTGCTGCTCCCCCTGAAAGGATGACAAGTGCTTCTTGTTTTTGAAAGAAGACTTATAACTTTATTACCTTGGGGATGGTGAGCATGCAGCCCTGATTTAAAAGGCTTATGTGATAGTAGGAATTAAGGACAGTTTGCAGGTAGAGGATTCTAGGGGGGCCTCAAGTGCTCAACTTCCAGTCCTGCTACAAACCTGTTGAGTGACCCTGAGCAACTCCCCACTGCTGCAGCTCCATTTTCCCTTTGATTTTTTAATTTGTTTAAGCTTTTCTGTAGCACCTTGTGGTATAAGTCCTGATCTCATCTTGGTTGTTAGATACTGGTGCAGTTTGAAAGGAGTACAAAAGTGGAGATTCTGAGTTTCCATACTTCTGCAGGGATGAAATATTCTCATACTGTATAGGGTTAGCAGTTCTCCAGACAAAATACTTTTGCAGAAGAGATTATGCTCTCTATCACAGTCTTGTCTTCCCTTCCATACTTTCTCAGTAAGTTCAGCTGGATCAAAGTACCCAAGTCAGATCCCAGCTTGCAATAGAATTATTAATTGAAATGTCTTCCTTCCACTGATGATTTTTTTTCTCTGTGGTGAAAAAGGTGAGACTTTGTGAGTGTGATATATTGAAAAAGACATTGGAATGAATGGGCTGTTGCAATTTTGAATCTAATGTCTAACAAAAACTAAGTGCTTTATTTTTTAGATATTTTCTCTATAAAAGGGGGGAAAAAAGAAATCACAGCGAAACCTAAGAAACCACAGAGCTCCCTGCCCCCCATCCCCACTCCTTTATACATATATGTATAAAATGATTGAAAATAAAAAAAAATTTCAAGAGCATCTGCAAGATGTCTTGTGAGTACAGTGTATATGAAAAAGAGGTACTTCTAATTTAATTTACAGGATTTCAATTTTACTTCATTCATTTAAGAATGTTTTCCTCAAAATTTTGCTTCAATTAATTATGTCACTAAGTGTAAGAGGCATCTCAAATATTTGAAATGTTTTCTTCTGTAGGCAAGGTTATGCGGGTCTGGCTTTTGACCTTGGAGAAAGCAGGCACCTTGTGGCTAAACTTACTTAACAGGATGTTCAGTGAACATTAGAGATCTGCTTTAACAAGAGGTGAGTGGTACCCCAGAAGTGATATTTCTGTCAGTTCATTGGAAAGGCAGAATGTGTGGTTAGTCCAGATTTGGACAGTACCTCTGCAGATGGCTGTGTTTGATCAGCTGTATTGATCAAAATACTTGTACAGGAACTTTAGAAAATAAATGCAAGAGATGTGTGCAAAGTTAAATGGAGGTTTGGTTCAAAGGCCCATTAGTATCTAGTCACTCTCTAATATCTCTGAAAATGCCCTAATCTTCCTTAAGTCAGTCAAAGTAGAAATGTAGATTTGTTAATGTTATTTTCTACCTAATTTCTTCTTGTGGGCCCTTGTCTCCCTTATGCACAGAGCCCTGTTCCTGCTTAACTCTCTTGTGAGAGTTTGTGTTGGGCACGTGCACGTCTACATGTGTGCAGGACTGCCTAAAACCTCCTCAGGACTGGGCACAGAATTCATTTTTTATGCTCCATGGATAGGGAAAGGAAGAAGGGTTAGAGGTCAGGCCAGAACAGGAGGGGGTCTGGTGGCAAGTAGGAAGGGAAAGAGTTTCCCTTTCTGTTCTCAAGTGTAAGTAAAAGGTGCAGCCTCATTGCCTCCTCCGTGCCAGCACCAGCCCTTCAACCTCTCTCTCTGAGTCTGATGTGCATGTCCCTGGGCTCTCTGAGTGTGGCCATACAGGTACTTCTGGCCTCTGTAACCCTTGGGATTAGTAAGGATATTATACCTTTTTTTTCCTTTTTATATTGAATGATTTTGACATTGAGGTTTTTTTTCTGTATCAGAAGATGTAATATTAAAAATTAGGCTGTCCACTGAGACGCCTGCGATGATGACCATAAACACACATGTCCAAATCCTGACAAGGCTAATGAGGCTGTGCAATTCTGCACTGGCTGTATATTACTCAGGGTTACCTGCTCCTTAAAGAATCCTCAGTTGCCCTTTTTGACTGCAGAATTCCCAGGGTCTCCCAGATTGCCTGCAGTGGAATCTACTGAAAAGTAGCAACCATTTACATTGTTCTGGTTTTCAGTTTTCAAGCTGTACTGAAATCTTTTCTGAGTGACTGTGCTATAAAGCCCTATGATCTATTTTAGCCATGTTACCAGAGGCAATTTTTAAAAAAACTGCACTGCCAACCATGAAAGTCCTTCTTGAGTTACATTACGAGTATCAACAGCATATGAATGTGCACCTTTCAGTTAACATTACTAGAACTAATATGTAAATAAACAGTAGGTTGCAATATTCTTAATGGTCTTAGAATATCTTTCAGTTATTAAATGTAGGGCAGAAGGCTAGTTACGATTATTGAATAGTACCTTTTTAGGAAACCTGCCCCCCAGTTAGATGTAAAATGCTTTTTCTATATTTTTTAGATGTTAAAGAATGAGGGTGGCAAGAGTAGGATGAAGAACTTCGGGCTGTGCCCTTCCCTGCACAGCTTGAACTCTCCTTGTATTTATCTGAAGCAGATGTTCCAGGCAGGATACACGTTGCAGCCAGAGGTGAGGAGGGAGGTGTGCAGGACTTGAATACATTTCACTACAGCTCCCACATCCTGTTTACACATAGCTGCTGGCCTGAGAACAACGTAGGGAATAAAAAAAGGAAGGTGGAGGGGGGTGTGATAGGAAGGAATGGCTGATGGGAGCCGTGATACCAGCGCCACTGCCGGGTGTGTGTGTTGAGAGTGCCGGAGATTTGTGGTTCTCTTTGCCTCGGCCTTTGCCAGCAACATTTTCTCCATGACTTTGGCAGGCATTGATAGACATGCTGTCTTCAGTCATAGGGGAGAGAAAAGGAAGAGGGGGAGCAATTTGTTGGAAAAAAAGAAAAAAAGGCAGCTCACCTGCAGAGAAACTATACTTACTCTCATATTCAGCAATGCTGCTCAGACTCTAAAAAAACACAGCTGGAATCACTGAACCAACTTTTCTGTCTCATTAAAATCTTGGACTGATTTTTAATAGTAGAAAGGCACTTATTGAATCACTGGTGGGCAATGAGAAATACTAAGAAAGCTAAGGCCCATTTAAGCAGTCAGCCTGCTGAAGGATGGATTTTGTTCAGGCTGGATACTTATTGGCAATTTGATTTCTACACACATAGAGCAGAGAAGGGCCCTCTTTTCTGTGCACTGGAAATGCACTTTCATTTTATGTTTCCCTTTCAACTCATTGCACCTATTCCAAATCATCCACACAAATTCCTGTCTAATGGTAGGGAGAGAATGAAGATGTGTACATATACTCTCTGGGGTTTTGGTTGTTGTTTTTTTTTTTTTTTTTGGTTGGTTGGGGTGTTTTTGTTTGGTTGGTTTTTTAAATTTTTTTTTGAGTAGGGATCACTAAGGTACCAGCTTTTCATAGCCAAAGATTCATAACACTGCTAATGACAAAATTCTCAGGAGGCAAAATGGAAGGAGCAGTTTTTCTAGGTTGTTTTCCAGGAGGTTCATAATATGGTCTGAGAACGCCATGTATCTGTTAGGTGTCCCTGTAATGTCACAGTTTGCAGAGACTGACTTTCTATCTACATGGTCATGCACACATATAGATGGGGTATTTTGAAGAACATGTACTTTTCTATGCTTGTGTGTTATACATTTAAACATTAAACATCACAGATCAGCTGATGTTCCAATACAAACCAACATACAGTGCAAAGCAATATAAAAGAGGCTCAACATTTACAAAAATATGAAAATCTATATTTTAATAGGTTATTATAATCTATTTATATAATCTCCTACCAATTAGAATGCTTAATACTAAAATCACAGCATAAAAGTTTTTGTTCTCTCAGTCCAGAACATATTAACTTTACTACTATCTTTTAATATTTTTAAGAAAGAAACCATCTTAGTGCTCAGGACTCCTCATTTTTATACATCATGTTCCAGCAGGAGATGGAAACTTCTAAAGCATGTGCTAAGCTACATTTCCCCAGATGCCTTGCTTTTCTTTACCCTATTATATTTGGATTATTTTTTTATCCAAGAAACTGCCATGGTATTAGGTTTTGATTTTCTTATTTCAAATCATCTAAAAGACCAGAAATTTGGGATCAAATTGAAAGATAGAAAAAAATTTAAATTCTGATTATTCTCAAGCCCTTTCTCTAAGCTTCAATCTATTTAGTGCTTGAAACTCAATCTTCAGATAAGGAACGCCAGTCGATCTCTTTGTTGCTTCCCATTTGTTTTTGTACAACACAGCCTATCGAGTTCCCTTTTCCATGAAATAGCTGTAACAAAAAGAGATGAATTAAGATCTTACTGTACTATTACTTGTAATCCCAGCTCACATTTACACAGCTTTGTAATTGCTATGTTTTTTAAAAGCTTTTCAAGCTGTATATGAAAATGGTATTACATCAGTGCTAAAAAAGCATCCATCTTAGGGTCATGCAGAGGCTGCATGGAAAGTGTTTAATTTTGTGTTGCAGAAAGGGTTAGAATAGTGTGAAGCACTGTAATTGGAAATACAGACAGACACTGTTTGAAGAAGAAGGCCATTTTATCTGTCTCAATATTTTCCATTTCCCTATATTTTTTAATATTTCATTAGGGAATCTGGTCTTTTGCACCAGTTTTGTGGAGGTGTCTTCTGCCTTCCAACAGGAAACTTATTAAAGTAAATGAAAATTAAAAAGCCATGAAGGGAAAAGTGTTACTGTAGTTACTGGTAGGCAAACAGCAATATGCCATTTTCTGGCTTAAACCTTTGGCCTCCAGTCTGAGCATGTGCTTGCAGCCTTGGGAGTTCCTGTTGCCACTTGGAAAGATTCTCAGGATGGTGCCTGCCACTAAGACCTTGGGAATCAAAGGTGAGTAGCAAATGGAGATGAACCTTGTATTAATGGTATAATGCTAAGAGACCATGTCATAGCACAGGTCTGAGTTTTAAACCAGGCTCCACTTCTATTCCTCTTTTACTGGCATTTCCAAACAGGGTAGAGGTCACTTAATACAACAGAGCCAAAGACATGACAGGCAGCACTCTACTAGTAAGAAAAGAAACTCAGCTACTCAGCATGAATATTGGATATGGACATTTTCTAATTGTGTCCAGCAACTGAATATCCAAAGCAATACTCCTTATTTGGAAAAAAATAATGAATTAAAGCAAGATTAGAATATAGCATGTGTGGTCTGCATACAAAAATTATTTTTCTATAATTTGCTCATGATAAATAGAGAAGATAATGATGGCAAGATACCAATATTTCTTGCTTTTTCCCACTTCTGCATTGCATGCCCAGAGGTCCTAGTTTACAAAGTAGAAGTGGAAAGAATTTCAGAATTGGCTTCTAACAATTGCTGTTACCATTTTTATCCTTATCTATTTATACTTTAATTATGCACAGTGGTCAGGAGTGGTACCTGACTGTGCTGACAGTTTTATGATATATGAGATGACACACTTTTTGTTCCAAGAACTCTGTTGTCCCGTGGCTAGAATAGGCACTTAAAAGTTTAAATCATCACTCTATCTTTTTAATTTTGTGAAAGATTTTCTGATCCTCAGTAAACTCTGTTGTGTTTTGAATGATAGTAAAGAACCCTAATATTCGTATCTATATATATAAGAATACATTTTTAATTTGTGTATTAATTATCTTACTTCACCTGTGAATTGTCAAAACAGTCTCCTGACCTGTTGGATTGAGTCCAGAAGAGGGCCAAGAAGATGCTCAGAGGGCTGGAGCACCTCTCCTATGAAGACAGGCTGAGAGAGTTGGTGTTGCTCAGCCTGGAGAAGTGAAGGCTTTGGGGAGCCCTTGGAGAACCTTCCACTACCCAAGGCGGTCCAGCTCAGTAGAGGGGAAGGGGCTTTTCACAAGGGCATCAAGTGACAGGACAAGAGGTAATGGCTTCAAACTGAAAGAGTGTAGATTGACACTAGGCTGTGAGGGTGGTGAGGCCCTGGCACAGGTTGCCCAGAGAAGCTGTGGATGCCCCATCCCTGGAAATCCTTGAGACCAGGTTGGATGAGGCCTTGTGCACCCTGCTCTTGTGGAAGGTGTCCCTGCCCATGGAAGAGGGGGTTTGAATAAGGTGATCTGCAAGGTCCCTTCCAACCCAAACCACTCTGTGGTTCTGACTCCTTGCCATTGGCACCTATTTTGTGGGTAGGCTGAGGAATTATTTTGTTCTTTCTTCAGTCACTGAGATGATGAGGCTGAACAGAGAAAGTCATCACTTTGGTGGAGGTTTAGTTACAAATTATGCAGGAAACTTTAAAAGCATTTGGCATTCATACCAGTCTGCTGTAATACTGAATAATAATACTATTCATTCTCATGAAGAGGACAAATGCTTCAATAATGCTTAATGTTCAGTTTACAGTCATTATTCTGGAATGGGAATAACTCAGAAATGAATCTATTATGAATCTACTGTGTCTGATGACAGTTTTAATTCCATTAATAGTGAACTTGGCCATGGTGAGAATTTCTTTTTCTTACTTCTTTTTCTGCAGTCATATCTATAGCCAGTGCACTTGACTCAATTTAAGTTATGAGCAATGCATTATTCATGTTGCTAACGCTGCTCCGGAACTTCACTTGCAGACTTAATTTCATGGTTGGTGATTTCGTTGTGAGAACAGTAAGGACAAATGGAAAAAAGAATACTTTCAGTTTGTTTGGATTTGAAGAGCATTGTAAAATATAAAGCAGTGAAACTTGGCAAACCCAGAGCTACAAGTAGAAGATTACAAGCTCCTTCATTGCCTGCAAAGTTTTCGTGTTTGATCACCTTGTGATTTTAGTGCAGAAAAGACAGGTTATACTGTCAAACTAAAGAGATGCCACTAAATTATTGTTAATTTTAATGAGTGCTCAGTATTTGCACTTCATAAAACCCATAAAATTCATAAAATAGAGGGTATGATCTCAAAAGATCATATATTAATACCCCATCTTCTGTCCTTCAATTCCAAACCTCAGTCCCAAGTGTAAAATAACTAAATTTAGCTGACCACTAATTTTTAATAATGAAACTTTTGATCTAACTACCAGGAGCTGTCTTCTCTTCTTGCCTGATAAGATAAGCACAGCCCTTGAAAAATTTTAAGGTAAAACTTTTAGTAGAGCAAACTGTACTCACTGTGTCAAGTCTTGCACACAAACCCACTATTAGCCATCCAAAACCAACTACAGGTATCTACCTGACAATGAAGTAAATGCATACATTTTAAATGCACAGTTAAATGTAAAGCTGAGAATATAGACCAGTTAGATACAGTTATGGCAGGATAATGACATTTTATAAATCTATTTTAATAGGTTATTTTTAGAAAGCTGCAATAATTATAATGCATCGATACATTTTTAACAATGCTGGTCTTAGTTTAAAACATGGAAAAAAATTCATAACTAATGACACTGGATTGTGTAGCTATTTAATTAAGAGAGAAAAAGCTGTCAACGGCCCTTGTGGAGTTTGTATGGTTGGGAGGAGGAAATAATAAAAAAGCATCTGCAGTAGGAAACTGATATATCATGAAGAGGTCTGGTTTACATTTATGATTTAAAAGAGATCTTTTCTGTGTCACATCAAACTATCAAATGGGAATTTATTTTCGGGACTGTAGAGATTAGGTTTATTTAAAAACCATCTGCTAATTGGGGAATTGTATAGGAAGGTATCAGCCTCCTCTTGCATGATTTGCATTGTGGTTTTCCAGTTCTTTCCTCAGCACATTTCAGAATATCTCAAATAACCCACGTTCAGAGGGTCCTCAGCTGCATTAGCCTTTGACGCACGTCTTTAGAATGTGTTAATTCCCCGTTCTGAGGTCTAACATCCATATCTACCTATTTGTATGTGTATCCATATCTAATCTATTTTTTTTAGCTTTCCTTATCTGCCATACTCAGTTTTACAGATAAGATGACACAATAGGGTGATATGTACAGGGCAGACCTTAGGAGTGAGGGAAAAAGGGAAAAGAAGGCCCATCTCCAGGCTGTGTACACAAATACCCACTGCCAAAGGAAAAGGCAGGAGGAACTAGAGCTCTGCTCTTGGTCACCAAACTGCATCACCCCTGGGGTTAGTTACTGTGGTGGAACAGCTCATGTGGCTGAGAGGTTGTTGTGGAGGGATACACAACATTCAGAACAAAGAGAATTGTGTTACAGTCTGTCTCCATAGGATGAGGGAGTAGATGAAGCCTTGTTTAAACAACTCAGGCAGTCTCTGTACCCAGGCCCTAGTTCTTTTGGGGGACTTTCTCTTCTCTGTTATCTGCTGGAAGGGCAACAGCATAGATGGTCAGGTATTATACTAAAGAGGGATGCCACATAGCTGCACCTGCTATTCACTTAACAAGACAGGACTAGTTGGTTTGTAATGGTTGGTTCGTTGGTTTGTAATGGTTGGTTGGTTGGTAACTAGTTGGTTTTGTTGCCTTCGTTATAATCACCATGAAAGGAGTTCAAGATCCTGAGGAAGGAGAACAGATTTAAGGTTATTCTGGAAAATGGTAGATGGGACACAATGAAAGGGAGCATCAAAGAAGAAAGGAGCTCAGAACAAGTTTGCAGATCCTTAATGACAATATCCTCCAAGTACAGGAATGGTCCCTCCCCATACACAGAAAAGCAAGGACATGGACATCAGCTTGTCCAAGCAGAAAACTCATGAAGGAGCTACAGTGCAAAAAGGAGACAAATCTCAAACAGAAAAAAAGAGTAGTCCTTACCATTATACCATAATAAAAGGCTGAACAAGGAAAATGTTCATAAGATGGGTGAAAAAAAGGGTTAATTAATCAGGTTGTGAAGGAAGTGGACCAAGCAGCCTTTAATCTGATGATGAATGCATGGGTCTGCCCTGACCTGTTTAGCATCTTTACCAAGGCCTTGCCAGAGGGGATGGAGTCTGTGGTCACTGAATTTGCAAATGACACCAGACTGAGCAGACCTAGGGCAGAGCTGCTATCCAGAAAGACTGAGACAAATGGAGGAATGAGCCAACAGGAACCTTCCAAAACTCAGAAAAGAAAAATGCCTAGTCCTGCGTGTGGAAACAAATGAGCTCCTTCAGCAGTACATTGACTGGCTGGCTGAGGAGCATCTCTGCAGGACTTGAGGGGCATCAAAGGAGACAAATAATGTTCTGAGCTGCATCACCAGGAACACAGACAGTAGATCAAGGAAAGGGAAAGAAGTCCTTTACTTGGCATTGTGAGCCTTCATCTAAGTACTGAGTGCAATATGGAAAAGATGAAATCTCTGTTCTTGGAGGTTTTGAATTCCTGTCTGAGTAAAGCACCAAATAACATGAACTGATCTTAAAGCTGAGCCTCTTTCTGAGTAGAAGCTTGGACTAGGGACCTCCTGAGGTCCTTTGCAGCTTAATTATCCTCTAGTTCTATGATTAAGAGGGAGAGAAAAACAAGAGTTGGAAAGACAAAGGAGCGGGTTCAGATCAGGAGAAATATGCCCTCATTTCATGATTCTGTCTCTTAACCTCTGCATCCTAAAAGAAAAAGTGTAGGAGGTTTTTTCTTCCCAGCAAGGTCAACACACAAGACAATCTCCTTGCAAAATAGCTACCAACCTGAAAGACCTCAGTAATGGTGAAGCACAGGGAAGTTCTGCCACAATCCCCACACTACCAGAAGAGAAAGGGGGAGATTTCCACCCAAGGAAAGTGTGAACAGTCATTTGGAAAATATTTTTTGTCAGAAATGTGCATATCAACACCTTGACGACGCTAAATCTGTCTTTCCTATAAAGAAAATTTGAAAGATTCCAAAAAGCAATTTATTTTTAACATACTGTTTGTTTTGATCTTCAGGCTGTCCCTGGGATTATACTGTGTAACAGTTTTCTCTTAGTTTGTCTCTTTCAGTTTTGCCGAATCACTAACATGAACCCAGAGGCATCTGGCACAATTCTACCAAATATAGCCTACTGATGGGGTGGGAGAAAGAGATGCAGCCTGTTATTATATCTTAGACATTCAGGAGACAAATTTTCATGTTTATTTAGCCCTTGAAAGTAAACAGTGAGAGGAATGAATAAGTGACATCTCAATTTTTTACAGAGGTAAATTTCACCTAAGATTAGCAGCTCTGCTGCTACCTCAGCCATATATCAGAGAATGAATTACTTCCTGTTTAAAAATGTATTTTCTTGAGCCTAGGTTCAAGGATATAAAATGAAATAGAAAAAGAATATCAGAAGGTAATGCTTGGCCAGCCATTTGATGTTATGAACAATATAGTTGCTTGTAAGTCAGCTGGGTATTTATAGCGATTTCCCCAGTGAGAAGGGCTATTGATAAATGCTACTATTAAAACCTTACAATAACTGTAATAATATCTTTCATTTTTAGTAGTGTCTTTGATCCTAAAGGGGCAGCTCGTTTACTGCCTGTTTTCCAATTAAGAAGGGCATTCATGTTTTATGGCCTTCATCCTATTCATCCTGGTTACTGGAGAAGGAATTTACCTGTAGCTCTGGAAAACCTAAAACTATTTTCCATTTCTATATTCCCTCTTCACTGCAGGGTCTCTGCAGGCTCTCCACACAGAGTGCTGTAGGCTGACTCTGTTTGTCTCCTGTCATTGATATGATATGACATGGTATTATGTCTCCTAATGTTTGCATTATGTTAGATCCTTTTATATTAAGATCTCCAGACAAGTAATCATATTCCATTGTACTCTATGCTGTGTAGAGATTTATCAGAAAAGGCAGTCCACAGCCCTGAGAGTCTGCAGTCTAAACCAGACAGGGCAAAATGAAACAGACATTTGATCCAGTGAGGGCCTCAGACATGGGAGTAGACTGTAAACAATTTACCAAATTTATTTGGGAAGACTGTGGAAGAATAGGGAATAAACAATTTCTGGGCTTAATTCTGCTTTCACACACAATTAATTTGGAAAACTTCAGTTCTATACTTGGGTCATAAACAAGAGAAAATAAGCATTGGGCTAGACTCCTCAAATGTCAGGATCATCTGAAGTTTATAAATGTTTAGTTTTAGGGAAGATTATTCTTGATTATAGCAATCAATTTTGTAAAATAACTTTGGTAATCCAAAGATTTTTGCTCTGAGCTGAATCTTCTCTCTAGATAGTATTTTCTTTCCAGGCTACTTTTTTATGTATTCTATCTAGAATATATAATATTTGAGAATAACTCTTCAAATTAAGTAAAAGGTATTTTTTTACCTTTTTTAGGTAGTTCAGTAAGATTTTTGAAAATTATGATCAAGGACTTGCACAGCCTTCTGCAGACCATGTCAAGCTTTATTGCATCCCTCACACAGGGGAGAAACTGCTTGTGGAAATGTCTCAGCTTCCTCTCCTGCGGCACCAGGGAGACGTGGTAGGTTACAGGGGGACGGAAACAGGGACACCCCTTTAGACTTCACCCCAAGAAAAGCCTCCAAGATTTTCTTGAAATCAGCCTTATAACCCTCAAAACCTGAAATGAGGCAAAAATATTTCTGCCATAGGCTGGGATCAGATCCCTATGTAGATTAAATGGCCAGCAGCTTGACTGCACACCCAGATATAGCCTCCTGTAGGCTTCTCCTTAGAAATCATTTAGACAGACTTGGACTTTCTGCAGCATTCTGGTGTTGGGCTGGTAGAAGAATATGAAAAGGAAGAGACTTACACTGAAACAAACAGTTTTTTGATCAATTTCACTTTTTACTGAGTTTCTGATACTGAATTTCAACATATATATCATTATTAATTCAAAACTCTTCCCAGTGGTGCATGGCAAGGTAAGACAGCTTTCAGTTGTATTCAGAAAAAAAAAAGTTTATGTTGACCATTTTTTTTTTTTTTTTCTATTATCTTGGCCTTTCAGATACCCAGTTATACCTTCTGAAATATTCATAATAAATATGTGCATGTCTATATGTATATATTGACACTCTAGTGGACTTTCTTTTAATACTTGCCCCATCCAAATGAAAACAACCTTAAGCCTCAAGAATTCTTTAATTCTTTAAAAGTGGAGGGATTTATAAATCCACAGTTGGAACAAGAATTGAAAACCTTGAAAGACAGATTATGTTTCCAAAACATGAGGACAAGTATGACCTTCATGTAAAACTATGTGTTTTAGCCTATGGGTAAAAGTGGTACATGAGGGGATTATTTATGTTTAGGTGTGTAAATAAATAGTAAGCCTTTGGACACCCTACTTATATTTCCATCAGAGCCTGCCAGCAGTCTTTTATTTCTATTATGGTTTCAGGATGTTAAGACCACAGGAACAGAGCTAAATTAGATGCTGAAAATGCAGAAGTGTCTGTAGCACCTCTCACCTTCACATCTAAGAGGTCTGATTTGAAAATGTGCTTGGCTTAAGTATAATGATAGTTCCATGACTGACTCCAGTTAGTTCCTTCAGACCAAAGCACTGCTCTATGTGAATGAGTCCTTGGTATTTTATCTATCTGATCATGAGATGACTTTAATCCTGTACTGATCATGACAAAAGATTGAAAATACTTCTAGGGAAATTGGCTGCATTTGTACAAATACTTTTCTTTGTTTTATTTGGCTGCAGAAGGAGTAGAACTGTGTTGGTTGTACAATGATACATTTGGTAGATTTTGTAGAGGTGAAATAATTCTGAAATAATTGAAGGTGAGATGTAAAGAAAATAAATAATCAGAAAGCAATGTTCTTTAAACATTTTATTTGTCCAAAGCCCTTCATTTTCTGAAGTATTGTTCCATTACTTCAAAAATGGAATGACAACAAAAATCTCAGGTTATTAAATCCTCTGAAATAACCATAACCAATCATAGGCCATCATTACTTTAGTATCTCCTGTGACTGATATTCTTTTATACATGGAATAAATAAACCTAGTCTGATATATATGTATATATTATCTTTGTGCTTTGCCTGGAAGCTGCCTGCATAGTAGAAAGTGCTGTTCTTTTGGCAGGAGCTTCAATCCTGTGCTATATCCTGCGCAGTACTTGTAGTTGAAGTTTAGGCAGAATGCCATAAAAATTCCACCTTTATCTTCTATGCAGTTATATGTGACAACAAACAAGCACTCAGATGCTTTGGTTTCCATCCTTTTGCATGATACTCCACTAATTCATCCAGAAATTAGGAGTTTTGTGCTTTCTTCAAATGAGGAATGCTTGAACCCGTATCTGTCATGTTAGTGAAGTGCTCGGGCCATGAGGTATTTTGGTTAACTTGTTCTCCACCCTTTCTCTTGAAGTGCATCCAAAAACTCTACCTTCATGGGCCAGAAGGAGTATGGCCAAGAAGAAACCTGACTCTAGCTTCAGGTTCAGACATTTGGTTAGAAAAGGAAGAAAACCAGGAATGCCAGACACTCCTCCCTAATATGTATGCATATTATATAACTGTTAAAAGAGCCTCGGGAGCAGAGTAAAGGAACATAATGTCTGTTATTATTAAACAACCTTCTGAGAAGATGGCTAAATATGTATTGTCTTTGTCTGCTTGTAGTAGCCCTGAGAAATACAGATTCAGCAAATCTCCATCTGTGTTTTCTCAAGTCTATGGGTAAAATTATTGCAGTGTTCATTGCTCTCCTCTTTCTTTTTAAATTAGCACTTGATTCCTGTTTAAGGGCTTCTGAACATATTCCCATGCACTTCATTGCACGGCAGATCATCACCTTGCAGCTATTGCATGTTTCTACAGCAGCTCTCTTGGGCTTTTTATTAAGGAAATGCAAGAACATTCATGTTTTATTCTGCCAACACCAAATATGATGGAATGCCAAAGGTTAAAATGAGAGGTAGGAGAAACAGTTGTGCAAGAATTTTGTAGTTATCAGAGAGCTCTCAGGTATTCGCTGGGATAGAAGTGCTGCATACTGTTCAAACAAGAAATTAAATATAATCTTTACACTGAAAGAAAGACATCCTTAATAAACAAAAAAGATTAAAAATTAATTATGAAATCAAGGTACAGAAGATGGCCTGCCTCAGGTAAAAACTGCCCAAAACAACAGATTTTGAGTCAGCAAGACACTCCCATACTTCTGGCACTGAACTCAGTGCTCACCATCACATGCATATCATATTTCTGCACCTGGATATATCTTCTGTATGAGATACTAAAATTCCTGAAAGCTCTGCATAGACTGAGTCTATCATTTCATGCAGTTAGGCAGGCTATTAATGTTGTGCCTTGAGAACAGTGCTTCATAGCCCTCAGTGCTTCAAAGCCCATTGATGTGCCTTTTCCAGCAAGAAACACAAACACTATTTAACCTAAAAAATCTGAGAGTATAAACATAAAAATTACTGAAAATTCCTGTTCATGGGAGAATTGAGTGGTTGGTGGTAAACAAAGTAACTGATGGTTTCAATTTCTGGCATCCTTAGATCTTTAGAATGGACCTTCATAGGGATTATATGCATATATTTAGAATATATACTATATATACACACATACATATATAGATGTGTGTATATATTATATGCATGTGTATTTACACATTGACACATTCTCTTCTTCATAACTGAAGAATATTCCCACTGAATAGCTTAGAATTTGGCTTTGTTTGAGAATAACATTCTGTATGGAAGAAGTTAAATCCTGTCTGAAGTACAGAATATCTTGGACCTCCTTCAGCTTTACTGTATAAGCAATTAATAATTCAAGATTCAGAAAATAGAAACAAAGAAGAGGAAGCTCACCAAACATGGATTTTCTTGAGAAACACAGAGGAAAAATCTCCCTGATGTATTCCTAACATTGAAAGATGATGGAAATTATTGACCTTTCAGTGGTCAGGACTGTGGTTAGACTATATTGTATATGATATGATCTCTTAGTGGGACATCTTTTTGAGGGTCAGCTGCTCAAAGAAAAGGTTAATGTTTGCTGTCATGTACAAAGGAGCTCTGCAAAACTTCAGCCAACTGGAAACCCTTGTCAGTTGGAAGTTTAATTAGATTAATTGGGCTTAATTATGTATAGTACTTAATAACAGTTTAGCAGAGGCTAACTAATATGCTTTAAATCTGTATTCTCAAAATTATTCTCAGCCTCAAGTATTCTGTGCTATATGTGTATTTGAGTAGTCTCAGTTTCAATAGAATGTATTAATATTACTACAGTTTCTGTAGCATATATTAATATTACTACATTATGCCCAAACTGTCTCCTCTAGCATGTGAAATATGATGTGTCAGCAGTTTATTTCAGCTTTTGAACCAAAATGAATAGTTACTATAGCAGTTGTTACATCAAAGCTTGTTTGACATAGTCTCAGAACAATTATAGATGAGATTTTAAACAATTTTGTCACCTGTGTAGTAAGATCAGGGGAGGACATATTCCTGAAAACTTGAAAACTAGAGCCTTCCTGCTGACATATGGTTTGGAACTGAATTCTGGAAAGACAAAATTTTCTGTGTTCCTCTCAAATAGTGCTGAGAAAAAAAATCAGACATAAAGAAAGATTCAAAGGCATTTGAGACATATAATTAACTTTTCTAAGCTGTTCATTACAGCTATGTGAAAATACAGTTCTTCTCAATTCCACAGCACATGTATGAGCTCTTCCTAGAAGATTGCTACATATAGATGCACGATTTTGAATCAACTGAGTGCAAACAAATGTACTGCAACCATTTGACATGCTCTTTATTTTGCTCTGCACCTTTGACTGGTGTCAGTTTTCTCTCTAGATGATGCTTAGGTAGAACTTACTGGAAAAAACTTCTGCATTTTGCCAAAAGATAGTTTAGGACCAGAATCTTTACTAACACATGAATAAACTAATTGCCTGCTTTATCAAACTAGCGAGGGGATCTAGACCATAACATAAAATATAGTGTTGTACTCCTGTCAGAAGCTTTTGCACTTTTTGTCTTCACTTTTCCCATGATTCTTAAATCTACGTTTTGCTGGTAGAAACCTGGCATTAGCAACTTTAAATTTATACAGACAACTATTCACAAAGGAAGCTCTGCTACACGTGTGGAGTGAAGCTCCGCTACATGCCTGGCAGAGCTTTCTGTCAAGCATTTCTAAGGATTTTGGCACAAGTGGAGGCTAGGGAGGGAGATGAGGCTCTAAATTGAACTTCTGAGATGTACTTAAGGCCATCAAGGAGTTGAAGGACACTGTGGGACAAAAGAAGGCTTTGCAGTTTTCACAGAGCTGAGGGGCATTCGTTCAATCCAAGCACTGTCAGAAACTCACATCTTCAACTGTTTTTATTTCAAAAATGTATTCAATTGACATAAAGTGAGAAGGCCTTTTCCATTTTCTTTTACTTCCATTTAAAATTAAATGAAAATTTGCTTGTTCTCTGGAAAAATGCATGATAATATAAATAAAATGCAGCAGAAAGAACACAAGAAGTGAAAGTATCAAGCTCTCATGAGTAGATGAAATCCTTGTTTTCTAACCCTTTCAAGTTCTTATTTGGTTGATTCATTCCTGTTCCTTGAAAGATTCCTTAAACATGACTATGAAACAGATCAATGTATTCAGGTCACAGGAAATAACAGAAAGAAAAAGATTGAATGTGATTTCCTGACCGAAAGAGCTATTTCTCTGCCACCCCTCCCTAGATATCTTGCCTTCAGCCCATCCTAATTCAATTAGGAATAGTACTAGAAATGTCTCAAGTTACTGCAATTGCTGCAGCAAAAGGGGAGGAAGATGATAAGAAAGTACATACCTCTGACCTGTGTGGGACTGCTCCAAAATAACTCAATTACATGTTATAAAAATAACTGTTACCTATACTACTCTGCAGTGGTGATAGCTACGTGGGAATAGATGCCATCATTTATAAAGTGCCTTTGACCTATTCACCTGGACCCAGATCAGTAATCCATCTGGCCTGGGACAATTTCTAACACTCCCAATCTGTCAACAGTTCCAAACAGCTGCCATTTCCAAAATAAAGCCAGCCTTTCAGACAAATGTCATCTCCTTTCCCTCAAGATGTGGCATTACTCTTCTCTGCTCCTCCTCTCATAAATTTCACTGATGTGATAGGAGATCAGTAACTGGTCCTTGAAAAGGTGACTGAAGAAGTGGCAGATCCAGTAGCTGATAAACCATCTTAACCTGAAATGATAAAAGATTATTCACACTCATGCTCTGGGACTTGTGATTCTAAAGAAATATGGGTTTCATTTCTACCTGAAGAAAAAATAGAGTGAAACATTATACTGAAAAGGGCAAAAAGGGTACATAAAAATCTACTTTAGAAATTTTTTACTGGATATTTTTGTTTTCATGTTTATGAAAATTCTGTGGGATAACATTCTATCTTTATTATAACACTGCTGCCAGTGGAACTTAAATTAAATTTATATGTGAGGAGAAGTGATGACAGGGGACTGTTTGAATGAGGAAGGGACAAGACACTCCATTGGTCCTTTTTGCTCTAAATTCCCATACACAAAATTTCCATAATTTTTAACACAGCCAGCAGTCTTTGGGAGTTCTGTTTGTAAACCAAGATCATCCATAGGTGTGGTGTAAAAGGAGACTGTGTGAAGGTGGACTTCCTTCACAGAGCAGATTTATATGTATGAAACACTGCTTCCATCTGGTTGAGCTTCTCCAGTACATTTGCCTTGAAGTGGGAGAGAGCTCTTGAAGCTTTTAAAATGTTATAATTAGCTTTAGTACAGCTCTCTGCTGTCACTGCCAAACTGTTTTTCCATGTGGAACTGGCGAGTTCAAATCCTTCTGTGTCATGGTCCCCCTGTGCAACTCAGGTGTGCGTCACAATGTCCACAGCAATGATGGGCATCTTATGTTTTTATATCTGCCTATAACATGCAGTTGCAGAGGATAAATATATGTATATTCAGTAGAGGAGCTTAAACTCCTATAAAGACTCTATAGCAAAAAAATAAAAATTAGATTTTTTTCACTAAGCACATTGTCTGGCATTTTCAGCTTGAAGTAAACTTGTTAACCAGTTACAGAGAGACAAAGTAGCACTGCTAAGAATAGTGTTTAAGTTATGATAAAAAGTATTAAAATTATTTTCTCTGCATTCCTGAGAAACATTGTGCTGGTAACCAAGTGGTGGTTGGAAGTGTGGTTTGACTTGTATTTATTTTTCTGTTACTTGAATCATAATGAGTTCCCAATGAGTGCCAGTGATATTTTTGCATAGCACAAGAAACACAGCTAGTTACAAAGGCAAATGCAGCAATAGCTTGTTAACTACCATGAACTTAATCAGGTGCATTTATGTGGTGGATTTTGCATCTGTGTCTCACAAGGCATCCTGCATGGAACTCTTGTTGGAGCCAATTCTACCTGCTTCTTCAATTAATTCAGAAGAATCTGCAAGTACTCAGCACCACTGGGCCAGTTTAATAACAGCATAAGCCTACAGCCTTTGGAAGTGAAAAAATGTCTTTAAAAAGGGAATTATATAGAACTGGCCATTTATGATGCAAATCAATAACATTGATGATAAAGACCCTGTAGGACTCAATGGAAAATAGAGAAGTTTTGAACAGTCCTACAGAATTCAAAAGATAAGGCTGTGTTTGCTGGATGGCATGCAGGAACCTTTGAAAAGAAACTATGCAAAACATATTTTATGTCAAGTCCCCAAATACTTTATACAACTTTGATGGGGACTGTACTTGGTTTTAATATAAGTAGGACAGTTTAATTAATTTTATCAGGTGTTTTAATGCCCAGGAGATTCTATCTAGTGTCTTTTTTTTTCTTCAATAAACTTTCCACTAAAGCAAACAACAAAGACTTCAAGACTTCCTTGGAAAAAATCTTTTCTCTTAAAGAGAAATTGGTGATATCATTTATTCCTCATCAAGTCCTTTTCTAACTTGTGAAGTTTTTTAATAGAAGTAAAATCCATACAATGCAGTTATTTTGTAAGTATGCGCTTTATATCATTGTATTCATCTAACTAGCTGTGGATTAGAAAACATGAGGGTGTTTCATAATTTCTCTGAGCGCTAGTGAGTGGAATTTTTCCATTAAAAATCCTATTTTAATGTATGAAAAACAAGAATTCATTATCCATCAGGTACTTTAGTCCTGAGATGTTCCAGTTTCAGAAAGGTTTTATTTATGCTTAAAGCTTTGGCAACTGGATAATCTGTCACTGAGTGGGAAATACATCAATTTATATGGAAGAGTGAAACCAGAAATACTGAAATTTTGTTACTGATTCTTTATACAACCTCTATGACTAAATAAAGCCTTTTGATAGAATCCTTTGATGTTCAATTTGATACTGGATCAGCCGCAGGAGAAACAGGCAAATTTCTTCTGGCTAAAGTATCCCAGGGCTTCAAAAATATGGAAGCTAATATTGTTGCTTATGTGATGTGATAAAGGGGGTAGGAGTTGGTTTTTTTCATCTGCACTGAAATTTCATAAGCAGTGATGGTTGTTTAAAATTTGAAAAGAGATTTATGTCCAAGTGTTCAGTGACACATACAGTCACATATGTGACTGAATTTTGAGAATTCATCAGCACCCAAGGATACCCCTGATACTCTATTCTAGTTTTAATTGCAGAGCTGAGACTATGGGGGTTCCTAAGGAACTGGCCACTGGGATTTCTGATGGGTAATAATCCTACATTCCCCCTGCCCCCAAAAAAGGAAGGGTGTAAAATGCGTAAACAGAAAGGCACGGCAGGAGTAGCCCAAATGGTCTGCAAGAAGGATTAGGGTCAAAATGAAAATTAGATTACCTTGGAAGCTTTGTAGGTGACAAGAATAAAGAGCTGAAAAAAACCCAGTAATCTGACACAATTTTTACACCTCTCTAAAAATATAAGCACAGTCACTGTGGATTCATGGTGAAAATTTCATAATACCACAAAACTAAGACCGCCTACCTGGCCACCCATTTTAACCTCCGGATAGAACTGGTGTGTGATTGATAGACACTAACTATGGAAATATTTCACAGGGGGAAGAGAAGTAAGGTTTTCCATGGGCCTTATTGTTTTCACAAAGTACATTGGCTCTGTAAATAGTTCTGGTTAAAGTAAAAGCAGAGGATGCTCTGCAGCTCTTTGTCCTTGTGCTGTAACCTGGGAGGCTGCTGGCTGAGCTCACAGTGCTCCCAAGTATGGCACACACAGAAAAATCTCAAGGTGCACAGGACCTCAGGTACACAGTCCCCATGTGAGGAAAGGCTTCCCAGGGGCAAGGCAGCTCGTTGAGCTCCCCACTCACACTTCAGCCTCTGGAGCTGAGACTGTACTTTGGAACACAGCCTGGACAAAAGCAGTTTGGGTTTTGGTGATGCTGCCCATAGGCAGGTTAAGGGGATGCCAGCACCTTGGAAGTCAGCAAACCCAAATTTACAGTGAGCCAGAGCCATTATCTGGAAGATTTTGACACGGGGCCCCTTTTACTTGAAGCATGGATAGGATTATGAAGAGGACATGTTAATGTTTGCTAACCACAACAGAACTGCCTTGTTTGGCAAAGTGATGATACTGTAAAAATTCTTTGGGGTCTTTATGGAAAATAGGTCCTTGTTTTAATTCTGTTCTATGATTAATTACTGCTTAATTGCTTAATGCTTTTTTTAAAAACATCCTCAGGAGATACCCACTCACTATTTTGTGCAGTTTATAAACCAGAGTTTATTTTCTGTTAGCACAGCAGTACCTCAATGCCGTGTGAGAACTCAAGGCTTTATTCATTAGTGGTGCAAACAGAAAACCTATTTAGAATTTACCATGGCTCACATTGTCTAATCTTTTTTTCCTTAGTGTTAGATCTACTGAAACATCTGTAAGTCTGCCCTGCTAAATAAAAGCGTCTGACTTTTAGAATGAAAGCAGCTCTTGTAGATTCTGTGTTCACAACATGTCATATGGCACAACTTGGTCAGGATATTTGTGAAGTTAAATAGTGTTTAGAGAAGTTCCAAAACAAAAATCAATCCAAGAAAAAAATTCCAAATAGAAGATTTCTGGTTTGCAAAATGTTGAAGTGTTGTTAGCACTGTTTCTTTTTGATTAAGGCTGATCCATAAAAACTAGCTTTGTCTGTACAGCTGTAACAAAGGGCTTCGATTTAATTCTCTTTTTCAGATGAAATAATT
This sequence comes from Haemorhous mexicanus, assembly GCF_027477595.1. NCBI lineage: Eukaryota > Metazoa > Chordata > Aves > Passeriformes > Fringillidae > Haemorhous > Haemorhous mexicanus. The sequence continues at coordinate 26,325,647 of NC_082343.1, read as the reverse complement.
ACTTTTGTACAGACATGGAAGCATGGTGTTGCCTTATTTAAAGAACAACCAGTCCAGTTTGGGAAGGATGAATGTTTCTGTGGTAACTTGTAGGTGAAAAAGGGCTCACACCCCAGTCCCCTTGTCCATGGAGGAAAATTCCCTGAGCACTGGATTACACACTGAAATACCTCTAGTTCCAAGCAGGCTACTTGAACATGTAACTACAACCTTGTTCCAGGTGTGCCACATGTCAGCACAGGCTTTAGAAAGCCAAATATCTTCAGAGAGAGTACTTTGATCTTTCTACTGCTCAAGTACAACACCAAGCTAAACTAAAAGCAAACATCCCAGTTTAGCATGCTAAATCTGCTTGGGAATGTGGTGTTCCCTGAGAGCAGATGTACAGTTTTCATCTTCTGTCCTTCTCTCCTAATTTTACTTTTTTAATTTTTTTTTTAACCTGAATGTTTTATGATTTAATTTTTTAAGCGACAAGCTCCCAAACAAGCTTCTGATTAACCTCTTGTATAAGAGAAACTATTTGTGTCCAAATTCCCCAGTCAGACCACAGCTCACACAGACTTCTTGTCTCTCCTCTAGTGGGGATCTTGGGAGTTTCCATTTGTCTGAGGAAGGGTTGTTTATCACACATATGACTCTGGTTCTGCTTCACCTGAGTCTCATGACTGTTTTTAGGCTGTAAGGATCAAGATCTCATTTTTCCTTAAAATGGAAAAGCAAATTTCTCGATTCTGTGATTGCAGAAAAATTTTGAAAGTGTGAAATGCTCCTCTAAAAGGCAGAATCCAGAAGTCAAATAAAATATTTCCCTCCTCTCTTTCATGTTTTTACATTTTTCAGTCAGTTTCTTCCTTTGGTGTTGTTTTTTTTTTTTTTTTTTTCAGAGGAGGTGGAGGCACAAGAATTAACTCACACTTATAGTAATTTATTTTTTATTTTTGGAGGATTAAGCTGATCTCATTAAAACTGAATTGGCAACTAGTCTCCAAACAGCACCAGCTACCTACTCCTTCAGTAAATCAAAGCAATTAAAGCAATTTAAGATCTGTGTGCCATGATCTCTCTGAACCAAAGACACATCCCAGGGAACTCTTTCCTTGTAGTGTTTATGGCAGTCCTAAAAAAAAGGTTGGGATAAGACCCTAAGAGGAGACACAGCCTGACTGACAGTCTGGGTAGCTTTCAGGGGATCAGAGGAATTTGCAGTGCATGTGTCAAACCAAATATTTGCCTCTCATTATTCTGAGAGGAGTGCAGAAGGCTTCTTTTTTCTCCCTCATAAGTGTCCTGCAGCCTGAAGGTAAGGGTTCAATGCTGGACAACCAAGGCTTTTCTTGTTTAATTTTTAGTTCCTTGCTGGTATAATTTTGGATGTGAGTAATTGTTTTTCCCCCTCTTTTATTTTTTTTTCTTTCTTGCATCAGTGGAAACAAAATATCAGAAGTATGGGAATATTGGAGCAAGTGGAAAGAGTGAAAACAACTGTTTTCCTGGAATATAATATTATGCCATGGGGGTCAGAGGCAGATGAAGCTAAACAATGACAGAAGAGAGTGCCTTTAAACATTTTTTCTTGTTCCATTTTGAGCCATAAACTATTCAAAGCTACTAATCTTACCATAAAAAATAATTATTTTTCTTCTGGACACCTAGATTAAGATTTAAGCTACTGGTGAATGACTAGCTTCCTTTTATTCTTTCTATTTCTTTTTTTAATTTTTGTGCTGTCAGTATATTTAGTGCCAATTTTAGTATGGCTCGTGTTGCTCAAGAGTGGTTGCAACAGACTTTGTGTTTTGTACACCCAAGAAATGACTGCTTGTAGCTATCAGGAACAATGTGAAGGACTGAGAAGGGAACTTGCTGGTCTGTATTTAACCATACTATTTTGAAAAACATGTTTCAAGAAACAATAATTTATACAGTTTACTAAGAACAAAAAATTCTACAATTAAAAAGACTTCAAATAAAAGAAGTCTGTCTCAGAGAACCCACTGGAAATTTTCGAGTTCACCCAAGAAAAATCACTTTAAAGTTATTAAAAATGCCAGATTCTTGAATTTCAAGTTTAAGATATTTCTTTATCAAAAGGCTTTTGGTTTTTTTTAAACAAGGTTCCATTTTTTAAGTCACAGATTTGTTTGCTGAAGAGAAGAATTGCTTATAAGTATCACAAAGAAGGTATATTTTTTGAATGGAGGAAAAAGGCAGGAATAGATCTAAAATGAAGATCCACTAGTTTAGTTTTGTGTAAAATGTTAGCTTTAAGAATTACTTCTGATTAACTGCAAGGACTAATAAAATAAGTAGGCCTTCTCACACATTTCAAGTTAAATGTATGATCAAGTATTCTGCTGGATTTGACAGGCTGTGCTCTTCAGTAGATAGAGAAAAGCATTTTTAACTTTTTTTTTTTTTTTTTGTACAACATAGTGATCTGAAGCGTTTCACAAATACATTTATGCTTTATCTTATTGTTAATGCAAAACTCCTGAATATTGACCAGGTAAAATGTTTGGGGTTTTTTTTTTTTTTTTTTTTTTTTTTTTTTTGATTGGTTTTTTTGGGTTTGTTTCTCTTTTTCCTTTGGAGTGAGGAAGATGGAGGAAACAGTTTTTCATTTAGAAATCTTCATTTGTAATTCTCACATACAAAAATGCAGTACTTGAAGATTTAGCACTTTGGATGACAGGAACTTTTTGTCTAATTTTGTCAGACATGAAATGATATTTTCCAGACTATTTGATTCCTACAATTGTTTAGGCAACCCAAAATGGCTTTCATGCTTCAATTTTACAGAGCAGTCAGGAAATTTGTTGCTTTCCTTTGTCCAACATTCCTCTGTATCTGGAAAATCTGCTTTGGAATATTAGGAACTTGATGCTATTTAACAGTGTTAATAATTTAACATTCTTTGATCTTTTTCAGGTAGTTCAAACCTTGAGAACACACAGTTTTTCAGTCTTACAGATAAACTTCAGTTGACTCACCTTCTCCAACTTCAGCATGGCATTGAAATAAATGTTGCACAAAAGCATTGTATTTAAAGCATTTTATTTCATGTGTGTTGCCCCTCTACCAGTGCAGTGAAGGAGGCAATTGGTGCTGCCCTGAGCTGCTGAGTAGTGACCAAATTTAACAGTAACAACTTTTTCTCTCAGAACTTGAGCCCATGAACAACAGTACTGAATTCACATGATGCTTTTTGCAGACAATGGTTTTTTCCTTTCAGGCTATGTACGCCTGGCAAGTTACCCCAGTTGCCAGCCCATGAAAGCCACAGTCAAGCTCTGACAGAGCAGGTGTTTTATTTTGGCTGAGAAGAGCAAATTTCCAGCTGGACAACAGCCTGTAGCCCTTTACATAGGCTTGAAGATGTCACATAACAATGTAAAAACCAAAAAAATGTTACCAAAACTTTGTCTTGGTACCCACAAGTTACAGCAGCTCCTTTTATTGTCTCTAGTACTCTATGGACTGAGACAAGAACACATGGGGTAACTCCCCTCAGATTTTTGAGATCTGAATTAGTTACCTATGATGAAAATGGTTCTTGCAAAAATACTCTCACATGTGTTGTCACACGGCAGAATCTTTGCTGACCAAAGATTTGCTGACCACAGAATCTTTGCTGTCCTGTGTGTAACATGACAGGCACCACCAGGCCACCTAAACTGAAATCCAGTGATCTTGACCTTCTCCATCACACAAATCAGCCACTCTAGAAATTCCTTTCCTTTCTACTTCTGCATTAGATTCGTGTCTTTTATTTTATATAGGGCTTGGTACAACATGCTAAACCCTTCAATACTGCTTTATCTCTACTCAGTCTCCTGTGGTTTGTGAGACCTCTTCAGCCCTTTCCATCTTTTCCACACACTTTGTGCCATTTACTTTGTGTAAGCTACTAGTCTTATTTTTTTTTTACACTTATAAAGCTGCCAATTCTGTCTCATTCCTCTTTCCATAAACCTGCATCTGCTGATCCTTACTGGTCTCAGGAGAGCATCCTTCTCCCAGAAATTCTTCTTTTTCCCTAAAAAAAGGGACCTAAAACCAGAAGAGATTCTTTGAGAACTTCCCTTTCCTCTCTACCCAGTGGTGGGGCTGGGGCATACTTCCCCTCTGCACTAAGGGGAACTGACTGTGTACTTCTCCTTCCAGCCTTCCCCTCTTCCTGGTGCACTGGGTGCCTGCTCTAATGCCAGAAGATATGTGGTAGAAAGGTTAAACAGTAGTTAGCAATGTGATGCAATTACTGGGATGTTATAGGCCATATGGAGATTACAGCTAAGGTCCATCTGTCTTCACTATGCTTCTTCAGTGCCCTGTTTAAAAAAAAAAAATAAAATAAATGCTCTGTCTCCTACTGGTACACAGATGTCATTATTTTCATCCATTATCATTTTGCTGAGAATGTTTCCTTGGCCTGTTCCTCAAAATACACTTTTTTTTGGTGACATTCCCATCAAACCACAAGAGAACCACTGAAGAGGGTCAGAAAGAAGGAAACTTCTCCAGCCCCACCATGAGGCCCTGACAAAATCCAGAAACTGGAGAGAGAAATCAGAGGAATGAAGGCACTGATTGCCAGCTCCAAACCCTCAGTTCACCTGCTTGCCACTCGGTGCTTGTACAAGTGGTTTTTCCATCTCTAGCCTATATGCAATCTAACTCAATAGCAGGCTCTTTGCTGCAGGAACCTCATTTACAGCTGGGATTTGAAAGCCAGTAATTCTGTAAAACCACTTTCTTGCTGAGGGGGACCTGAAACAAAGCCTGTGATTTTTATAGAAGCCTGAATATGTATCTTCTGGAAACCATACTCTAAGAATCCATAGTTTTTACTCTCCCTGTCACTTGGGCAAGCTTCTGGACAGGTTGTGGACTGTCTTTCAGGAGAATTTTTAAAACATAGTTGAAACAAAGACTTGAACTAGGAATGTTCTGGACATAAACAATTCCACTGGTAGTGTTCACAGCAAGGCTTCTGTCTTTTTCTCTAAGAGTATTGCAAGAACTCCCTCACAAATCCTTTCCTCAATTTCTTTACTGTTTTTCACATTTTACAGAATGTCTCGAAATCATAAATATTTCATAAGTAACAATTCAAAAACTAGACAACATCATTACAGGAGGCTAGAAGGAGTTTTGGAAATAATCACTCACAAATCTGATGCTAATCATGTGCAGTAACAAATGAAGATCTGAGAAGAAAACAAAGTGATGGATGAGAGTCTAATAACAGATACAAACAAAAATGGTTAAAGAGTAACAGCAAACCAAAAAAAAAAAAAACCCAACCCCTCCTGTTCCCCCTCAAGAAAGAGGAAGCAGAGCTAAAACAATCTCTATTCAAAATTCTGTTCCACAACAAGCCTCAGTGGAGCCTTTGGGACTGTGGTCCCCATATTTCAGTCAGTTATGTGTTTCATGAAAAATTTAGAACTGAAGATTCATGGAGTTCTTGAGTGGTTTTAGCACACTGGCTTTTGTTCTTGTGTTTGTGCTTTTGCCCAGCACCTCAGCAGTTGGATCATCCCTTTGGGACTTGAAAAACCTGGGGTTTTTTCCTCCCTTTGTCCAACAGAATTCTGGCTTAAAAATCTCTCTCCAAAGATTCTGGAGGGTGCCTTGGGGAAATCTGGGATCAGAGGAGCCTCTGAATATTTCTGTGGAAGCTGTTCCATTTTGAATGAAATAATTAAATACTTGCTAAGCTGTTGGCCTTGAGGTTGGAGAACTTGCCTGGAAGGGGAGAAATGAATATTTTGGACTGCTCTGATTCATAGTTCAGTATTTTATGTTAAACCAAGCAGGAAAAAGACCTCTAGCATTTTCCTTCCAAGTAAGCCTTACTTTAAAGTCCTATTCACACATTTCTTTGCTTGTTTGTCTATGTGTCACCCAAACTTAGGTGAGGGGTATGAATGCAGTATAACTCTAGGGAAACCTGGAATTTTGTGCTCAGCATTTCCCGTTCCCTGGCTTTGGAGCCTCTCTAAGCACTGTGTCAGACTTTGCAAAGCTTATTCTTATGTTCCTTGGCATCTAATTGGGGTCTGGTGAATTGGGATATTTGGAAGTTCCTTCTGTGCATTTCATGTCTAATTATTTTCTTATTCTTTATCAGATTCCTATTCAATGAAAAAAATCCTTCTGCTAATTGTAGCAAGACATGGAAAACATTTTGCTGTAACTCTGTATACCTGTGGATTGGAATTGGTGTGATACCTTCTTCAGGACTCTCAGCTGCATTTAATCCTTTCCCCTGTCAATGTTTGTCAGTCACACTGTTTGAGGCAATTCAAATTCAGGATGTAGAAAATCCATTTACATTTTTCCCTGGCATTTCCTGATTACTGAAATAACCTCCATACTATCATCTTCAAGAATTTTTCCAGAGGCAAAGAATTTGGGCAGACTTCTTCTAGTAAAACTGCAACTGAGTTTTTCTTTTTTTTCCCCCCAAATGCAGGAAACCATTTATACTCTCAATGGGTTCACAGTTAAAAGGCACTGAAGATTGTTTTCATTTTTTTTCTCCCCAAATTCTATAAGAGTATGAGTTAATCTTTGATATTAAAAAAAGAAATAGCTTATATTGCAGTGGATGGCACTGCTAATATTAACACTGTTGTTTTAGATGCAGGTGTCATAACATGCAAAATAATTCAGCACTAGATTTCTTCAGTATCCAAAAAATATGTTGGCTGCAAGCCTCTACAAGTCTCTTCCTTCAAAAATTATTATTGTGGACAGGCAAAAGGACCATAAGTGTTTGCAAAATGTTAAATTTGTACCCATCTGACTCTCTCTGTAGTGTTATTTTAAACTTACTGCAAAAACCAAAGAGGATACGAGTGTGAATTAACACGTTACTTCCTTTAGCACCTCATGGGAATCTGATACTGAAGAACAGTACTTATCTAGGATATAATAATCATTTAATATTTTTCATCCATTATTACCTAGTTTATAGAACTGCTTCCAGGCTGAGATGTTGCATTTAATTACAATGCAATAAGAAATTACCTGTCATACAATAATTTTAATTGTCTTTCTCTGAAGCTCATCTTCCTTGCAGCTGCATAAAGCCAAACAGTTTGGGCAATTTGGATATCTGGAAAGTTTCTGCTTGCCAAGAGTTTTGGTTCCCCCTCAAAGAAGGGTATTAAATTTCTTGGGTGAAAACAGCAATTATTGTATCATCAGTGTGGTTCCTATGGGGGGTACTTCTAGAATGCCACAAAGCTGAAAAATAAAGAACTTTGACTGGGAATGAAAGTGATGACTCACAACATATTCTGTCCTGTTGCCTGTGTTACCCTGCTTACAAAACATTTTTCAAAATTTCCAAAAGTAAACGAAATATTTAAGTGGTGTTCGTACAGTGAAAACCAGAGCCCAATTAGTTCCCTGCTTGAGAGCAGGAAAACAAAGAAAAATCCAAAGGAGCAGGTCTAAGGACTCTGATATTCAAACCCCCTTTTGACTTTCCTATTTCTCCAGTGATTCTTTCAGTCACCACTAGCTTGTGTTTTGCAGAGCTGTTGTCTTAGAACTGTGCATTGCTAGCCCTTAAAGGCTGATTTCCAGGCAAAGGACTGGTCTGCATTTCACCTGGGAAAGAATATAAAAACAGCTAGGATATTAAAAACCCCTCTGGCTCAGTAAACATTGTGACTCTGCTATGAGCTGCTGATTACATGGGAAATTTACAGCAAAGAAGAAAGGGGTGGTAGATGAGGAGGATGGGTGCAAGACCCAGAAGAGGGTTATTCTGCATCTAGCTCCTAACAAGCTAAAGCCAGCTGTATCTTCTCCCATGTTCAATGGCATTACAAAATTATCCTTTCTAAATAGGAAAAGTTCACTATGGACAAAACCCAAGGAAAACACAGTCTCTTCTTAGGTTAACAGATCTTTAAACTTGTAGGTGCTGCAGATGAAATGGCATGGCAGGTTTGGAAGTGCAAGTTCAGTGCACTGAACTAAACAGTCACAGAACAAAGCACTGTCCAAATCCAGAAAAAAGCCAAAGCATGTGACAAGAATATTCAACCACATCACTTTTTTTCACATCATGTGTAAGTGAGCACTGAATCTTGGCACAAACACAGCCAGCTGAGGGGAAAGGCTTTCACAGCTCTGTTCTAACCACCAATCTGTTTCTTTCTTTTTTTTTTTTCTTTCTTTTTTTTTTTTTTTTTTTTTTGTAAGTTTGGGACATTTCTGTCTGCAAGCTGACCCATTCCTTAAGCATATATACATGTCACTTGAGGATTTAAGAGTCAGAGACTTGAAGAGACTGTCCAGATCCCTCTTTTACAGTCCAAGAGACAACTCTAAGAGGCTGAAATACTACTGGGATTTGAAACTGTGTGTGTAAAATGTTTCTATTTCTTCAGCTAGTTAAAGTGCTTTGTTTCTATAATTTCATATGCATTAAAAATAAATGTGTAGCAAGTAATATTTTAAACTAACTTTCTTTTATACTCTTGGCATCATCTCCAAAACAGTCGTATGTCTTAATGACATTCCATTTGTTTAACTGCTTTTCTCATTAAAAACACTGCCCTGGTGGTACTGATTGCTCAAAGTTTGACTCTAGACTATACAGATGTGTATGAAGAGATGAAAACCTGGGGCAGAGCAGCAGCCCTAGAGAAGGGAACTGTCCTGTTATGAGTTTAATGGGTTGAGGAAAAACATTCATTGCCTGATGCACTTATTATCCATGAAGTTACTCATCACTGTTAGTGATTCTGACTGAAAATACCAAAATATTCCAAGAAACTGGGTCTTTCAACTAACAGTGCTATTAAAATGGTCATGCATGATTCTGCAAATTGAAGCATTTTTAAAATTAAATTAAAGACAAAAACCAATGAAGTACTTTTCATTTAATTTTGTTTGATTTATCAGGGAAGTAGATTTTATCAGTGCTCTGAATGGGTTTGTTGCAACACAGTACAGATCTATACACCTTGAGATCCTAAGTCCTTGAGTGTTTTTCTGTTCACAAAGCTGGCTTGACCAAGACTTTGTACTCTGAGGGCAGGCCCTTGAGCTAAGAAAGGATGGAAAAAAGGGTGTTATAGGGTTTTTTCTTATGCTCCCAGTAAGAGAAAGTCATTCATGCTTTAAGCTCTCCCTTGGTTAAAACTTGGGTTTTGCCCTTGCAATGAAGATCTTGGGAACCAACAAAAGTCACTACCCTGGACTCTAAAGAGCCTTTCAGGGGACTGTTCCCTGCTTGTGCCAAAGGGCAGTGAGAATGTGAAGGCCCTGTGGCACTCAGGAGCTCTCTGAAAGCCTGCAGTGACAGCATGGATGAAAGCTCCAAGCTGCACGGCTCTCGGAAGGAGGGCCCCTAGCAGGGATTTTGGAGCAGAATACAGACCCAGCCACAGTAGTCCAAGGATGGCTGCCAGCTGGAAGGGCCCCCCCAGGATGTGCCTGCAAGGTTAATATCTGTGAAAAGTCCCACAGCTCCAATCAGGACACGCTGGCACTGAGGCTCAGAGGAAGAAAAGGTGCAGTCAGGCCCCTAGAGCACTCTGAGAAGGCCAAAATGGCACCTCCACTCTGTGACTCTGCTGTGTTTTGCAGGATGCACATCCCAAGGTTGGTATGGTACTCTCAGCAGTGTTTCCATCACACACAACTGTGTGTCCTGTTTCTAGTGTTTGAGCCTCAGGAGGATGTGCTGTGTTGCACAAGATGAGCTGTTAGGTGATACAAAGTCATGACTTCATGTGTGCCCTGTGAAATCAACTGATGCTAATACAAGGGAATGAAAGGGGTTGCTCAAGAAATGGAGATTGCAGGTTATTGCCTCATTTTCTGACTATTCTGTTGATGGACCACTCTGTGCAAAGATCAGAGTTAAAATATGGTTCAGCAGGTTGTCATTTGGTCTCAGTGACCTGCAGACCAGGAAGACATGAGTAACACACTGAGATTGGAGCTGTTTAATAATACAAACACTCCAGTGATGTACCAGGTGCTGCCTGAAGGCTTCAGCTTTCAGATGAGACCCTCAGCTCTTTATCTGAGCTCTTGCATTTTGGAGATAAATGATCACACTGCACTTTTGGGAAGAGCACAGGGACAACCCCAGGTTTCTAGCTAACATTCACTTTCCTAACACATCATATAACATGCAGGGCTGTAACTGACTGAAGCTTGGCTGTTAATGTTTGCCTACACAGTCACTGTACTCACCAGCACCTAATTCATCTGAATGTGGTCTTTAGGATATTGAGAGAGATATTAAATAAAACTAAATTACATTTTTCCATTTTGTCTCACATATAAATCTCTATAAACATAAACCAATCCTGTGCGTGCAGTTTGAGTACAGACTCATTTGCTTTAAATGAGAGTTTTTCACATCCTTAGAAGCAGTATCATTTCTGCTTTGAATGTTAATAATAACATATTCAAGGGGACTGAAAGTTTTGCAAAAATTCAGCAGCTCAAGTCCCAGGTGCACGTCTCTTGCAGCACTTTCCTGAAGGAGTGTGTCTGTGTGTAGAGCAAAGGCCACGTAAGCAGCAGAGCTTCCCATGCCAGCATTTCCCCTTCTACTATCACCAGATGCAAAAGTTATTTGTGTGAGCAGCAGTTAACTGGCAGTGGTTTAATTTTTCTGAGGCCTGTGGGCTGTTCTCTGCAGAATTCCATTTCACATTAGAACTTCAATATTTTAAGAGTTTGGAGAAATAAAAGACCTTGGCAGCAAGTTAAGTGTGAGCTCAGGGAACCAGGGGTCTCTGTTCAAGTCACTTTGCTCTGCTGATCAATTATGGATTTGTAAAAAATCAGATTTAGTTTTTATGTATTCTGTGCATTATCCTTGCAATAACTGACAGAATTTTTGAATGCAAGGGCAAATGAAGGAATTCCTGTACTAAGTTCATAATTTGCTGGGAAAATTATTATACATTATTGAAGCCACCAAATGTCTGTTCAAAACTGCAGTGATGTACAGCAAGGAATAAGATGTTTGAGAATTTGAGAAAAGAAGGTTTGTTTTCCATTTACCTAACCATTTATCACAGAGAGGAATTCATCTTGTTATGCTGTGTTCCCTAACCCAACCTTTCTGCTGAAGAAAAGTGCACATAACTAATGTAAATCACACCTATAATGTACAGAATAGACATTAACTACAAATCCAATTAATACAGAATTTTGTGTAAAGATGGAATTTAGCATTTTTTAATGTTGTATACATTTTTTCCTAATAGAAATAACACTCCCCAAAAACCCCAACGAGGTTAAGTACACTCAGTATTCAGACAGGACATCAGATTATCTCAGTTTTCAGTGTGAAAATACATTGGTATGAGAGTGTCACTTCTCACTCGTTACTTGCTTAAAAAATTTGTGTCAGAGTTGGTCAGAAAGTAATGACAACTACCCATGCAGTCTCAGGTTATTTTTGGGAGTCACATGATATTTTGGAATCTAAAAAAAAAAAAATAAACAAGAAAAAAAACTTGTAGCAAATTTATTAATACTCCTGGAAAACAGGATATATGTGTATGCTATAAAATAAAAAAAAAAAAAAAATCAATACATTATTGGGTAGAATGTTGTAATTCTGTGTAAAAATAGGTAGAAAACCTGAAAAGTTACTTAGAAATGTTGCAAACTTTTCAGCATAATGACTTATTTTGTGAGAAATGTTCAAAGTAACAAAATTCTTTAAGAGATCAGAAAAGAACAAAGAGATCCTGCAGAAACAATGGACCAAATATATCTCAAGGATAACCCCACTGAGATCAGTGGAATTGCACTAGGGATATACTTGGCCCAGTGACTCCAGAAATGATGTTAATGAGAAACCTTAACACTACTGCTAGAGAAATCTCTATTTAAGCCATGCTGTGGCAGTTCATGTGAAAAAGTAAATGGGACCTTCACACGAACTGCACAGCATGTGAGTGTGAATCAACAGGCTATAATAAATTGGTTTGCTTTCCTTCTCCCAGACTTAAGCAAATGTATTATATTGTAGAATTTGGGAAGTTATAGTGAAGGTTATGTATTATTCCTTTACATTCCAAAGAGCCTGATTGGATTCAAAAAGGGCGTCATGTTGAAAAATATATCATAATTCCTACAAAAAAGAGAAACTGTATCTCAGATTTAATGAGTGCTAAATCCCTATTAAAAAAATTCCCTTTTTGTCTCAAACTTGATCTGGTAGATATCAGTAAGCTCTGGATGAAGAAATGTTTTCTAAGATAAAAGCCTCATATTTTTCAAAGGAAAGTAAACCTGAATGGGTTTCTAACAAAGTTTTACTTTCTCATAGAAAGAAGCAATGATTTAAAAAGTGCAGAGGAATGTAGCATCTGACATCCTATGACATGATAAATCCTGAAAATACTTGAACCCACAGAACTTGACCTAGCAGAGAAAGGAGTGACCCTTTCAACTTAAACTGCTGATCGTAAAAAAAGTAAGACAAGATCAAGATTATTTTTTAATTTAGGGTAAAGTACTCACAAATAACAGAAGCTGAAAATGCCTGGTTTGCTCTGGCCTGCCTCAGACTGAATGCAGCTCTTACATAAAGCTGTTCACCAGCAGATTTGTAGGCATTCCACAATTGTTGTTCCTAGGGATGGCAGTGGGGAAACTGAAATACAGAAAGATAAGGTGGGCAGCATCCCTGAGATGAGGAGTAATAATGGAGTCAGGATTCCACCACACCCACTGATGTGGAAGTCAGAGTCCAGCAATGATATCCCCACACCAGATCTCCTATATAAAATATGACTGATCCCTCAAGCTCTTTTCTGTTTGAGGAGACTGGCTTCAGTCCCCACCAAAGAGCAATAAATAACTTGTTTCCTAACCTAGTGGCTTGGAACTTTTCAAAAATAAAGCAAAACAAACCAACCCAAAGGACCCTCAGCAGTCTGTGGGTATGTGAGAGGGATTATAAATGTGATGCCTGTGTGCTGGACTGAACTCTCTGCACGGGGTTTGGTGACCCTGGACGTCACTTCCAGTCCTCTAGCCCTACAAACTGTGATTTCATTCCAGAGGTCACTGGAAAAGAAATGCAGCATTTCACAGATTTTATCTAGCACATGCAAAATGATCGTGTCCTGACATTTCAGCTGTTGAAAAGAGCCAGTATTTACTACCTCCCATGAAAAAGAGCAGAAGGCTAAAATGCATAACAGAGTACAGCCATGATATGAGACAGATGAACTCATTTAGATAAAAAAAACAAGACTCAACCTTCATCTGAACTTCAAATTGAAGCAGTTAAAGCAGCCATGGAAGGAAGATTAAAAGTTAGTAAATTTATTTGTCTTCCAGTTCTCCTTTTTACTTTGGACTGCTATGGAAGATCTGGCTAAGATTTAGGAGAGAGCAGTTCCTGCTGCTGCTTCAGCTTTCTGAGCCATACTGAGCCAGGTAGTCAGCTTCTCCTGCCTCCCTTTCCAGCCACATCCTGGTGTTCCTGCTCCCTCTCCTTGCTGTCTGATGATACTTTAAATACAAACTTTAGAACAGGCACTACTTTTTGTGATTACACAGTACTCAAGGTTCCCTCTTCCAGCCATTGTGTCCAGTGTGTTTGCAGCACAAATGATGATGCTGATGAAAATACTATCTCTGTGCCTCCCAATGTCACCTAGAAAAACACATGTTTTTGACAGAGATATATTCTTCATATTCTATCTCTCAGGTTTAGCATTCTGACTGTAACTCATGTGAATTTAAAAAATAGTAGGAAAAGAGGCAGAAATATTGGACACAGTTTTGCTTGCACTATATAAGCCCTGTGGTATTACATGCCTTCATTCAAAAGTTAGAAGCAAGCAAAGGCATTAACTACTTTTTAATCCATACTTTATGGTATGCAATTATCATTCTGCTGTGTGCCATTTCCCTCTAAACTGTTGTAATAATGGTCTGGATTTTTTTTTTTTGCATGAATCCTTCGGGTTAGAAATGTCCCACAAAATATAGTGGAAAATATTTTTATAGAAGAAAATGGTATACAACTCAGCATGGTGCCACTCTTAATTTGTTCTAAGATTATTCAGAAATGTTAATTTCTCTATCTTGACTTCGTAAATAGCTCAAACACCCCCAACTGAGCATAAAAATAACTAATGTTTGATGGAAACTGTCTTTTGGGCCCTTTAACTGCTGTTCCTAAAAAGGCCATTTTCATCCCGTTTTGGGTTGCCAAGCATGGCACAGGAAGGAGTCAGCAAAACACCTCAGTGACTCCTACAACTTTGTGAAAGAGTCTTTAACCAAAACCAATAATCCTTGCTATAGCTCAGGAAATTTGGAAAATGAGGTTTATAACACTTGTCAGTGGATTCCATCAAAGGAAGAAGATACTGGTTCAAGCTTCTTGGTCTTTCTCTTGGGGCCTAAGGGATGTCTTTGTCTTTCCTTTCCACTGCCAGTGCCCCATTTTGTCCTCCACCTTCAAGGCACTTAGAGAAATCCTCACTTTTATTCATTCTCATCTTATTCAACAGGTAATAATCTGCTCAACAGGCATAATAATGTTCTGAGAGATTCCAGTCAACACAGAGCCATGGAGTCATTATTTTTGGAAGAGGCCTCTGAGTCCATCCATTAACTATACATAACTTGGTCCATCTGGAAATTAGCCTGGATACCACTATAAAAAATGCAGTGCTTGGGGCATTGTTTAAACTGGACAGATAAGGCACAGAAGAGCCATTCTACTTAGAATTTTGGATGAGGAAAAAGATGATCTAATAACATACATGACATGCTCACATGATATAAATATACCAGACAGTTGCATTTTTCAGAGTACTGCAAGGGGGAAAAAAACCAAACAAAACCAGCAAGAAACATCTGTGCAGGCCAGCTGGAACAAACAGTTAAAAAAGTAATGTTAAAGAGAAGAAAAAGAAGAAAATGTGAAAGAAAAAAATTGATATTTGATTTGAAGATCTTCCATAACTAACATGTTCAGTGTGACACAGTGCTCTCTCTGCTTGCCTGTGAAGTATTTATAAATTTTGATAGGGGTTTTTTGCAGCAATTTTAAAATGTTACCACAATCCAAACACAAGGAACTATTTCAGTAACAAAACATTGTGAATCACTCTCAAATTTTCTTCCAGCCTGTGTAATAGTAACTGTGTTAATCATTTAAATGGTTTGCTGTATTTCCATCCTTTATGCAGCAGTATTTAGAAGTGCTCTCATCCTCTGGCAAGGTACATTGCTTAGTTTATGTCATGCCAGTCATTATATGGTCAAATACTAATTTGAAAACCTAGCAAAAATGAATATTAAGTGATATATAGGGCAGTCACAATCATTCATGGAAAGGCAGGAAATGTATTACTGCAACAGAATATTTTTTTCCCTAACATTTAGGAAGAGAAGCATATATATATATACATCACTTTCATGGCATCTAAGACATTACAAAACTCTCAGCTGTTACAGTAGGCTAATATTTACTGATAATTCTAATTATTGTTTTTATGGGTATTCAACTTTGGTATTTCAATTTCCTTAAAACCACACCTCCAGAAGATTTAAATTACAAATTTCTGATCTTATACAATAATTTCACCTTCCCACTATTATGTCAGATCTCATTCTTGCTCAGTTCTTCAGTTTATAGTTAGTTATGGCCCAATTAGTCCTTACCTATTAGAAGTATTTTCCCTATTCAGTTGAAAAGTACATTAAAATAAATTCAGTTTCTGTAGTGACATTAGGGAGAATATTTTCTTTTCAGTTTCTGCCACAATCCATGCCTATTTTTCATTTGTTTTGAATTTGTCAGTGAGGAGCTCAGTAATGTTCTGAAACTTCATGTGCAAAAAAAAAATGTTCCAACCTCAGCAGACCTGGCAGAAGATTACAATGACCTCTAAAATTCGAGGGCAGCATCCTCAAATAGAAAAAAATAAAGCTGATAAAGGAGAAAAGAGAGCAGAAACCCAAACCAAACCAGAAGGCAACTTAATCTATTCTATCAATTCTGCAAAGAAATTGAAGGAAGAAGAAATTCAAAAACTATTTCCTCACTTATCACAAAGTGGATGTGTTTGAACAACACTTCTGGAGATTATCTAGTCCAACCTCCTGCTAAAAGAAGAGTCAGTGGGAGCAGGTTGCTTAAGACCATGTCCAGTTGAATTTTGAACTTCTCTGGGGATATCTCCAGAATCTCACCAAGCAACTTTGTCCAGTGCTGGATCATGCCTGCAGTAAAACTGTCTTTTAATTGAATGTTCTTTAATAGAATTTCCTGGGTTTCAGTTTGTGCCTTTCACTTCCTTTCCTTTCAATGAACAGCACTGAGAAGAGTTTGTCTGTTCTACACATTCCCTTTACACACATTGATGAGATTCCCACCAGGAGCCTCCTCTTGTCCAGGCTCAGCAGTCCCACCCCTTGCCTGTCAGATGCATCAGTTCCTTAATCAACTTCCTTTCTCCCTACTGGACTATCTATGAAGATTTTTTACTCAAATACACATGGTTTATGCATATTTATTATACTTATATTGCACATTTGAAAAAAGTACCACACACCTGTTTCAGGAGGAATTCTGTAGGGAATTCTAGAGTCAGATAGGCCTACACAACATTAATTCAGATCATGTGGTGTGCCTAATACTATTTTTAACCTATTTTGGAAGGGAGGGGCATGATCTATTATCCATTCAGTCTACATATTTGTTTCCTCTTCACTCTGTGGCTTGAGGCCCTATTTTAATATTTATAATCAAGCCTGGATCTGAAAAAAGAAATGCTTTTGTCATTGGACTTTTCAGTGTAACTTGTCACTAGTGTAAATAACTGTGCCACAAATGTTCACAGCACCTCTGTGAGGCAAGGTAGCATCTCTACTCCCATCTCTACTCACAGACAGCCTCTGACCTGGATTTTTAAAGAACTCTGCATTATTTGCACTTTAACTGTCCCCACTGACTTGGGTTGTAGCTGCCAGTGCTCAGCACATTTGAAAATCCAGGCTTCTAGGGCTAGACTGGCTTGTCCAACACAATCAGCTTAACCATAAAGCACAATGTTTTTATCTAGTGAGATAACAGTTTGGAACAAGGGAAAATCCTATTCAATGGAATCTTTATGGTTGCAGCTCCTCTGAATGACTGTCCTTTCCACACTCCTTCATTTCTTAACCACTGCATGAGACAGACAGCATGTGGTAATGAAATATGAAATGCATGCATTTTACTGAGCAAATCTCTCACTTGAAATGTGAGGTCTTTGGCTTGAAAATAAACATGATTCAAGGCTCAGCTGGGAAGTGTGTGCTGCTCCCACAGCCAGGTCCCACTCTCCTTGCTCAGTCAGCCTTTTGCATAGAATCAGTCTGATCTTACACTTTCCCTGTGACAGACTTCCAGAAGTAAGTGTGAAAAGGAAGATCACTTTCCACTACCCACAGGAAACGAAATGACCCTTCTGCTGTCAGCTGGATGATACGTGAGATGTATCCCCTGCAGAAGCCAAGGCTAGTGCAGACTTGCTCTCATTAAACAAAGCTAAAAATTGGAAGGACATTTAAACTGCACTGTAGGAGCTCCACAGACTCCATCTGAACTACTAGAGTTACTTCTGTTAGGTTTAAGGTATTCAGCCTTAAGACAGAGTTGCTGGATGATGCCACTGCAGATGTTAGCTCTAGCTGATAAAGATGGGGTGTGTGTGTACCTGTGTGTGTGAGGCTGGCAGGAACTTAGCCTGCTTCCTAATCTTGGGGCTTCTCAGGGTTTCAGTGGCCCAGTATCACAGCTCTGGAGAGGAGTCTGCATTTTGGCAGCCTTAACCCAGCTGTTTGGTACTCAGAGTCCCCAGCCAACATACTCCTACCACTGTGCCAGCAAACTGTAGAGCTCTGGCCACACTGAGTTGTAGCCTGTCTGTCCAGCCCCATCTCTCAGTAAGTTCAGGGGGCAGAAATCCTGCCCAGGAAGCTCAGGAGCTGTTGAGCTCAGGCTGTTGAGCTCAGAAATCCACCCCTGAGCTCAGGAAGCTCAGGAACTGTTGTTTGAGGCTGTCTCTGATCTGCCTCAGACAGCATTTCTCTTGTTTCCTAAGCACATGGCAAGGATCATCTCTGTCCTCATCGATGCACTCCCTGTGCTGCTGTACTCAAGTTATGCCTAGAGATGGAATATTAGAGGTTGTACTTCTGTGTATGTTTCATTTCTGAGGCTGATGACCCGAACATGATATGAGCACTGACAGCCATTGTAATTGTATAAACTTGGGGAGAGGGGGAAATTAAATAATCATAACAAAATCAATTGTCAAGAATAATAAGATTTTCCTTTTAGTGCAATAATAGTGTCATTAATTATTAAAAGAGAAAAAATTACAGGGAATCATCAAGACAAAAAGTAAATGAGCCTGGAAACTGCAATTCCTTCTTATATAGGAGTGCCCTCTGCAGTCTAGTTCCTGGGGAGAGATGCTGTGCCCACTCACATGATGCTGTAGAGAAAATCAGAAATAAGTTGGTCAAATCCAGCACAGAAAGTCGGGATGTGGAGCCATAAATGAACCCCTGAAGCCTGGAGTCCACAGTATCAAAAGACCATTCCCTAGACAAAGGGCTAGGACACCTGTCTGATGGACAAGCTGAAAGACCTGTGTACACTTTAGGGGTGGGTTTTCAGATGTGGACTTTGCAGCTAAGAAGGCACAACTTTAATCATTGCTGCTCAGACATAAAGGAGTTTACTTTCTGTTTGAAAGCTTAGCAGGAACTGTAAAGCGATCTTCAGGAATGTTCTTCAAAGGGGACATTGTCTCTGTCCTTTCAGGATTTTAAGCTCTAAAGCTGGTCACATGCTGCCATAATATTTTAATGTCATTCCTAGCTGGCAGGTAGCAACTTGCTTTTCATCAGTGCCTTATGGAAGTAACCCAAGCGTTAAGATGTGACCTCATTCCTAAACACACATTTCTGCATCAACTGCAAACTTTACAGGAGCATCATTTCTTCTTTTATGATGCTTCACCAAAAAAAAAAAAAAAAAAGTATTTTTACTTTTAAAAAATGTGTGGAAAAGAATATTTAATTTAAGAGGGAAAAAGTCCTAAGCCTCCAAAAGTTTATACTGCCTCCAATTACTTTTCATGCGTGACTATGTGGCAGGGAATACTTCATTATACCAGGTCACCAACTTTGACATCTCTAACCTCACAATAATGGTCCTTTTTGTAATGTATCAAAATTGAAAATCAGTTTAGTTTATGTTCTCACTAGGTTCATGGCTCTGGTGCCTAATATATTGCTGACTTGCAGGTCAGCATTATTCCCTGGTGAGGAATATTAAATAGCCACAGCTTATATTAGAAGGGGTGAAAAGGTCCAGCTCCAGTCTGCTGTATAGTTCAGATTCGTTAGTGCTTTAAAAACTCCTAAGTTGCATAATGTTTCCACTTATCCATGAAATTGAGGCATGATTCATATCACAGGCATCTTTAAATGATTTGTAGTCCACTATTTAAGTATGTATTCCACATAAATAAATACTTCCTGAGTTTGTATACATGATTTGGGCTAGTCAGTATCATAAAAGAGGCACAAGAGTCCCTGACCTTTATTACTGTGGCAAGAAGTTCCTACATCTAATGGAAAACCCCCAAACAGCCAACAGGAATGGTGTAATACAAAGCACCTCTGTTTGGAAAAGGCATTTTTGGAGCTTATCAAAGTGTGAACGTTACTTCCTCCCATCAAAAACTTCTGTTCTTTCCACTCCCAGTACTCTCTGTGCCTTCTAAAAATTTCACTTAAGGGCTGTGTTGTTAAAATTAACATTAGCATGTGGGATGCAGTGTTTGACTGCTGATAGCTGGGGTGCTCCTTGAACCTGCTCATTCCTGAGCTCCATTTGTGCAACAAGTTGGACTGGAGCTGTGGGCTTTGCTTTAGCACTCAGCACACCTGCCTTCAGTAACAAAACTGCTTTTGGGACTTTTGTTTAGCAGAGTAATGCTGGGAAGGAGAAGCTGTCTGGGAGATGAAGGATGACAGTTGCTCAGAAAAAAACTCACATTCTTTCTCACACCATGATGCATCTCCAATGTCTGGTAAATTATTTGCAAGAAAACCAAAGATGCTAAGTTTACAAGATCCTTACAGCCTGTGAGGATCCCCTGAGGACTGTCTATAGGCAGACTGAGGGCTGCAGAAAGGGATGGAGCAAAGAACCATGCCTGCACCTCCAAGACCCTCCCTCCAGCACAAAAACCTTCACAAAAATGTGGATTTCTTACTCAGAATGTGTGACAGCAGTAGGTTCATCATGCTTTTGGTATCATTACACTTTAAGATTAATGTGATATTTTAATCTCTAATGCGGATGCGATGAGTTCTTTTAAAGTCTTTGGAACTCAGCACAAGTGAAAACACTATCAGATCACAACCTTTTAATTGTAGGTTGTTATAAGCTTGGTAAAGGAATTACTGAGTGAAATGATACAAGCTGATGTATTTGAGTGAGATGAGAGACTGATTACTGTTGGCTGATGTGTATGAATCTGTAGGAATCCCAGCTAAAGAACAGAATAAGATGTTTTTTTAGTTTTAATCTCTCTGATGTCTTTAGAAAAGAAAAATAGCCGCACTTAAAGAAAAGGTACTTTCTGCAGAAAAAAACCCCAAACCAACCACCTAACAAGCTCTTTGCATACTGTGTGTTTTTCTCTTTGAACCATAAAATTTCTTCATTGTCCCTTAACTGCTTTTCTCTTGTTTCCACAAGGTAAAAACCTTGTGGAAACAAGAAGCAAAAGACTACCCACACAGATAACTGTTTTGTTTTGTCATAATGATGGTGGACCTTTTCAGCTTCTCTCAAAACATTGGAGTATTTGTTGGAGCTCATTATTTAAAAAAGACCAGTGTTGTTTCACTGAAACAGACAGCTGAATCTGTCATATGGGTATTTATATTGATAGGAAATACGTTATGTTCTTGAATTTTGATTCAATAAATATACTGCTTTGCTTTACTGTCAATTCCTCTTTCTCCCCCTTTTCTTTTCCTGCTTCAAATTTGTTCTCCTTTCCCTTTGTTGCCATGCAAAATTGCCTAAAGGACATCCAAGCCATTAATGTGCACGTGGGTCTCAACTGAGCAAAACAAGCTGCCTGGTGTGCAGACAGACTTTTCAGCTCAAGCATCTCAACTAAATCTCCTCTGTGACATCGTGTAGGCAATCCTGGAGTCTTGGAGCACATTCCCCATGCAGTGTCCTGCACAATGACCTTGTTCACCACAGCTGGGCCCAACTGCATCTCCCTTGCAGTCCAATTGCCTCACAACTTCTGGGTGGATGACACGCAGCTCAGGACTCACCTCTTTCATGGGAAAGTATTTCAACTTTTCCCATGGAAAAAATTGCCACTTGGCCCAAGTATCCTGACTTCCATACGCATCTGGGAGAAAAATTTCCTTAAAAACTTGTTTTCTTGGTCAACAAGGTGAGAACACTGTCTTTTTTCTGTCTTTTCTTCCCAAAAACTTGTATCCGATATATGTCAACAGTCAGAAACAAGACAGAACAACGGGCTCTACATGGGCACAGCAGTTGCCTATAAATGACACTTATGCTGGTCAGCACAGATGACATGGCAGGCAGAAATGTTCAGATACGACTATAAACAAACAATCAAAATCATTACTGCAATTTGAGAACCAGCTAGAGACTACTTGAACATAAATCACTTTGAACAGAAACACAAAGGAAATATTTCTGAAATGTTGGCTGGCAGCCACCTTAAAAAAGGTCTGTTTTTTTTTTTTAGGTGGACCATATGGAAAGGCACAACACTTCTGGCTAACATCTTTTTTACCCTGAAGATCACAATACTTTCATTCAACGCTGTGGTTTTTTCTGCACATTAGAATGTGTATTTATGAGCAAAATAACAGCTAAAATCCTCATTACTCTTCATGATTTCAAAATTATAGCTGCTGTACATGACCTTCCCAGCCACAATGCTGCACTAATCTGCCAGTGCAGGAGTCCCCCACCACGACAGGGCCTGCTGAGTGTTCCTGTGAGGGTGTTCTGGGAGGACATGGGCCTGGATAAGGGACAGAACCAGCTCCCAGAGGCTTTGGGAACTGTGAGAGGGAGTGTTAAATGAAAGGCTGCCTATTGAATTGGGGATCAAATTCCCCTTCTGGCTTCAGTCTTGATACCCACCTGTCCTGCACTGTGTGCATCAGGCCACTCACATGGCTGGGCTCAGACCTGATCTGCTCCAAGGGCTGCAGCAATGCTGTCATCCAACAAAATGCTTTATGAAGCTCATGGTAGTGTTTTCTTCTGTCAGCCTCAGGCACAACACAGGCTTTTGCAAAGAAGAAGCCTGGGTCTTCTGCCATGGTGGTCACTGAGGGTCACCCCAGGAAGCTCCAGGGAAAGAGAAGGGCAAGCAGGGATCGGTGAGGAGCAGAAGAGGGCAGTGCCTGCGTCACTCATGGCATGAAGCCATCAGACCTAAACTGTTCACAGAGCAATTAGAAATGCTATTCAGTAGCTGCAAGGAGACTTTTCTGTGACTGACATGCTTTTCTCTGCTCCCTGATACTGCAGAGGGAGAGAGGGCAAAGCTACCTCCTCTCATCCATCCACCCTCTCCTGGTATTGGTGTGCGGGCAGGGACACCCAGATGGGGCTATACCCACTGGGGGAGGAAGATGGGACCCAGCACCCTTTCTCATGCAGGATGGCAAAGTTTCCCCTGACTTTCAGCAGTGCCAAACATGGGCAGGCCTGCTCTGTCACCAGCTTGCAGAAAGTGGGACTTTTGCCTTCACGTGTTCTGTAACACGCCCAGTACCCTGCGGCAAAGTGACGCAAAGCCCAAGAAAGGGCAGCCCTCGTGCATTTGGTGAAATTAATGCTGCACTACGAAAAAAGTCCCCATTCTAAGGTTGTGGGTATTCTTGACATTTCTTTAAAGCAAACTGCAATGCACGCTGAACAATGTTCAGAGTCCTGCTGAGGCTTCAGTAACTTAATTATGCTTTATTCTTTCCAACCCACCCACATACATGCTTTACCAATTTAAACTTTTTATAGATCCTCCTAAAGTATTTTCTGCTGTGCTTTGCTCTTAACATCACACTTGTTTTTCTCACTCCAGTCCTTTCTCAAGTACGGGGTGACTTCTTCTGTCTGTGTAATGTTGTGCGAGATGGTTTCCATACCTCAGTGTGGAGCAGAGCTAAAAGGAAGAAGGAAGGAGAAACAGAAGAACTTTACCTTGTGCCACACCTCTGTCTGGCTCTTCTGTATAAAATATACAACACTTCTTGCATGCCAATAAATTACTGGAAGCAGACATAAAAAATGCAAAAGGAATCATGCTTTAATGAAAACTGAAGTGCTTAAAACCTAAGGAAATTGTTACAAAGCAAAACCAATGCTAATTGTACAATCAGGTCCAGGCATACATTCCTGCAAGTGTAAAGACTGGGTCTTGCTTACAGATCAAGTTCATACTCTCTGTGTTCTCTGTGATTAAATACATATATTAATATAATTAAGCAATATACAAGCATATTTCAAATAGAGCATCAAAAAAGCCATACCAACTCACCTTTCAATCAGGAATAATTGGAACCATTTTGAGCCCTGTTATTTTCAGCTGTTAGACAATAGCTGATTCCAATGGGATCTGTATCACTGAAAGCCTGTGCAGTGTCTTGCAAGACAAAGTTCAGATCCATGGTAAGCTAATACATCCATTCATCTTTGATAGTTTCTTCCCCAGCTAAAATTCTCTTTTGTTTTTAAGTAGTATCACAAATCCCTCATCAACTCAAAAACATATTCCTTAGAATAGCACTGAATTTTAGGACTAACAGCAAAACTTGGAGACTGGAAAATAAAATGCTTGACTTGCATAGTTGATAATTGCCACCATCTTCCATAAGATTTTTGTGCTGAGTTGAGATGATTATAAAATTAAAGGAATGAGTTTCCTAGAAAAATGAAAAAGCTGTCCTAAAGAAAAATGATTTTTTCAGATCAAAAATACAAGAGTTGAATTCTATTTTCAAATCAAAATCATAAACTAATCAGTTTTACATAAAAAAGAGCAACATGCAAAATGCATGTTGTTTTTCTATTAGGGAAAATGATTTCTGGCAGTTTCACCACTTGAGATAAGGGGCCATGGAGACATGAGCAAATGTCTTGGCATCACTTGGTGTGAGCTTGGAGCTCTGCCGAGCCACATTTCTAAAGGAATCAGAGCTCAACTGGCACTCTGTGTAATCTTTAGCTAATGCATACATTGGAGCTCAGGCTGCCCCTTTGTATCATGATGTTACCAACACTGATGACTGTGCCACTTCAGTGTGGCACAGAAAGTGGGGAACATTTGGGAAGTTACATCTGCAGCCAGAGCAATGCCTATCTCCACTGGAAGTCATAGCAAGATGCTCGTTTAGGCTGGTCATGATAATGCAGTAGGAAATCAGAGTCTGTGAACAGCTTGGGCACAACAAATAAAGGGCAATCCACCTTCTCTCCACCTGCAGGCTTCAACCCCTTTTCACTGTGTAGCACCATTTCCAGCATTGTACAAACCCATCTTCATTAGAGATTACTGTCTGCTGAGCTGAAGAACATGGCAGTAGATTCTGCTGGAGGTAGGCACTGAATGGAAGATGTGAAAGTCCATTTCTGGTTATGTGCAGGTTCGTGGAATTCTGAAGTCCACCTGGGGGCACAGTGGGATGTGAGGAAGCCAAGCCTCAGAATTAGCTCTATGATACTGGATGGAATAATTTTTTCATACAGAGGGAAGGAAGATTTTTTAGAAATTACATTAGTTTACTCTCTACAAAACAGGAAAGACTTGCCTCAGGCAACTGAATGAAGCAGCAATTGCCATTTTTATTCTTTCTTTTCCCTGTGGGAGTATAAGGCAATGAATCAACTTTGATTCTCCTCTCAGTCCCACTGTCAGAGAGGCTGCCAAGTATATATTGGGTTCCCAAGGGCAAAAGGCCTTCAAGCAGATATTTGTGATACTTATCCCTGTGGCTAGTGCTGAAAATTAAAGACACATGATGTTCAAACCCAAAACAACAAGCATAACTTTCCAAAGACAACCAGCTGCTTCACTGGGAACTGCCAGAGCAAACAATTAGGAATACAGCAAGGATATTCACATGACCTGCTGTCTCCAGGACAGTTTGGAATTCTCTGCCATGAGGAGAGACAACTTTGATATTTCAGAAAAGTGATAAGAGTGATTTTTCATCACTGGCTTTGTCCAGCTGGGGAAGTAAGGCTAAATATCTTTTTGGAAGAAAAAATTGCTGAAGCTTCCTCAGACAGCAGGTCAGTTCATGAAACATACATTGCCTGAGTACTGAACAGGAATTAGACTCTAAACAGGAAATTATCATTGAAGGCCAGCTGGTTAGGAGGTTAACCATGACTATCAACACTGAGGGGACCTGAGTTGTTTTTATCAAATGGTTTTATAAAAGAAAGTGAGAGGGATAGACACAAGTTGCCATATTCAGCCTCGTTCTGCTAAACTTCATGTGGGTGCAGAGAGTGCTTTTCTGGTGTGGTCTAGCATGCATAACATCCCCATCACTGTCCTCTAATTGAGAGAGGCAAAGTGGAGTCAGCTATGCTCAGGGGAATCACTCCTGAAGTAAGACTGAGCATTGAACCTGTTCCACAAAGCAACCCGCCTCCTGTGCTAGCTTGTGAGAGAACTCTGACACTGACATTACTACAATTCTCAGGGGTATTTCTGTGTATCATCTTTTCATCTTCCAATGCACTTGACTACACTGTTCTTCTTCCAGGGAATATCACTTTATCTCAGTACTTGATGGGTATTGAATAAATCCTACAAAATTGAAATAACCACAGAGTTAAAAAAAAATTGCAAAGTTCTTCACATATGTCAATGCCTTGGCAGAAATTGCAGAAAATATTACAGAAACAAGAACAAAACTATTTGTTGGTCACAGCTCCAAAATCCCATAAAAAGTGCTGCCAGAGAAACACCATTCAAGCTGAAAAATATGAGACTTCTAAAATGCAGTACTTAAAAAGGCTAACAACAAATTAATTGGGTACCAGCTGCATAATCAGATGCTCAAATTCATATCAAGTTTTTCAGTATGGATGGCAAAGCATCAGGACATGAACCTTGTCTAAACCTCATCTAACTCTTGACCTAGACAGTAACAAAATCTTGTGAGGGCATGACTTTCTACACAATTTCTAAATTCCCTGGTTCTATCTGGGTTGAAAACTTTCATGGAAGTAATCCTTTCTGCAAAGCTGTTAAATGCTGCTTGCTACTTCACTGAGTGCTACCTTATCACCCAAGCTGTGTTGAGTGTTCCACTGTCAGTTTCAGAAACCTGGCTTGGCAAAGACAATTCTATCTCAGATCTTACCAGAATATTATCACAGGGACCTAAATGCAAATAAGAAGAGTGTGTATCACCAGAGGTTCAGTAAAAGCAGGCTTTTAATTTATAGTCATTCAAATGTTGTTGGTTTGAAAAATTACCCAAGTAGGTGCAGCAGTATTTATGTTCCTTCAACAAAGCTAAAATACTAATCAAGTAAGCTATGGGAGAGAAAGAGAACAAAAATATAAAGGACAGGGGGGTGGGAAAAAAGAAATTTTTGGATCTGTATTAATCTATTTCTAATTATTAATTTTATAGATACAGCTAGATTAATAAAGATGAAAAGAAGTCGAGGAGAAAAATACATTATTGCACAAGATACAAGCAGAGATCACTGAGGAGCTGATCTTCAGACCTTTTCCCAGATCATTTTAAATGATCTCACATGAACTGCCCACAAGTGAAACTGCCAACTTCACCTCCATTCAGTGCATATTTGAGCCAGGCTTTTACTGAAGTGGTTCTGATTTCTGATCAGAATCTTCTTTTGCTTTGCCCTTCTGCTAATAACATTTGGCAAACTGCTGAGCTGCTCTATGAAAAACACAGATATTAAATTACTAATGGGAGGGGAATGAACAGTTCAACTGAACAACACAGATGCTTGAAAACCAAAAATTCTTCATAGGGCTTACTGAGAAGGTGTTATTTCCTAAGTTAGTATTTTCAAGATTTCTTAAGGTAAACTTTCTTAAATAGATTTTTTGGCAATTTTAAAACCTCAGCATAATACCAAGCCAGTTATCTTTTCTATTCTAGAGCAGCACCTTCTTAGAAAGGGTGGAAAGCCATGTTTTGTAAGGAATGTTTCCTGAGCTGTGCAGGCAGAGCTATAGATAAGTGCTGTGTTTGAGAGCAGGCAGAGAATGGTGGTTTCCAGTAAAGGTTTCAAAAGCATTGAGTCCACTGTAAGAAAACTTCTGTATCTTGGACTTTTCCTGTGAATAAATGGTACATGTCTCAAAAACATAAACCCACATAGCTCAATCAAAAGCATAAAATCAACAATAAAAAGCCATTCAGCAGGAGGAACACTGTTACAGGGATCTGTTTCTAGAAAATGAAAGCCAGCTTTGCACTCTTTCTCTGCATGCTGAGGCATGCACTTTGGGTGCCTCTGTCTGAATACACTGCATTCTGGCAACATGGCAAGAAGCCAATAAGATAAAACATCCCATGAGATCATATTTTGTAAATCAGAACTTTCCCAAAGAGTACTGGTAATACAAGAGATCTAGAAATTAGTAAAAAAATATCAGCAGTTTCCATCTTTAGAAGTTCAGCTTATCTTTAAACCTATTTACTGTCATCTAATGTTATATGAAATTCATAAAAGTTATAAATACAACAGTTAAAACAGTACTGAAAAACTGGACTGGATAATTAACCTGTTTAGGGACCTGGATGACTAATGCATTAGCTCTGAATGCAAATATAAAGGGATAGAATTCTGCTGGTGTTATGCAACCATAAATCTGGAACAACCCTTCTGAGGCCCCAGGAAATTCTGAAATGTTATAAGAATATAGCAGAGCTCAAAATCCATCCAAAATCACTGTAATGCCATAATTCCTTCCTAAACTACATGAGAATATATGTATTCACAGGCACAGGAATGGCAAGATTACAGAGAGAAATTCATAAAAAACCAATTCTTTCAAAGGAAAAAAAAAAAAAAAACAACCCAGATACTTGAACACTTTGGAGTTTTAAATAATAACAGCTAACCAATTTTTCATTTTCTTTCAAGTTGACAAGTAGGTTGTGCTCCTAAATAATCTCTGGATGCTATACTCAAAGTCTGTAAACAATGAAACCTAATTAAATTGGTTTGAAAAATGTCTGGTGAAATACTTATGATTAAATTATTTCATCTGTAGATTGGGGCAGCAAATTTCCCAGGGTTGTAAAAGTACCTACATTATAACGTGGATCAAAGTATTTGCCATGTAAAATGAGAAACAGGCCAGCACAGAACTGACAGAATTAATTCACAGAGTACACTTTTCCATCATAATAAATGCTGCTTCTGTGCACTGAGCCATCAGTAATCTCAATTCTTTTCCCTGTAAGTACTACATTACTGCTTGGATCACTTTGTCCTTTCAGGGTTATTGTACTTTAATTTGCCTTGTGCTTTACACTTCCTCTGCAAGCTGCAGTTTAACAGATTTTTATGAAGATGCAACTACATGAAAAGAAAAGTATTGTTATGTCTTCATAGTGAAAGCTCTTGAGCCAAAGACCTTTAATCTCCTCTTGGCTACATCCATTGAAATTCACAGTTTCTGTGCTGCTTCAGAGCATTGCAATGATCTATGATATTTCTGTGTCACCATAAATAAATGCTCCTTTGTGGAAAATACTTAGTCAAGCTAATGATTTCTTATTTCTTAGGTAATCATCACTGTCACTGCAGAGCCTGAAATACATGATAAGGAAGTAGTAAAAATAACAACAGCAGTGTCTTTCCATAGTGCACTGAAAACAGCCCTTCAGATCCTGTGCAAACAACTTGTGGAGTGAAGCAAAAAAAAAAAACTACTTTGTGCCTCATCCCTGCAAGGGGCTTTAGGAAACCTGGTCTAGTGGAAGGTGTCCTGCACATGGCAGGGGATTGGAACAAGATATTTAAGGTCCCTTCCAGCAGAAATCATTCTGTGATTCTGTGATTTACGGAAATAAAGCTTTAACCTGACATACACTACCCGCACAAGTCCACACACAGGCTCACAAATCTCACTTTAAAGATAACAACAGGCTATGAGATACCACACCTGAATTACCTGTTGCTTTCATAGCTTGGCAACCATTTGTTATGACCACTTATACAAGCTCCTGCTGGTTCTTAGACTTGCCAGGAAAATCCCCTCTTCTGGATGAGAGAGACTGTCCTGTTTAACACACCTTTAAAAGGCTGTGATTGACACCAGTTTTTGCCACTGTACAAACATTAAATGTAATTCCATTACATTAATTCCATATGTGCTTGCACCCAGCCCAGGGACCCAGGGATAACAGGGTAACATTCATTCACCTGCATGGTTCCTGCCTTGGCATATGGAAAGGGCTGTCTGTAGAACAGGGACTACAACCCAGATTTCACCATACCTCTCACTATTAGTCAGACACCTCTTCCTCTCCCTATTTGTATGAACTGCACACAGAAAACTTGTTTTCTTCAAAGAAAAATTGAGGACCTTGCTTCCTGTTCATGCAGCAAATCACCGAGCTAGTCTTGAGCCTCCTCCACATTTGTGTTGTTGGCTTTGTAGTTTGATCCTTATTGGCATCCCAATGTTCACTAAAGATGAACTTGAAACCTTGTCTTGAAACTGGCAGAGCTGTTCCAATTTCTCCACTAATTATGCAAAAAAAAAATACTAAGAGTGTTGAAGAGAAGCTCAGTTTCTCTTTTAGATTAACTCCCTCTCTTTTCTTGGTCATTTGCTTTTACTATATGGAGCAGTACTCAAAGAGATAC